>NC_083233.1:77204203-77569771 GCF_032191835.1 Heteronotia binoei | reverse complement strand
GTCTCAGAGCGGCTCACAATCTCCTTTACCTTCCTCCCCCACAACAGACACCCTGTGAGGTAGATGAAGATATTGGATTTATATCCCGCCCTCCACTCCGAAGAGTCTCAGAGCGGCTCACAATCTCCTTTACCTTCCTCCCCCACAACAGACACCCTGTGAGGTGGGTGGGGCTGAGAAGGCTCTCCCAGCAGCTGCCCTTTCAAGGACAACCTCTGCCAGAGCTATGGCTGACCCAAGGCCATTCCAGCAGCTGCAAGTGGAGGAGTGGGGAATCAAACCCGGTTCTCCCAGATAAGAGTCCGCACACTTAACCACTACACCAAACTGGCTCTCCAGTGTTGGGCCACACACCCCCGATGTAGCCAATCCTCCTGGAGCTTACAGGGCCTTGATTTGCCACTAAAACCCAAAGATTAGTTTAAAAAATTGTCTTTGTCACTGTATACCTCACCTAACGTTTAAAGAGTTCACCAGGTGATACCTAACCCCAGGCAGGTTACATCACATTATTGGTTATCTTGCAGCACACTGGAAGAAATGTGGAGAAATGTTCTCTAATGACACAGCAAACAGCCAGCCTTCTCACAAATGGAGAAGATTGGACAGGGGATTTAAAACAGAAGGGTCAGGATTCAGAGTAGGGTTGCCAACCTCCACCTGGAGATTTGCCAGAATTACAGTAGTTCTCCAGATAACAGAGATCAGTGTTGTTCAGTCACACAGTCGAGTCCGACTCCGTGACCCCATGGACCAAGTCACGGCAAGCCCTCCTGTCTTCCACTATCCTCCAAAGTCTGCTCAAATTTGTGTTAGTTACATCAGTAACGCTGTCCAGCCATTGCATCTTTTGCCGTCCCCTTCTTTTGCCTTCTGTCTTTCCCAGCATCAGGGTCTTCTCCAGTGAGTGCTCCCTTCTCACTTGGTGGCCAAAGGATTTGAGTTTCAGCTTCAGCATCTGACCTTCCAGGGAACAGTCTGGGTTGATATCCCTTAGATCAGTTCCTCTGGACAAAATGGCTACGTTGGAGAGTGGGATCTATGGCATAATGCCCTGCTGAGCTCCTTCCTCTCCCAAACTCTGCTCTGTCCAGGTTCAACCCCCAAATCTCCTGGAATTTCCCAACCTGGAGCTGGCAACTCAAGTCAGGACCAAGCTGGCTATTCTAGGAATATCTTGGAACCAAGAAAACCAACAATTACGTGTTAATCCCTATTTTCCGCCATCAGATTATGATTAAGGACTACAAGCTTCTTAATGGCATATATTGTAATTTTAGAGTCATGGAGTAAAAGGACAGGTCCTCTTGTGGATCAAAAACTGGCTGAGTAATAGGAAGCAGAGAGTGAGTATAAATGGGCAGTCTTCGCAGTGGAGGACGGTAAGCAGTGGGGTGCCGCAGGGCTCAGTACTGGGTCCCATGCTCTTTAACTTGTTCATAAATGATTTAGAGTTGGGAGTGAGCAGTGAAGTGGCCAAGTTTGCGGATGACACTAAATTGTTCAGGGTGGTGAGAACCAGAGAGGATTGTGAGGAACTCCAAAGGGATCTGTTGAGGCTGGGTGAGTGGGCGTCAACGTGGCAGATGCTGTTCAATGTGGCCAAGTGCAAAGTAATGCACGTTGGGGCCAAGAATCCCAGCTACAAATACAAGTTGATGGGGTGTGAACTGGCAGAGACTGACCAAGAGAGAGATCTTGGGGTCATGGTACTCACTGAAAATGTCAAGACAGTGTGCGTTTGCAATAAAAAAGGCCAATGCCATGCTGGGAATTATTAGGAAGGGAATTGAAAACAAATCAGCCAGTATCATAATGCCTCTGTATAAATCGATGGTGCGGTCTCATTTGGAGTACTGTGTGCAGTTCTGGTCGCCGCACCTCAAAAAGGATATTATAGCATTGGAGAAAGTCCAGAGAAGGGCAACTAGAATGATTAAAGGGCTGGAACACTTTCCCTGTGAAGAAAGGTTGAAACGCTTGGGACTCTTTAGCTTGGAGAAACGTCGACTGTGGGGTGACATGATAGAGGTTTACAAGATAATGCATGGGATGGAGAAAGTAGAGAAAGAAGTACTTTTCTCCCTTTCTCACAATACAAGAACTCATGGGCATTCAATGAAATTGCTGAGCAGACAGGTTAAAACGGATAAAAGGAAGTACTTCTTCACCCAAAGGGTGATTAATATGTGGAATTCACTGCCACAGGAGGTGGTGGTGGCTACAAGCATAACCACCTTCAAGAGGGGTTTAGATAAAAATATGGAGCAGAGGTCATCAGTGGCTATTAGCCACAGTGTGTGTGTGTGTGGGTGTATATATATATATATATATACACATACATATATATATATATACACATACATATATATATATATATAAATATATATAAATTTTTGGCCACTGTGTGACACAGAGTGTTGGACTGGATGGGCCATTGGCCTGATCTAACATGGCTTCTCTTATGTTCTTTAATGCCAGTACAATCACCTATGATAAATAATGAACATGGTCTAATTTTAGATCTGACATTACATTCCCAATATTTTGTACTATATGGTTCATCAACTTGGATGCCCTAACAAAGGAAAAATAACTGGAGATGGGAGCTGCCGTCCAGTCTAAAGGCATGGATATGTGTTTCTGTGGGAGGGGTTTTCATTTCAGCAAAGCTTTTCTTATTTTACAGATGACCTCAGTGAAAAAACAAAAGAGAACAATGAACAGAGGGAGGGAATCATACGGCTCAAACAAGAAATCAGTTATATGAATAACGAGCTGATGTTTAGTGGTGAGTAGACCAAACAACAAAAGCTTTTTGGACTGTGGCTGTTCCGGCGGGGGGGGGGGGGGGAGGGCAAAAAGGGGATGCACCAACAGAAACTCAAAGCAGGGAAGAAAAAACAATAGCTCAGTGGAAAGAACAATTTTTATTATAATTCGTTCGGAGATCCCAGTGTGTTTCACACACTGCTTTTTCTGGGGATCTGAAATAACATATAAAAAGATTTAAAAAAGAAATCTGTAAACACATAAATACTGAAAACTGAAGACAAGCAGTTCAGTCCAAACTGAACAGGCAAAAGTATTTACAGGAGCTGTTAATGGCAGAGGGATCACAATAAACCCCTTTGAAAACTTAAGACTGATTTTTTTAAAGGAACATTATTGGCTTTTTGCTTGTGTGATTCTTTTTTAAAAGTTTGTTGCTGGCAGCAGCCTAGAAGTTGGATGAAAACGTATTCTGCATTCAGAACTAGCCAGTTTTGTTGTTATTGTTCAGGGAGGTGGGAGTCAGTCCCCCCATCGTTTGATCAGAGGGCTTTGGTTTGGCCACAAACGCCAGCCGGCAGTCTTGTCAACAAAGTTGCATGTAATTAATCTTATTTGCTCGCTAGCACACCTGATTCCCTAGATATGCTGTGCATATGCTGCTCCTCATCAGCAATTAGATTTCTTGGAGTGTTCATGAACAGTAGACAAGTGGAGTGGAGGGCCAAGGTTTCAACTCCCTCCCTCCACCATGCTGCTGTGGTGTATATTGCCACCTTCATACTCTTCTTTTTGCCCCTTGCTGGAAAGTTGCAGGGGTACTGGACAGGGAATAGTCCTCAGCAAGGCTTTTTTTTGTAGAAAAAGCCCAGCAGGAACTTATTTGCATATTAGGCCACACCCCCTGACACCACCATTGTGTCACACAGGGCTTTGTTGTAGGAAAAAGCCCAGCAGGAACTCATTTGCATATTAGGCCACACCCCCTGACATCACCATTGTTTCGCTCAGGGCTTTGTTGTAGAAAGAGCCCAGCAGGAACTCATTTGCATATTAGGCCACACCCCCTGACACCACCATTGTGTCACACAGGGCTTTGTTGTAGGAAAAGCCCAGCAGGAACTCATTTGCATATTAGGCCACACCCCTGACATCACCATTGTTTCACTCAGGGCTTTGTTGTAGAAAAAGCCCAGCAGGAACTCATTTGCATGTTAGGCCGCACCCCCTGACATCACCATTGTTTCACACAGGGCTTTGTTGTAGAAAAGGTCCAGCAGGGACTCATTTGCATATTAGGCCACACATCCCTGACACTAAGCCAGCTGGAACTGCGTTCCTATGCATTCCTGCTCAAAAAAGCCCTGGTCCTTAGGAGTTGCCTCTGGCTTTGAGGCCACCAGCTGCTAATTCCTGCTATGGGTCAGTGTTTTGGGGGTAACCTCTGGTATGAAGAGCTTTGGGAATCTTTCAGATCAGCTTGCATCTAATTCTGTCAGCTGAGGAATGCCATGAATGTAAGGATTGTTCCCCCTCTGCTTGTGGCATACTTGGGACATTGCATGCCTCTGCAACCACGAAGGTTAGAAACTTGTGTTCAAGAACTGGAACATCATAACTAGAGGTGAGCCCATCGGGTTGTGGTAAAGGAGTTTTGTTGCCAGCTGCAGTTTAGAATTTATGCCTCCTTTCTGCCCTCACAAGGCCCACCAAGGTGCCTAACAATTTAAAAATACAATACAATCACATTTTAAAGCCATTAAAATCAACCCCCTCCCCAAACATACATCATTAAAACAATTAAAAACTGAGTTAAAATACATACAAAGACATAAAAACAGCAATTAAAACATTACACATTGTTTGCTCTTGTTTTCATTAAAAGCTTTAAAGAGAAGACGACGACTGCAGATTTATGCCCCTTGCCCTTCTCAAGATACTCAGAGCGGCTCACAATCTCCTATATCTTCTTCCCCCACAACAGACACCCTGTGAGATGGGTGGGGCTGAAGAGGGCTCTCCCAGCAGCTGCCCTTTCAAGGACAACCTCTGCCAGAGCTATGGCTAACCCAAGGCCATTCCTGCAGGTGCAAGTGGAGGAGTGGGGAATCAAACCCAGTTCTCCCAGAGAAGAGTCTGCACACTTAACCACTACACCAAACTGGTTCTCAAGCCAGTGTGATGCAGTGGTCTAAGTGTCCAACTCGAACTGGGTTCAGATCCCCCCCTCTGCCAGGAGTCGTGCACACTTTCAACCTAACCTACTCCACAGGCTTGCTGTGAGACTAAAATAAGAAGGAAATGGCCATGTGCTGAGATTCAGTTTGGTATAGTGGTTAAGTGCATGGACTCTTATCTGGGAGAGCCGGGTTTGATTCCCCACTCCTCCATTTGCACCTGCTGGAATGGCCTTGCGTCAGCCAGAGCTCTCTTATCTGGGAGAACCGGGTTTGATTCCCCACTCCTCCGCTTGCACCTGCTGGAATGGCCTTGGGTCAGCCAGAGCTCTCTTATCTGGGAGAACCGGGTTTGATTCCCCACTCCTCCACTTGCACCTGCTGGAATGGCCTTGGGTCAGCCAGAGCTCTCTTATCTGGGAGAACCGGGTTTGATTCCCCACTCCCCAACTTGCACCTGCTGGAATGGCCTTGGGTCAGTCATAGCTCTCTTATCTGGGAGAACCGGGTTTGATTCTCCACTCCTCCACTTGCACCTGCTGAGATGGCTTTGGGTCAGCCATAGCTTTCATAGAAGCTGTCCTTGAAAGGGCAGCTGCTGTAAAAGCACTCTCAGCCCCACTTATCTCACAGGGTGTGGGGGGGGGGGGAAGGTAGAGGAGATTGTGACCGCTCTGAGACTCTGAGATTCAGAGTATTGGGTGGGATAGAAATCCAAAATCTTCATCTTCTTCTTCTTCATGTGTGCTGCCCTGAGTTCCTCAGAGGAAAGCCATGTTTAAAATGGCTCGGTGTGCCTCCTCCAAAAACTCTTGATTTAAATCGAATCCCTGCCCAATCCTGATGATTCGCAACCAGCCGCCACAAGGGTTATCGGTCCATTAATGAATGAGCTGAGGTTGTTGACTTCAAAGCCAGCAGCAGCTTTGGTCTGTCAACCAACCCAGCTGCCAGTCACTGACATAAACAAGCTGGTTAGTGATGGATGAGCCCTTGACCTGCCTCGCCAAGCTCTCATTAGTGAAATTAGCAGCCACTTTAAAGGCTGACGAGTGACACTTTTTGGCATCTCCCTGAGCTATTGGCAAGGAGCCTCTGCCCGAGTGACAAGGTTACTGTTTAGTTCTTTGGAGTCTGTTGCTCCTCGGTCAGTTTTCTGTTTCAAATTGATTCGTCTGCCCCAACAGTTGAGAGAGCGAACCGAAAAGATCACCTTCTTCAGTCCGCAAAATCGAAGCAGCTAAGGACTGACACAGAGCTCAGCAATTTGCGACAGGTCTGATTCCCAATTTCTGTGGTTTTATTTTATTCGGGGGGGGGGAGGGGGGGTGGTTTAGTTTTGGACTTGGAAGGTGTTTTATGTCTCAACGGAACAGGATCAAAGGTGGACAAACAGCTGTCACAATGCACGGGCTATACGTGGGTGCCAGGGTGGTGGTGTTCGTGGGTGCACGGTGGTGGTGTTCGTGGGTGCCAGGGTATCCGCCAACACCTTTTCTGGAGCCCACCCAAGCACTTCTGGAAAGTTGCAGAGCCTGATGGGGCTTTTGCCCAGGAGAAGTTCTAATTGTCTGTGGAGATTAAAAAGCAGTCTGTTAAACAGACCTGCCTGGAATGCTGAACGTTTTATAGTTGGCTCTGCCTCAGGTGACAGCCATTTTGTGGTTGGCTCCTCCCCCCCTTGGCAGCCATGTTGTGGTTGGCTCCACCTCCCTTGGCAGCCATTTTGTGGTTGCACCCACTGCCCTGTGTCAGAATTCCAAAGGTGCCCTCAGGGTTAAAAAGATTGGGAGCCCCTGCCCTAAACCATATTTGAGCTCTCTGTGCTTTTGAAAGCTGTCCAAACCCTTTTGAGTCGACTGAGTTGCTTCCAAGGTAGTGCAAACCAGAAAATGGTGGCTTGTGCTTCCCCTTCAGCAGGGGAAAGAACTAGCCTCAAACCACACTTGAAAGCAGCCTTCCCTCTAAGCGCAGTTAGTGTGAGCTAGCTCACAGTTCTTTAGCCTCTTGCTCACACATTTTTGTCTTAGCTCTGGAAAAATGGCCCCAAAGCAGACTGATTATAGTACCGGATCCGCTTCAAGGTTCTAGTGCTAACATTGAAAGCCTCACGCGGCCTGGGACCAACATACCTGCGGGACCGTCTCTTTCCATATGTGCCCAGGAGGTCGTTACGTTCGGCCTCCCAACATCTGTTGGCCATCGCCGGCCCAAGAGACGCCCGCCTCCCCTCAACTAGGGCCAGGGCTTTTTCAGTCCTGGCCCCAACCTGGTGGAATCAGCTCTCTATTGAGATCCAGGCCCTACCTGGCTTGTTAGCCTTCCGTAGGGCCTGTAAAACGGAGCTGTCTCGCCAGGCTTTTAGCTGAGTCTGCGAGCGTCTATTCTTGATCTGGTTGGCTTCCCCGGCCAGCGCTGTCATCTGTGCTAGGAAATGGAATAAAAACTGCCATCCCTATGAGATATTATGATGTGAGATGGCTAGGCTGGGCAATATGTGATGTCATGGTCATCTGAGTACTGTCGAGTTGTCCGTTTATAAAATGGTTTTTGTTGTCTTTTATTGTTTTATCGTATGTTGTACTCCACCCTGAGCCCTACGGGGAATGGGCGGAATAGAAATCGACTAAAATAAAAATAAATTTATGCACGAGCTCACAACTTTGAATGCCTGTAGCTCATGAAGGAGACGTTTTGCTCACAAGACTCCACAAGCTTCAAGGGAGTATTGCTTGGAAGGCCTGGGCTGGTGCAGAAATCCATCAGTTGCTTGCAGGTCTGCCACCCTGAGCTCCCTCCAGGAAGGGATGATGGATATGCTGTAGAACAGTGGAGAGATTCTGCCCCTACTCTGGGGTGGCCTACACTGTTCTCTCCTCTGCCATTTTATTCTCCCAGCAACCTGAGAAGGTACGTTTACAAGATAATGCATGGGATGGAGAAAGTAGAGAAAGAAGTACTTTTCTCCCTTTCTCACAATACGAGAACTCGTGGGTATTCGATGCATTGTTGAGCAGACAGGTTAAAATGGATAAAAGGAAGTACTTCTTCACCCAAAGGGTGATTAACATGTGGAATTCACTGCCACAGGAAGTGGTGGCGGCCACAAGCATAGCCACCTTCAAGAGGGGTTTAGATAAAAATATGGAGCACAGGTCCATCAGTGGCTATTAGCCACAGTGTGTGTGTGTGTGTGTGTGTGTGTGTATATTTGTTGCCACTGTGTGACACAGAGTGTTGGACTGGAGGGGCCATTGGCCTGATGCAACATGGCTTCTCTTATGTTCTTATGTGACACAGAATGTTGAACTGGAGGGGCCATTGGCCTGATCCAACATGGCTTCTCTTATGTTCTTATGTGACACAGAATGTTGAATTGGAGGGGCCATTGGCCTGATCCAACATGGCTTCTCTTAGGTTCTTATGTGACACAGAGTGTTGGACTGGATGGCCCATTGGCCTGATCCAGCATGGCTTCTCTTATGTTCTTATGTGACACAGAGTGTTGGACTGGATGGGCCATTGGCCTGATCCAACATGGCTTCTCTTATGTTCTTATGTGACACAGAGTGTTGGACTGGATGGGCCATTGGCCTGATCCAACATGGCTTCTCTTATGTTCTTAGGTGACACAGAGTGTTGGACTGGATGGGCCATTGGCCTGATCCAGCATGGCTTCTCTTAGGTTCTTATGTGACACAGAGTGTTGGACTGGATGGGCCATTGGCCTGATCTAACATGGCTTCTCTTATGTTCTTAAGTTAGGCTAAGAGCTCACCAAAGGTCGCCCAGGGGGGTTTTCATGGCAAAGTGAGGATTTGAACTTGGGCCTTCCCCACTCTTTGTCTGACACTAATTACCCTGGTTGTCATTTAAACAACAGAACAAAGTTTGAGTCCAGCGGCAGTTTTAATAAAGTTTAATTTGTGTGCACAAAGGCTTATATCCGGAATTAAACTTTGTTTGTCTTAAAGGTGCCACTGGACTCAAACTTTGCTCTCCTTGCTTCAGACCAACGTGGCTGCCCGCCTGAAGTTAAACGAAACTTTGCCAGTTAACATAAGAACATAAGAGAAGCCATGTTGGATCAAGCCAACGGCCCATCCAGTCCAACACTCTGTGTCACATAAGAACATAAGAGAAGCCATGTTGGATCAGGCCAATGGCCCATCCAGTCCAACACTCTGTATCACATAAGAACATAAGAGAAGCCATGTTGGATCAGGCCAGTGGCCCCTCCAGTCCAACACTCTGTGTCACATAAGAACATAAGAGAAGCCATGTTGGATCAAGCCAACGGCCCATCCAGTCCAACACTCTGTATCACATAAGAACATAAGAGAAGCCATGTTGGATCAGGCCAATGGCCCATCCAGTCCAACACTCTGTGTCACATAAGAACATAAGAGAAGCCATGTTGGATCAGGCCAATGGCCCATCCAGTCCAACACTCTGTGTCACAGAAGAACATAAGAGAAGCCATGTTGGATCAGGCCAGTGGCCCATCCAGTCCAACACTCTGTGTCACATAAGAACATAAGAGAAGCCATGTTGGATCAGGCCAGTGGCCCATCCAGTCCAACACTCTGTGTCTCATAAGAACATAAGAGAAGCCATGTTGGATCAGGCCAATGGCCCATCCAGTCCAACACTCTGTGTCACACAGTGGCAAAAAATTTTATACATACACACACACTGTGGCTAATAGCCACTGATGGACCTCTGCTCCATATCTTTATCTAACCCCCTCTTGAAGGTGGCTATGCTTGAGGCCGCCACCACCTCCTGTGGGAGTGAATTCCACATGTTAATCACCCTTTGGGTGAAGAAGTACTTCCTTTTATCCGTTTTAATCCGTTTAAGTTCAGCACTTTGCGGTTTGCCCAATTGCAGAAGACTTGGAAGACGGAGGAGAAAGGGAGCGAGCGCGAGGCTTGTTCTTGTCTGAGCTCAAACAGCGTTCGCCGTGGCTTCTGAACTGGCCCCTCGTATTAATAATGGCTCAAGATGGAATGCCTAAAAAGAACAGGCGGGGTTTTGGTTATAGCTCTTTGAAGCCCCTGAAACTGGTCCGTTTCTTTCCTTCTTGTCATCCCTCAGATCTACCTGAAGCAGCAGCAGGACCTGCAGTTTCTCCACTTCAGCTTGGAGAGTTCTCAAGAAGCCAAACCGACACCCAAGAAGGAGGCCCATGAAGCAAGGTAGGCCTGATAAAGGGGCTTCAGATCATGATCTAAGAAGTGGCCTGAAGCAAAGAGCAGCGGGCTGGAGAAGGCTTTTTATAGGCACCATCAGAGGCGTTGGACCATGCCTTCCAAGGGACTGGGGATGAGTGGGAGAGATTTTGACGCAAAGCCAGCGTATCGGGCTTCTCAGAGCCTGGTGTTTTTTTTTTCCCCAGCCCTGCATGTAGAGTGGTTGAAAAATAAAATAAAATCCTTCCCAAATCACAAGGCTTCTGAACACCTGAGCTGCAAATAGGTATTTGCTGACATTTTCCCCACCTGCTCCTGTGTTTGAGCAGACTGCTTTATGGTTGATTGCTGCAGCCTGCAACTGGGAACTCCGTGGGAAGGACCAGTAATCCCCCTCCCCACCCATGCCCTTGTGTTGGAAAAAAAGGAGGCAGGCTACAAATTGCACCCTTTGTGTTGGTCTTTGTCAGCCAGACAAGCCAGCAAGAAACACCTTACCTGTACCAGATCAGGATGTTGCTCCAAACTGGGGAGAAGCTGTGATTCAGTGGTAGAGCATCCACTTGACATGCAGTAGTTCAGTCCCTGGCATCTCCAGTTAAAAGGACCAGGCAGCAGTGTTCTCTCTAAATTGAGTTAGTGTGAGCTAGGTCACAGTTTTTTAGCCTGTGGCTCACACATTTTTGCCTTCGCTCAGGAAGGATGACCCCAGAGCAAACTAATTTATACGGTGGCTCACAACTTTAACTGGAGAGCCAGTTTGGTGTAGTGGTTAAGTGTGCGGATTCTTATCTGGGAGAACCGGGTTCAATTCCCCTCTCCTCCACTTGCACCTGCTGGAATGGCCTTGGGTCAGCCATAGCTCTGGCAGAGGTTGTCCTTGAAAGGGCAGCTGCTGTGAGAGCCCTCTCCAGCCCCACCCACCTCACAGGGTATCTGTTGTGGGGGAGGAAGGGAAAGGAGATTGTGAGCCGCTCTGAGACTCTTTGGAGTGGAGGGTGGGATATAAATCCAATATCTTCATCTGCCTCACAGGGTGTCTGTTGTGGGGGAGGAAGGGAAAGGAGATTGTGAGCTGCTCTGAGACTCTTTGGAGTGGAGGGCGGGATAGAAATCCAATATCTTCTTCTTCTTAATGCCAGTAGCTCACAAAGTAGAATTTTTGCTCACACGATGCCACAACTTAGAGGGAACATAGCCAAGGCAGTAGGTGATGTGAAGGACCTCTGCCTGAGACCCTGGAGAGCTGCTGCCAGTCTGCATAGACAATACTGACATTGATGGACTGAGGGTCCGATTAAGGCAGCTTCATATATCCCTGTGTTAACAGCTACCCATTTGCTACAATGTTGGGCAGAATGTAATTCTCAGGATGGGTTCAGGTGGCTCGCCATGTTGGTCTGCAGCAACAGGACAGAGTTTGAGTCCAGAGGCACCTTTAAAACTAACGAAGTTTAATTCTGGGTATAAGGCCAAAGGCCAGTTCTACACTAGACTGCTAATCTTGGCTCAGCCCTGTCCCCAAACTGATTTTCTCCACCAAAATAATAGCCTCATAAACTCCTAGAGCTGATTTCTCTGATTCCATGATTCAAGCGTGGAATGTCAGTTTTCGGGGCAGTTTGTGTGCATGCACACTTCTTTAGATGTATTCTCGGGATGGTAAGAATCCATTTGTTGGGGTTAACCAGAGTTCGCAAAGCAGCGCATAAACTTTTGGGTTATACAGAACTCTTGTCTCATGCTCAATGTTGGGAGGAAAAACACTGAGACGAGGAAGGGGTAATTTATCAGGTTGAAGGCTTGATGTTAACTTCTGTCCATAGCGTGTTCCAGTTGTAAGATAGTAATAAAGGAAGCTCGTGCAGATTAGAAGTTTGATACAGAGCCTGCTGGACAGAAAAGCAAATGGGCTTTGAAAATCAGCAGTGATGTAGAGCAGCTGTCCCCAACCTTTTTGGCACCAGGGACTGGTTTTGTGGAAGGCAATTTTTCCAGGGACTGGTGGTGGGAACGATGGTTTTGGGATAATACAATTGTGCATTTTATTTCTATTAGTTTGGCATGGTGGTGAAGCATGCAGACTCTTATCTGAGAGAACCGGGTTTGATTCCCCACTCCTCCACTTGCAGCTGCTGGAATGGCCTTGGGTCAGCCATCGCTCTCGCAGGAGTTGTCCTTGAAAGGGCAGCTTCTGGGAGTGCTCTCTCAGCCCCACCCACCTCCCAGGGCGTCTGTTGTGGGAGAGAAAGGTAAAGGAGATCGTGAGCTGCTCTGAGACTCTGAAATTTGGAATGGAGGGCAGGATATAAATCCAATGTTGTCATCTTATTACTACATTGTAATATATAATGAAATAATGATATCACTCACGGCCCGGTTGCTAACAAGCCACGGACCAGCACCGGTCCACGGCCCGGTGTTTGGGGACCCCTGATGTAGAGCATTGCTGGTAATTCATGGGGCCTGCATAAGGGAGAAGAAGAAGAAGAAGAAGATATTGAATTTATATCCCGCCCTCCACTCCGAAGAGTCTCAGAGCGGCTCACAATCTCCTTTACCTTCCTCCCCCACAACAGACACCCTGTGAGGTAGATGAAGATATTGGATTTATATCCCGCCCTCCACTCCGAAGAGTCTCAGAGCGGCTCACAGTCTCCTTTACCTTCCTCCCCCACAACAGACACCCTGTGAGGTGGGTGGGGCTGGAGAGGGCTCTCACAGCAACTGCCCTTTCAAGGACAACCTCTGCCAGGGCTATGGCTGACCCAAGCCATGCTAGCAGGTGCAATTGGAGGAGTGGGGAATCAAACCCAGTTCTCCCAGATAAGAGTCCGCACATTTAACCACTGAACGAAACTGGCTCTCCAGACCAAACTGGCTCTTCATAAGATAATAGAAAAAAAAAAGATGTTAAAAGTATTTACAAAATTTGGAGGCTTAATTTTAGAACCAGAATGCAGGCAGTAGCTGCCAAATGGGGCAGCGTTGGGAGGCTGGGCAGGTATATAAAACCTGGAAGGGGTGTCATCTTGCCTAGGAGCAATAGCGCAGGGATTGACTGCTGTGGGGATAATTATCTTCGTATGTTGTTGAATGCCGTCTTGATAACATGAGCTCCTTATTCCGCCACTTCTAGCATAGAGATGGTTTTGTCAGATCTCAAGAATGGCAGCGACAGAGAGGTGGCCTGTAGTGAAATCGCTCAGAAGACACACCCATGTTTTGTGCACAATCCCCCAAGCAGCTTGCAACCTTGCCTCATATGCAAAGCTGAGAATAGGCAGCAGGCGCAAGACTCCGGCTCCAAGGAGCAACTCACAACAAACTCAGATGCATTTCAGGAAGGGGCATTTGGCTGTTTAGAAACTCTCCCTAGAGAAGAGCAGTCACAGAGCAGTTCCTTGAGCGCAGGCAGAGTAGAGAGCGGACCCGATTCGCAGACAGACAGCACCTGGACGCCGGACGAGAGGGAATCTGCCCAAGCGTCTGAGCGAAACCCTGTCACCTTTCTGCCGATGCACGAGCACTGGCTGGACTTGGATTCCTTCATGGAGACCACAAAGAGCCGTAGCCCCACGTCAAAACTCTCTGACAAATTTGACAGGTGCTGTAAAGCTGCAGGGGCAGATCCCGCTGGGGTTCCAGGTGGGCAAAGCCCCCAGACCTCTCCCCGTCTGGCAAGAGCACTGGATCCCGGCGGTTCCTGTCGCTGCTCTGCGAACAAAACCTTGCCGCACCAGCCCATTACGGACCAAGAGTGGATGCAGATTTTCAAGCCGGCCAAAGCGGAAGGAGGCACACAGCTCGGAGCGCTTGCGAGTGATTCCCAGGCTAGTTGTCGAATTAAAAGCACCAAGGCAGAAAGGTTAGGTGATTTTTCTATTTATATCAAGATTAAGTATTCTACAGTTAAGTTGTTAATTGCCCTCCTCCCAATAAAGAAAAAACATAAACTGTACAAAATCTTTAGAGTTTGTAGAATCTTTCGGGCTCAAGTGCCGTGTTCTACTGGAGAAAGTTTTTCTTCCAGACGTTTCGTTCTCAGGTGCGGAGGACATCCTCAGTGGCGTTGCAGCCGGAGCAGGCGCTCTGACCTTCTTGGCTGCTGTGCATAGCAGCCAAGAAGGTCAGAGCACCTGCTCCGGCTGCAACGCCACTGAGGATGTTCTCCGCAGCTGAGAACGAAACATCTGGAAGAAAAACTTTCTCCAGTAGAACACGGCACTTGAGCCTGAAAGATTCTACAAACCCTAATGATGTTACCAGCCGTGAAAACCTGAAAT
The DNA here is from genome assembly GCF_032191835.1 of Heteronotia binoei. Classification (NCBI taxonomy): domain Eukaryota; kingdom Metazoa; phylum Chordata; class Lepidosauria; order Squamata; family Gekkonidae; genus Heteronotia; species Heteronotia binoei. The sequence goes on along the minus strand of NC_083233.1, from coordinate 77,555,341 downwards.
CTTTGTACAAAATCTGTTATTGAACCAGCTAGTAGTTTGAAACTGAGTGCCCCCTTCAAAATATATGTGCTTAAGGAAAGTATTCCTGGTAGGGTTGCCAACCTCCAGGCGGGGCTTGGAGATCTCCTGCTATTGAACATATGAAGCTGCCTTATACTGAATCAGACCTTTGGTCCATCAAAGTCAGTATTGTCTTCTCAGACTGGCAGCGGCTCTCCAGGGTCTCAAGCTGAGGTTTTTCACAGCTATTTGCCTGGACCCATTTTTGGAGATGCCAGGGATTGAACCTTGGACCTTCTGCTTCCCAAGCAGATGCTCTACCACTGAGCCACCGTCCCTCCCCTATTGCAGTGAAATGACAGAAATCAGTTTCGCTGGAGAAAATGGCTGCTTGGAAGGGTGGACTCTATGGCAGGGGTGGCCAACAGTAGCTCTCCAGATGTTTTTTGCCTACATATGAAGCTGCCTTATACTGAATTGGACCCTCAGTCCATCAAAGTCAGTATTGTCTAAGACTGGCAGTGGCTCTCCAGGGTCTCAAGCTAAGGTTTTTCACACCTATTTGCCTGGACCCTTTTTCAGTAGAGATGCCGGGGATTGAACCTGGGACCTTCTGCTAACTAAGCAGATGCTCTACCACTGAGTCACCGTCCCTCCCCACTACAACTCCCATCAGCCCCTGCCAGCATGTCCAATGGCTGGGGCTGATGGGAGTTGTAGGCAAAAAAACATCTGGAGAGCTACTGTTGGCCACCCTTGCTCTATGGCATTGTACTCCGCTGAGGGCTCTCCCCTCCTCAGGCTCCACCTCCAAAATCTCCAGGTATTTCTCCCACCTGGACTGGCAACCCTAGTTCTTAGACACTAGTAGAAAAAAGAAAAGGCAAAGGTAGTCCCCTGTGCAAGCACCAGTCGTTTCCGACTCCGGGGTGACGTCACATGACGACGTTTTCATTGCAGACTTTTTACGGGGTAGTTTGCCATTGCCTTCGCCAGCCAGCTACACTTTCCCCCCAGCAAGCCGGGGACTCGTTTTACCAATCTCAGAAGATTGGAAGGCTGAGTCAATCTTGAGCCGGCTAAATGAAAACCCAGCTTCCATCGGGATCGAACTCAGGTCACAAGCAGAGAGCTCGGACTGCAGTAGTGCAGCTTACCACTCTGCGCCACGGGGCTACTTACACGCTAGCTTATATTAAAAGCTCATCCCTCTAGATCAAAGTCATGAGGGCTGGATCTGACATAAATGAGATCTTGTCAGGCCGGGCCGTGCGTGTCATAAAACGTAATGCCAGGTAGCAGAGATATAAACTTTATAAAGGACACGCAATTAAAGGGTTAAAAAAACCTTACAATAAAACATGCTTAAAGTATTAGCAGTATTAGCACTCTTGCAATATTGTGTTCAGTATCAAATTGCACTGCTACAGCACCAACCCCAAATCAGACTTTTCCCTGCAGCCACTGTGGCCGGATCTGCCTGTCCCGCATTGGTCTTGTCAGCAACCACCGAGCCTGCAGCAGACGTGGACTACTGCACCCTTCTTAAATCTTCGTTCGCGAAGTCAAGCCAAGAGAGAGATCAAATCAAGCTCTCCCTCCCTCCCACTTTCTCCCCAAGAGAGGAACCTCAGCCAATGGAGAAAATAGAGGCTTTGCTCTGTATTTTCCGTGCAATTGAAAAATCCTGGCAAAGCAAGCTGTGACACAGAAAGAACGAGAGGGAGAAGGAAGCAGATTTACTCGCAGGCCTGATTGGAACCCTCCGGGGGCCTGATCCAGCCTCCAGGCTGCTCATTTGACACCCCTTCTTAGTCCAACCACACACATAACACATGGCCATTCAGCCAGTTTTATTTATTTTTTTTAAATCAGCCCTGTTGTTTGCCGGCGGGCAGCAACTAATAACTGCCAAGGCTTTTCTCTGCTCCGGTTGTTAGATAACTCTTCAGCAAGTCTTCTCTGGGCTGTAACACATGCAGTGCTCTTTTGCCACATCAGCAGACTCTCGGGCAGGAAGACGCCAGGCAATTCCCTGCTCAGGCTGGCAGCTGCGACCGCAGTCCTGGTGTGTCGCGGGGAATTGCTACAGAGAAGACTTGCATTCGCCTGTGGCGTGTTGGTTGTCCTGACATAGTCATGAGGGACAGGATCTCTGCACATGCTCGAGGATGCTCTGGCTCCCTTCGCATGTGATTGAGCTGAGCACTGGGGTTTAGCCTGCTGTTGTGCCGGCCAGAGAGGCCAGCCTCCAGGTGGGTCCAATGCTATAAGGGAGAATCACGGAAAGGTTGAAGGCAGGGAAAAACCGTGATGCAATAACGAAAACAATTTAACCAAATTCAAAATTAGTAAATGTCAAAGGTTTTAAGAACATAAGCGAAGCCATGTTGGATCAGACCAATGGCCCATCCAGTCCAACACTCTGTGTCACATGAGGACATAAGAGAAGCCATGTTGGATCAGGCCAATGGCCCATCCAGTCCGACACTCTGTGTCACATAAGAACCTAAGAGAAGCCATGTTGGATCAGGCCAATGGCCCATCCAGTCCAACACTCTGTGTCACATAAGAACCTAAGAGAAGCCATGTTGGATCAAGCCAATGGCCCATCCAGTCCAACACTCTGTGTCACATAAGAACATAAGAGAAGCCATGTTGGATCAGGCCAGTGGCCCATCCAGTCCAACACTCTGTGTCACATAAGAACATAAGAGAAGCCATGTTGGATCAGGCCAATGGCCCATCCAGTCCAACACTCTGTGTCACATAAGAACATAAGGGAAGCCATGTTGGATCAGGCCAATGGCCCATCCAGTCCAACACTCTGTGTCACACAGTGGCCAATATATGTATGTGTGTGTGTGTATACACACACACACACACGCATATACATACACACACACACACACATATACTGTGGCTAATAGCCACTGATGGACCTCTGCTCCATATTTTTATCCAATCCCCTCTTAAAGCTGGCTACGCTTGTAGCCGCCACCACCTCCTGTGGCAGTGAATTCCACATGTTAATCTTGAAATAATCTGCATTTCACACAGTGCATTCATTTAAAACTCAACTGGGTGAGTCAATTCAATAACATTCCATAGCAAGTTGCATCTAAGCACACATCCAGCATTTTACAGAAATTAATTCAACAAACAAAAGTGCTTTGTGCAGAAGAAAGTGCTTGTATAATAAAGTGCCCAAATTTGTACATTAGTCCATTTCATGAAGACTCCATAGTATCCACCTCTGACGGAGCCTGGAGCCGGCTATTAGCTCGCCGCGCCGTTTCCAATCTCTTTATCAAAGAGGGGTGTCCAAAGTAATTTCAAACTTTCGCTGCACAAAATCAGCGGTTAATGAAGAATGTATTAGAATACAATGTAAGTATTTGCAGAAGTTACAACGTAAGAGAAGCCATGTTGGATCAGGTCAATGGCCCATCCAGTCCAACACACACACACACTGTGGCTAATAGCCACTGATGGACCTCTGCTCCATATTTTTATCTAAACCCCTCTTGAAGGTGGCCATGCTTGTGGTCGCCACCACCTCCTGTGGCATTGAATTCCACATGTTTGTGGTACATGCATGATTGGTACATAAGATTACTTGATATAATCTCTTGAGTTAAAAAGGTAACTATTGGGAATCAAGGGATTACAGTCTTTTTCTCATAAAGATGACAAAGAAGAGATGTTATAACAACCAAAGGCAATTCTATTATTAAAAAAAAGTCTGGAAAAAGTCCAGAAAAGGGCAACTAGAATGATTTAAGGTTTGGAACACTTTCCCTATGAAGAAAGGTTAAAACGCTTGGGGCTCTTTAGCTTGGAGAAACGTCAACTGTGGGGTGACATGATAGAGGTTTACAAGATTATGCATGGGATGGAGAGGGTAGAGAGAGAAGTCCTTTTCTCCCTTTCTCACAATACAAGAACTTGTGGGCATTCAATGAAATTGCTGAGCAGTCAGGTTAAAACGGATAAAAGGAAGTACTTCTTCACCCAAAGGGTGATTAACATGTGGAATTCACTGCCACAGGAGGTTTGGAAAGGCTGTTGAAACTCAGATGAAGCAAAGCAAGCCGGATTTGGCCCAGGATATAAGTGGTAGCTTGCAGAATTGGGACCACACTAGCAGCATTCTTTTGAAGCCAGGGCTGAGGGCCATAGGTAGTACCAACCAGATCCAGTTCAAGTTCAGGATACATTAAGTAAAAGAAACTAGAGCAGTTCAGTAGAAAATGGCAAATGTGTTCTGTCCTGAAAGATAGGAAGCATAAAGTTAGATCTCGTTTCAGAATTAGTGAACCAGCTTTAGAGGACGCAAGCTTTCCAACTTCACAGAACTATTCATCAGACACACGCTGGCTCATGAAGAATCCAGTGAAGGCTGAAAGCTTGCATACTCTTGCTGGGACCTGATATCGTTGTACCTGTTTGGTCTCATCTGGATTCCTTGGAACAGTTTGTTGGTTGTTGCCTCCTTTTTAGTTTCTCAGACAGGGAAGAATACATCCAAGGCCTGAAACAGTCAAACTTGCTTAACAGCTGATAACAAAGAAGCGATAGAGGCAATAGAAAACTGCGAACAAAGCTTGCAAATAACTGCAGCTAAACTTGAGAGGGTCAGCTTCTCAGGAACAAGCAGGGGGATTTTATTCATTGTTTGGGATCAATACAAAAGTGCTGGCTGGCAAACGCACACACAAACACACATGCCGCTCTTTCAGCAGTTTGAAGGTTGCTAAGAAGTCATTTTGTTCTGAATAAAGCAAACTTTGACTGTGCGTTTTAGAAAAATGTTTGCGCTTTGCTTTCCTCAGAGCTGAACATTTCAGCCACTGAACAGCTGTAGATTTTCATTTAAATTTGACAACTGGTGCCCTTGGGTTGGCTTAGGGTTAACCCTAGCCCTAACCCTGTGCAAGCACCAGTCGTTTCTGACTCTGGGGTGATGTCGCATCCTGACGTTTTCACGGCTGACTTTTTACGGGGTGGTTTGCCATTGCCTTCCCCAGTCATCTACGCTCCCCCGCCCCCCCGCCTCCAGCAAGCTAGGTACACATTTTACCTCCCTCAAAAGGATGGAAGGCTGAATCAACCTCGAGCCGGCTACCTGAAAACCCAGCTTCTGCCAGGATCGAACTCAGGTCGTGAGCAGAGAACTCAGACTGCAGTACTGCAGCTTTACCACTCTGCGCCACGGGGCTCTTACCCAGATTGGGTTGGTTTACCCAGATCAGAATGTGGTGCTTTCCTCAGGGCAAGGAGCCTTTTCTTGAAGGACGAGGCTCAGGGGTGGTGTGAAGGGGTGGAACAGCACCCTTCGGTGAATCTTCATGGGTCTTCATCCGTCTGTTTTTGGGGTGCAGGGATTCCAATGTCTGCGCACAGGAGTTTCATTTTTGCAAGAGTCCCAGAAGGGCTTGCAGTAGCCACCTTTGGTCACCCAGCAGAGTCCAGGCCCGGGGCAGGGGATTCCTTGCACGACATGACAACCTGACTTGTCTAGTTACATAGCAGATTGGGCTTGAGAATGTTCTAGTCTCCTCCGTTGTGGGCCAGGTCCCACTATCTTGAGAACTATCTAGCAACAGTGATCCACGCCATGGTCACCTCGAGGTTGGATTACTGCAAGGCTCTCTACATGGCCTTTGTGCCGAACCCGAAAGCTGCAGCTAGTGCAGAATGCCGCGGCCCGGCTGTTGTTAGGACTCCCAAGAAGGGAGCACATCCGGCCAGGGCTCCGGGATCTGCACTGGCTGCCAATAGCTTACCGAGTCCGGTACAAGGTGCTGGTTATTACCTTTAAAGCCCTATATGGCCTAGGACCTGCCTACCTGAAGGACCGTCTCTCCCCACAGGTGCCCCAGAGAGTACTGAGATCGGGAACTCGAAATCTCCTAGTTATCCCCGGGCCAAAAGAAGCCCGATTAAAATCTACCAGGGACCAGGCCTTTTCTGTTGCGGCCCCCTCCTGGTGGAACCAGCTGCCGGAGGAGGTGAGGGCCCTGCGGGACCTTGCCCAGTTCCGCAGGGCCTGTAAGACAACCCTCTTCCGGCTGGCCTATGACTAGCTGGTACAGGAAACCAGGTGTAGTTATATTAGAGGTTGCTGTCCCTAATGTTTTAAATGGTTTAAATGTCTTACAATTTTAAATATTTTATAATTTTAAATGTATTAATTAATTTTAACTGTTTTATGCTTAAATGTTACTATGTGAAATCTTGTGCTGTGAGCTGCCCTGAGCCACTTGTCGGGAAGGGCGGGATATAAATAAATAAATAAATAAATAAATAAATAAATAAATAAATAAATAAATAAATAAAACTAGAAACTTGAAACTGAAGTTTAAAGTGGGAGGCCTTGGGTTGAAAAGAATTACCCTTTGGGCTGTGTGTCGTGACTGCCTGTCATCCTCCTGTGTCAGACTCATACTTAGGCCTATTTAAAAACAAAAATTAATAAAAAATACATAACACATTAACACGATAAGCACATATTTGATTGATCTTAATCTCAGTCAATCCAGCAATTTATAAACAAATACAAAACACAGTGAATCAGGCAGATTACAGATTAATAAAAGGTCAAGGCAGTCCCCTGTGCAAGCACCAGTCATTTCCGACTCTGGGGTGATGTTGCTTTCACAATATTTTCACAGCAGACTTCTTACGGGGTGGTTTGCCATTGGCTTCCCCGGTCATCTACGCTTTCCCCCCAGCAAGCTGGGGACTCCTTTGACCGACCTCGGAAGGATGGAAGGCTGAGTCAGGTAGCCTCAAGCCGGCTACCTGAACGCAGCTTCCGCCGGGGATCGAACTCAGGTCGTGAGCAGAGCTTAGGACTGCAGTACTGCAGCTTTACCACTCTGCGCCACGGGGCTCTTACAGATCAATACTATGCCTCAATAAATAAATGCTATGGTTCGATAAATAATTAGCTACAGAAAAATCACATACCATACTGTTTTAGATATGGCTTAATTCAATCCAAATTCAATGTTTCTGTTTTTTATTGATTCCTGTGGTTTATTTTGAATCCAATACTGAATGAACTTTGAAGGAAAATTGTCTCATTTGTAATATCCCCTTCCCCAGTTTTTTTATATACGGAAATGTCCCCCATCAACATTGTATGCCAGGGGTGGCTAACGGTAGCTCTCCAGATGTTTTTTGCCTACAACTCCCATCAGCCCCAGCTAGCATGGCCAATGGCTGGGGCTGATGGGAGTTGTAGGCAAAAAAACATCTGGAGAGCTACTGTTGGCCACCCCTGCTATGCCATATTCTTCTTAAACTTTCCTCAATGTCAGGTGCTTTTTTGTTTGTTTTTGTTTCCATGCATGGAGATTTAGACCTTTTCATAGAAAGTATACAGGAAATTCCTGGAAAAGATCACATCTTTTTACATTTGTTATGCAGCAGCCATGATGCAGTCCTGACTCTTTCAGACTTGGGCCCTCCTGTTTTGACTTCGACGCATAAGTCAAGTAGGCCCAAGAGGCGTGAGAAGCTCCTCGAGCCAGACCTCCCCTCCAAGCTTGCAAGTGTGCCCGAAGTCCCGGAGGTGAGTGGATGCTGCTGTCCTGCCATCCTTGTAAGACAGCCCATCTCATTGGGCACAGCCATAGCACGATGCCTTTCCTTATTCCCCTCCCTTTGGCTGCCCTCTCTTGTTCCAGGCACTGCTTCCAGGGCAGTCTTGGGGCTTACCTTAGCTATAGCTCTAGTTTGACTGGACCAGCCATTTCAGGACAGAGCAAGTGACGGTACAGTTTGCTCTGTATCCTTCTGTATATCCTGTGCTGCCCCCATGCTTGGTCCTGTCATCTTATCTGGGGTTGGTCCCAAGTCCGTAGCTACTGGGGAGCCCGGGGGGTGGCCAGCTGCTCCATCCAAACCCCCCTTCCACTTGTATGGCCCCTCCTTTCCCTGCCGCCTTTCTCCCCGTGCTCTTGCTTCCCCCGTTTTTGCCTCCCCCACTGCCCATTTCTGCCTCACCTCTCCCTGCCGCCCGTTTTTGCCTCTCCCCTCCCCGCTGCCCGTTTTTGCCTCTCCCGCTCTCCCCGGTGCCCGTTTTTGCCTCTCCCGCTCTCTCCACCGCCCGTTTTTGCCTCTCCCACTTTCCCCACCACCCGTTTTTGCCTCTCCCGCTTTCCCCGCCGCCCGTTTTTGCCTCTCCCGCTTTCCCCACCGCCCGTTTTTGCCTCTCCCGCACTCCCTAATACCCATTTTTGCCTCTCCCGCATTCTTGTCTCTCCTGCTTTCCTCACCACCCATTTTTGCCTCCCCAGCTCTCCCCGCAGCCCGTTTTTGCTTCCTCTGCTCTCCCCGCCCCGTTTTTGCCTCCCCCACCCTCCCCATTGCTCTTGCCGCCCCATTTTTGCCGCCCCCGCTCTCCTCGTTGCTCTCGCCACCCTTGCTGCTGCCGCCACTCTCCTTTTAAGATTATTTTTAAAGTATGTGATGCCATTTTGGGCCCCGGGCCCCTCCACCTAAAATTTTATTCTCTCCCCCCCCCCCCTAAAATTTTCTGGCTCTGGGCCTGGTTGGTCCTGAGATTGTCTTGAGGCCTGAGTCACGCCTCCCTGCTTCCCAGCCTGGATTTCTGATCTAGGGCTGCCAGCTCCAGATTCAGATAGATCCGAAGATTTGAAGGTGGAGCCCAGGAGGGTGGGGTTTAAGGGAGGGTATAATGCCTTGCAGTCCACCTTCCAAAGTAGCCATTTTCTCCAGAAGTGTTTTAAATAAATAATAAATAAGCACAATGTGGCCAAGTGCAAAGTAATGCACATTTGGCCAAGTGCAAAGTAATGCACATTGGGGCCAAGAATCCCAGCTACAAATCCAAGTTGATGGGGTGTGAACTGGCAGAGACTGACCAAGAGAGAGATCTTGGGGTCGTGGTAGATAACTCACTGAAAATGTCAAGACAGTGTGCGTTTGCAATAAAAAAGGCCAACGCCATGCTGGGAATTATTAGGAAGGGAATTGAAAACAAATCAGCCAGTATCATAATGTCCCTGTATAAATTGATGGTGCGGTCTCATTTGGAGTACTGTGTGCAGTTCTGGTCACCGCACCTCAAAAAGGATATTATAGCTTTGGAGAAAGTCCAGAAAACGGCAACTAGAATGATTAAAGGGCTGGAACACTTTTCCTATGAAGAAAGGTTGAAACGCTTGGGACTCTTTAGCTTGGAGAAACGTCGACTGCGGGGTGACATGATAGAGGTTTACAAGATAATGCATGGGATGGAGAAAGCAGAGAAAGAAGTACTTTTCTCCCTTTCTCACAATACAAGAACTCGTGGGCATTCGATGAAATTGCTGAGCAGACAGGTTAAAACGGATAAAAGGAAGTACTTCTTCACCCAAAGGGTGATTAACATGTGGAATTCACTGCCACAGGAGGTGGTGGCGGCCACAAGCATGGCCACCTTCAAGAGGGGTTTAGATAAAAATATGGAGCAGAGGTCCATCAGTGGCTATTAGCCACAGTGTGTGTATAAACACAACACAAACAGTTGGCATTCTGGGAGATCTCCAGCCCCCCCCCCCCTCGGAGGTTGGCAATGTTTTCCTAACCCCACTGGCTCCCAATTCTACCATTGCCTGCCTTTCCAAAGCATCTTCATGCAGCCTGGAGATTTATGGTGTGAGCTCGTACCCTTCCCCTGTGGTCTCTGATGGCACTGGACCTTTTCCTGCAGTCTCTGAACCTGTTCTGGTAACCTTGTAGGATTCCTGCTCACCCACAAGTAAACTTCAAAAACTACTGGCAGAGTCCCGGCAGATGTTAGCCGACCTGGAACGCAACTACCTGCTCCCCGATGCTCCTGGTTGCAGTCCCCAGGAAAGCAGCCCCTCAGAGGTAAGCTTACCATCGCAACGACTTCAGCGATTGGGAAAGTTAACTTTTACTAATATTTTAAAATTCCACAGAACAATCAGCACAGTCAACAACCATCTTCCTTATCTTCAAACCCCTTCCAACCTTCCCAGCAATTAACACAGAACAATGGTCACATTCAACAGCCAGTTTCCTTATCACTACCCTTCCAGGAAGCCCCACCAAACAATGGGCACACCCACAAACCTATTGCCCTTTCACCACACCCCCTCCAGCCTAGAAATAGCAGCTCTCCAGCAGCCCTGGCCCCACTCAATGCACAGCAGCCAAGAAGGTCAGAGCGCCTGCTCCGGCTGCAACGCCGCTGAGGATGTTCTCCGCAGCTGAGAACGAAACGTCCGGAAGGAAAACTTTCTCCAGTAGAACACGCCACTTGAGCCCGAAAGAGTCTACAAACCCTAATGATGTCACCAGCCGTGAAAACCTGAAATCTTTGATAATATTTTAATAGCATAGTGCCTTCAAAATCACCACTTCCCCTGAGCCAGAAATCCACTTCGACAGGCCTCCGGTGGAAAATAACGCCCAGTCCTTCTCTCCCAGCAAATGTGTTAATCTTTACAATGTCACATGGCTCCTGTTGTCCTCTGTAAGAATTTGCCAGAGGCAAACCCATCAAGTAAAATGACTGAACTGGATTTTGCCATGAGCAGAGGCCAACGCCACGCTGGGAATTATTAGGAAGGGAATTGAAAACAAATCAGCCAGTATCATAATGCCTCTGTATAAATCGATGGTGCGGTCTCATTTGGAGTACTGTGTGCAATTCTGGTCGCCGCACCTCAAAAAGGATATTATAGCATTGGAGAAAGTCCAGAGAAGGGCAACTAGAATGATTAAAGGGCTGGAACACCTTCCCTATGAAGAAAGGTTGAAACGCTTAGGGCTCTTTAGCTTGGAGAAACGTCGACTGAGGGGTGACATGATAGAAGTTTACAAGATAATGCATGGGATGGAGAAAGTAGAGAAAGAAGTACTTTTCTCCCTTTCTCACAATACAAGAACTTGTGGGCATTCGATGAAATTGCTGAGCAGACAGGTTAAAACGGATAAAAGGAAGTACTTCTTCACCCAAAGGGTGATTAACATGTGGAATTCACTGCCACAGGAGGTGGTGGCGTCCACAAGCATAGCCACCTTCAAGAAGGGGTTAGATAAAAATATGGAGCAGAGGTCCATCAGTGGCTATTAGCCACAGTGTGTGTGTGTGTGTATATATATATATATATATATATATATATATATATATATATATATATTTGGCCGCTGTGTGACACAGAATGTTGGACTGGATGGGCCATTGGCCTGATCTAACATGGCTTCTCTTATGTTCTTATGAACAGGCCCGGCAAGAATTCACTCCCATTTCAATCCCGGAAGAGATGGGGCAGAATCTTCAACTAGTCTTGATATAGCAATCGAGGGATTTTTAAAACTTGCTTTTCTACTTTAAATTCCCAAGCAGAAATTGGGCTAACAAACGCGTATCTTTACCTGCCCCCGCTGTGCAGTCCTAAACCAAGCTGCACCCTTCTAAAGCCCATTGAAGTCAATGGATTTAGAAGGGTTTAATTCTGCCTAGGATTGCACTGCTTGAGGCTGAAAGTGCCGTCTTCTCTGTTGATCTCTAAAAATAGCAGGTTTTCTTTTGTAAAGCAAACCAGAGTGTTTTACCTGGAAGATTGTTTCACCTCTCCCTCAAATTGAAATTTTGCTGGATCAAGCAAAGTCATTTTCTGCCTCGGTTCTCTAATTGGTAAATGTGGAGCAACGGTGACTATTCCAGCTTGTGTGAACTCTCTCTTCCTCCCCACCCCCATCTCTGCTTCAGTTTCATCTCGCCACGAGACGGTGTGACACCCCTTCTCCACCTGCTTACAGTGCTTATCACCCACCACAACCTCTTTGTCTCTCTCTTTCTCTGTGTGTGTGTCTCTCTCTCTCTGTCTCTCTCTCTTTCTCTTTGCTTCAGGGTTCCAAGTAGGTCAGGCATTCACAGCACTACCCTTCTTGCCTTTTGAAGAAATACGTAGGGCGCCATGACCATTTCACTTTTCAGGTCCTCTCACTCTCAGAGACGTTAGCAGACAGGGTAGCAGACAGCCCCCTTTAAAATAATTCCTCCTCGCATACCTCGTTGGGGTTGAGGTCTCAAGCTCATGCTGCCAGAAATTGTTCATATCCTAAATTATGTATAGACCGCAAACTTAACTGGTGTGTTTGTGTGGGGTGTTTCTTTCCCAGAGACCCATAGCCCACAGGGTTAGGCAAATAAGCAGTTCACTTTTATTTGTGGGTTGAGCATAATACTGAAAAATGTAAGGTAAGGGTTACAATGTTTTTTTTCCATTGAACATTTGAACTGTTCCCCTATTATCTCATTTGGGATCTTTTGTTAAAAATTGATTTTTTTTTCAGTCCATTTAGCTTTAAGCTGCTCTTCACCTCAGCTTCCCTCAGTCAGACATACCCTTCTCTATTTAACCCTCTGCCATCTCCCAAGTGCCATTTTTCAGCCATTTCTCCCTAGCAGTCCGTCAGCTCCCATTGGTCACTCTTAGGGAGAGGCAGGACATAACTTGTCTGTCACAGATGGTGTTAGCAGCGTAAGTTTCTCGGACAAAGGTGCAAAGATGCTCGGCACTGTCTTCGCTATACAAGCAGGCAGGGACAGGGATGTTTGAAAGTGGTTTTGTCACAGTTTCTGTGCGGGCGCCTAGCGAAAGAGCAGTTCTCAAACTCTTTGAAGCTGGGCCCACTTCTAAATGGACGTTGCCTTTCAGATCCACTGGCCTGTTAAGCCCTGAAGGGCAGCCATGTTAGTCTGTTGTAGCAGAAATAACGAGGTGTTGTCTGGTCCTGGAAAGACCCACTCTAATCAACCATAACTTCTCGTAGCTTAGAACCCACTTCAGCCCCTTCGAGTCTAGGGAGACAAGGCGGGATGGAGATTTTTTTGAACAAAAAATGCAAGTATCTCACCATTAATTAACATGGTATGAGTTTATGTTGTCTGTGTCATTTTTAGTATTTTGAAATATATAGTGTGAACTGGGTTGTCTTTCACGGCCATTTTGCATGTAAGGGAAGCCCAAATTTGCCATCACACCTCCCAGAGCTGCCACTTCCGAGTTCACCCATCTGCGACCCACTTTTGTGTCCAGATGCAAAGTCTGAGAGTTATGAATCAGGAAGGCTCTGGGTTCGAGTCTTGTCCAGTTCCATGGCCTTAGGCAGGTCTCTGTCTGCCTCTCTGTCTCTCTCTCTCTCTCTCTCATTCTCAACCTTCTGTCTGGAATATGGAGGCAGTATTACTGGCCTACCTTACAGGAAGACATGGTTTGCTTTGGAAAGAGAAAGGCCATGTGTTTTTCCTATTGTTGCTAGCAGTGTTTATTTTGACGTGCGGTTCACTGTCTTCATACCCTTTAGTGGGCAGAAGAGCATCCAGGGAGGCTACCGGCTGCTGAGGAAACCCAGATGAAGCTTTCTCTCTTCTCTCTCTGACCTCAGGTGAGGACCTCTGCTGTTTCCTTCAGGCTTTGCGGCAGTGCATATTGGTGGGATTTTTAATAGGTATCAGGCTTCCACTACGTCTTCTCTGGGGCAACACCAGCAGGCTGTGATGTCTAGATGAGCTTTGTCAGTTCTTACCTGCCAACTGAAACAGGTGAATTTCTTTCACCTCACGGTGAGAGGTCTGGAGACCTATTGGGGAAAAGCTAAAGGAACTGGATACCTTTAGCCTGGAGGGGAAACGACTAAGAGGTGATACGATTGCCATCTTCAAGTATTTCAAGGGCTGTCATATAGAGGACAGAGTGTTTTCTGTTGCCTCAGAAGGTTGGACTAGAGGCAGCAGGCTGAAATGAAATCGAAAGAGTTCTCAGCTAAACATCAGAAGAACTTCTTGACGGAGCGGTTCCTCAGTGGGCTTCCTTGGGAGATGGTGGGCTCTCCTTCTTTGGCTGTTTTTTAAGCAAAGGCTAGATGGCCATCTGACAGCAGATTGTGAGAGGGAGGGCAGGATGGGAGGAGTCAGTGCTTGGCTCATGAGGGCCTTGCATCCCCAAGATAATGCCAGTCATCACTTTGGGGCCAGGAAGGGATTTTCCTCCAGGCCAGATTGGTTCAGAGATCCTGGAGTTTTTTTGGTTTTGTTTTGCTTTCCTCTGGCCATAGAGCAGAGGTCACTGGGGGGGGGGGGGGGTGTAGGGGAGGGAGGTAGTTGTGAATTTCCTGTGTTGTGCAGGGGGTTGGACCTTTGAAGTACCTTGTAGCTCTATGTTACTACGCTTTGCAAGTGAATGTACAATGCAGGGTGGCATCCGAATGGGCTTTGATTTCTTGCTTCCCTGATTTTCCTCTGACCTTTTTAATGCTGCCTTTCTTCCAAGCTGCTTTGGGTTGCAGACATAGTTCTGCCTTCATCCTGTCTGCGCAACAACCCTGTGAGGCAGATTGGCTAAGAGAGAGAGAGAGAGAGAGAGAGAGAGAAGGTGAGTGAATGGTCCAGAGCAATGTTCCCTCTAAGCTGCAGCGTCTTGTGAGCAAAAATTATACTTTGTGAGCTGCTGGTATTAAAGCTGTGAGCGGCTGCATAAATTAGTGTGCTCTGGGGTCATCCTTCCTGAGCTAAGACAAAAAACATGTGAGCCGGAGGCTAAAAATCTGTGAGCTAGCACATGCTAACTCAGTTTAGAGAGATCACTGGTCCAGAATCACTCTGAGCTTTTGAGGGCTTAAACCCCAGTCTCCCTGATTCGTGTACTCTACAATGAACCAGGTATTCCGGGCATGCCATCTCTCTCTGATATCTGATCCTGCTCTTACTCCATGGAGCTAAAGGCAGCATGGATCCTGTCTTCTATCCATCCGTTCCCTCCCTGCAAGTTAGAAGCTGATATCAGGATTCAACACCCATGCCCTGACCCTCAAAGCCAGCCTTTCTCTGCACCTGCTGGAGCTGAGGCTGAGGCTTTGGCTGCAGAGGAGTTAAAAAAACCGTGGAAGAAATGCAAGAAATGTTACATGGTGCCTTCGACATTTCCGGCACGCCTCCTGGCTTGTAAATCCTGCAGTTGGCGGCCACCAAGGAACGTCTCTGTCAACATGGAAGTTCCTGAGCTGCCAGCTGTTTGCAAAGGAACGGAAAAACTTTTCCAGAAGTAGCACAAGGTTGGCTTTCAGGGCGGCAGCTGTCGGAGCAGCCCGTGTTTTGTCCCCTGCAGTAAATGCTTTCTTTCATTGTTGAGGCATCCGGGAGGTTTGTGCTGGTCATGTATTTCGATAAGCGAAGAACAGGCCGGTCAGAAAACGGCAGCGCATGAAACCTGAATTGCAGTGTGCCGTTTCAGTACATCTCTATGTTTTTAGCTCGCTGCTTCTCTTCTCGTTTAAATACCATGTCCTCTCTTTGTCTTGTAAGAACCGCCCCTTTGTGAGACGGTGCCACCCACTCCCGAAGGTCGTCGTGTGAGGTTTTGCACAAGACGGCCCTTCCTCCGTTGCTGCGATCAATCTCGGAACGCCTCATGTGCCAGTGACCTGGGTCTAAATGCTGGGTTTTATTCCCCTCCTCCTCCTATAGAATTATACGATACTGTATACAAGAGACTTTAAAGAACAGCCACCCTAACAGTAATTGATAGTATTTTGGGGAGGGTTATTTAAAGATGAAATTGCTAATTTGGAGACATTTACAAAACAGAAATGTGTTTTTCTCTGCTTTTCCCTGTTTTTGTACCAATATTTTATATTTACAGTATAAAGCCAAATATGTTCATTTCTGCGTGGGTTTTCTTTCCTTGTTTCCAACTGGAACAAGAAGAAGAAGAAGATATTGGATTTATATCCCGCCCTCCACTCCGAAGAGTCTCAGAGCGGCTCACAATCTCCTTTACCTTCCTCCCCCACAACAGACACCCTGTGAGGTGGGTGGGGCTGGAGAGGGCTCTCACAGCAGCTGCCCTTTCAAGGACAACCTCTGCCAGAGCTATGGCTGACCCAAGGCCATTCCAGCAGGTGCAAGTGGAGGAGTGGGGAATCAAACCCGGTTCTCCCAGATAAGAGTCCACACACTTAACCACTACACCAAACTGGCTCTCCTGTACACCAAACAGTAGCAGAGAAGCGCTCCCACCGTTGATGCACTGGAGAAACGGTTTGGGACGCGACTATTACTGTGAGCAGTCCTCCTTAATTTCAGCAGTGCTTGTGCAGGGTTGCGCCTTTCTACTGCAGGCCTGATCTGCTCATTGTAACCGGGCTAAGACATGGACTGCTCTGGTCGATGGTGATCCTTTTAGAACAAAGACCTTCAGACATTTTTAAAGATGCTCTTCTTATCTGTGTGCTCTTGAAAGCCTTCTCAGCATGGTGCACATAAGCTGATAAACGTGGACGTTCTTTGTTTTTGGACCTCTTTGCCTGCCTCGTCTGAAACGGATGTTAATAATTTGTGCTTTGAATTTCTTATAGCATCTTCTGCATTGCGACTTGCGTGGCTGGGGTGGGTGTTGAAGTATACCGGGGATGGTGACCATCCCATGTACCCACTGCTCCTGGGCATGCCAGGCTTGACCGCTGGGTTTCCTGGTGACCCCTTAGAAGACACTGGAAGTGACAGCAAATGAAGAGAGGGGGAGGCAGTTTTCCTATAAAAATGAGATACTGCTTTACACAATAAGTGATTAAAATATGGAATTCACTGCCAGAGGATGTAGTGATGGCCACTGGCATAGATGGGCTTTAAAAGGGGATTAGATTCCTGGAGGAGGAGGAGGAAGACTGCAGATTTATACCCCGCCCTTCTCTCTGAATCAGAGACTCAGAGCGGCTTGCAATCTTCTATATCTTCTCCCCCCACAACAGGCACCCTGTGAGGTGGGTGGGGCTGAGAGAGCTCTTTTACAGCGGCTGCCCTTTCAAGGACAACTCCTGTGATAGCGGTGGCTGACCCAAGGCCATTCCAGCAGCTGCAAGTGGAGGAATGGGGAATCAAACCTGGTTCTCCCAGATAAGAGTCCGCACACTTAACCACTACACCAAGCTGACTCTCAACACCAAACTGGCTGGAAAGGTTTGTTAGCGGCTACTAGTCATGGTGACAAAAGAGAACCTCCACAATTAGAGGCGGTCAACCTCTGAATCCCAGTGCCAGGAGAGAATATTAGGGAGAGCCCTTGGCTTCTGTGCCCTGTAGTTGGCCCTCCACAGAAACTGGTTGGCCACAGTTTGAGACAGGATGCTGAACTAGATGCTCTGCTAGTCTGATTGAACAGGGCTGCTCTTATGTTCTCATGATTCAAAAGGCTTGCCTGTGAAGGAACTGTTTTCCATAGGCTGCTTTGGAGCTGCTCATTTGAGGTTCATGTAGCCAAGATGTCTCCTCCATCCCCCAGTTTAGCATGGCGAGCCCAGCAGTTTCCAACATAACGCAGCGCCTTGGGTGGAAGACAGGGTTGCCAGCCTCCAGGTGGGGCCTGGTGATCACCCATTTTCTCCAACTGATCTCCAGCTGGCAGAGATCAGCTCCCCAGGAGAAAATGTCTGCTTTGAAGGGTGGGCTCTACAGCATTGTACCATGCGGAGGCCCCTCCCCTCCACAAACCCCGCCCTCTCCCAAAGTCTCCAGGTGTTTTCCAACCCAGACTTGGCAACCTTAGTGGGAGCTGAGGCCAGGCAAGAACAGAGATCCCCTCTACATGCTCCGTCGTGATTCAGATTCCCAAATGGGGCCTAGAAGCAAGAACTGTTCACCGCTTCCTGCTTTTGTTTCTCTCCACCCTTCCAGTATTGTAAGTGCAGCAGTCCACACCACTTTTGGAGTGTGTGTCTTTGTGTGTGTGTGAGTGCCCCCCCTCTCCTTCCTACACGTTTCAGCCAGCTAAGAACAAGGGTGAAACCTAACAAAACGGGTAGGGCTGCCTGCCTTGTGGACACACACTTGACTATTATTAAAGGACAACAAAGCTTCCATTTAATTTCTGCCTGCCATTAGCTGGGGTGCGTGGGCTTTCCCCACTCCCTGCCTTGTTTTTAATTAGAGGGTCAAGAGACAAGGCAGAACAGGGCACTTTTTCTCCCCCCCCCTCCCCCTATTATTATCAAGCCAACAGTCCTTTCTGTAGCAAAACATTGACAGTGGTTAAAGATCAAAGGCAGGGAGTGGCAATTAGCAAAGATCGGAGACTGTCTGGGAGAGGGAAGATGGTTCACGGTCAAACCTTTTCTCTTATGGGGATCGGCTGAGCTGTCCAGCTTTGGGTAAAGTCGCCAGTCTTCAAAGAAAGGCCAATTCTGCACTAGACCTTTAATCCTGGTTCAGCCCTGTCCCCAAACTGAAATTCTACACCTGTACCAAGGAATAATAGAAGCCTCACTCTACGAGTTTATGATTCTACGAGAGCCAGTTTGGTGTAGTGGTTAAGTGCACGGACTCTTATGTGGGAGAACCGGATTTGATTCCCAACTCCTCCACTTGCACCTGCTGGCATGGCCTTGGGTCAGTCATAGCTCTCTTATCTGGGAGAACCAGGTTTGACTCCCCACTCCTCCACTTGCACCTGCTGGAATGGCCTTGGGTCAGCCAGAGCTCTCTTATCTGGGAGAACCGGGTGTGATTCCCCACTCCTCCACTTGCAGCTGCTGGAATGGCCTTGGGTCAGCCAGAGCTCTCTTATCTGGGAGAACCGGGTTTGATTCCCCACTCCTCCACTTGCACCTGCTGGAATGGGCTTGGGTCAGCCAGAGCTCTCTTATCTGGGAGAACTGGGTTTGATTCCCCACTCCTCCACTTGCACCTGCTGGAATGGGCTTGGGTCAGCCAGAGCTCTCTTATCTGGGAGAACCGGGTTTGATTCCCCATTCCTCCACTTGCAGTTGCTGGAATGGCCTTGGGTCAGCCAGAGCTCTCTTATCTGGGAGAACCGGGTTTGATTCCCCACTCCTCCACTTGCACCTGCTGGAATGGCCTCAGGTCAGCCATAGCTCTGGCAGAGGTTGTCCTTGAAAGGGCAGCTGCTGTGAGAGCCCTCTCAGCCCCACCCACCTCACAGGGTGTCTGTTGTGGGGGGAGAAGACATAGGAGATTGTAAGCCGCTCTGAGTCTTTGATTCAGGGAGAAGGGCGGGATATAAATCTGCACTTCTTCTTCTAGTGTAGAAAATCAGTTTGGGGACAGGACTGGGCCAGGATTAAAGATCAGAGCGGGCAAAGAGAAAGCCTGCAATAGAAGAGCGAGATTTGGCTCCAGTAGCACGTTGAAGGTCAAGAAGATTTCGAAGGGAGTTTTAACCCACAAAAAGTTAAGACCCTGGAAATCTCCCAATGAAGGGAACTTTGGCTCTCAAGAATGGCAGAGATTGTCCTTGTTTCTCACCATGGAAATCTTCTTGGTCTCTAAGGTGCTACTAGAGTCGACTCTTTTGTCTTCTTTCATCGGCTGTACCTGAGGGTGTGTTCATGCCAAACTTTGCCAAAAACATTAGTGATTTACTCCTGGACCAGCTTCAGTGTATGCAAGTTATTTCACATCTGAAACATTAGCCCAGCCAACTTGGAGGCAAGTCAGGGGCGCTCCTCCTTTGGTGTCTGTTTTCACAAACGAATTAGATTCCAAGCCCATTTTTTTTCCACCTGTCACAAGGCTCACAAAACTTTATCATGCAACAGTTTTGAAACTTTTGGAGAAATCGCTTTGCCCAGGGCCATTTCCATGTGGATGTTTTGCTCTGCCTCGGCTGTTTTCCAGAGCATCTACATGACGTTACTCTTTGTTTGTCCTTCTCTGTCCCATCCAGCCCTCCTGGCTGCAATTTGTCCCAAACCTGATTTAGTATGATCTTTTCCAAACGTGGAACTCTGTGTAGATACTAAGATGTTGCCCACATTCGCGCCTATTCCTTCTAGTTCCCTCTGCCCCATAGGATGGCTTTTAAAAAGCTGGCAATTGGCAGATTGTTATATAGTGTGATAACATTGCAACAGCTAGTTCCCAGTTTTCTTTCTTTTCTTTTTTTTTAAGTCTTTGGCTCTTTTCCTTGCAGAGTTATAAGAGGGAAAGGTGCAGGCTGCAGATTTCTGTCTTAGGTGGTTGATATGTGATACTGAAGCCCTCAAAGGACAAAACCCACGTGTATGTCCCAGCTCTTTTGCAACCCACCTTGGGTCCTCAGAGCTGAGTAAATATTTGCACTTGAACCTAAACCTGTTTGCTTGGAAGAAGATCCCAGTGATCTGTGTAAACATGTTTTAAAATGCGTTTCTCTAAATAAAACAACCTCTCTTTGTTAAGAAAAACAAAGTCTTGTTTGCTGAGACCCAAGGTTGCATCAGGCCCAGTTCCATTGAACTCACTGGAGCTTCCTTCTGAGCAAACTAGTTTAGGGGAAAAGTCAATATTTGTTTTTGTAGGGCTTTAAAGCCCTGTTGTGTTTCCAGTTTTTTTTTTTTAAATGAAAAGGCGGAGCAAGAATAATTGAACAGATCACTGGCGATAAAGGCTGTGATCTTTCTCAGAATAAAGGTGGAAATCGAATGAGCAAGAGAGAAGAGTGAAGGGAGCAGCCAGTGAAACTCTTTTAGTTTAGAAACCAGGCTGGGATGTTCACTCAATAAACGGAGATGCATTTAAGATCCCCACATCAATTGCTCACAAATCCCAACAGCAGTTCGGAACACTCCTCTTAAAACTTCCTAACAGCCCATGAGGATTCAGATCCGGCCGCATCCAAGTAGTCACTTGGGCAATTCTGGAGTCACGCCAGTGGGAACCTGCCGGAACCGGCTTGTGGGATAATAATGCATTCCCTGACTCTCTGCCCTCTGGCCTCCTAGACCCGATGTCTGCTCTCAAACAGAAAGGCTTGCATGCGCAAGCCTGTGAGTTACGCAAGACTTATCGGGTCGAACTCTCGACAGCGTAGAATTTCGGTGGGGAATGCTAATCAGGAGCACATATTTTTGCTCTGGAATTAAAACGCCCATCGGTGACGGGCGTCTGATTAAAATCACAACTTGCAACCTTACCAAATGCGTTAAAGGAATAAATATAGGCGTAGACGGCCGATCGGTGGGGGGAAAGCAGACGCTGCCGGGAACGGAGGACAAACAAAAGCGCCGGTTCTGCTTCCATTTCCTCTCCACTTTGGTGCTATAAATGTTGTGTTACATAATTAATGAGGTGAAATTGTTTCTCAAAAGGAGATCACCTGCGAAGGAAGGAGGGGGATCAGTACCAAACAGGAACAGTTGCAGGAGGCGAAGGGATGGTGAAAGGAATCAGCCACTGTCCTTCCAGGGGGTCTCTGAAGAAGTGAGCAGTGGCCCCCAAAAGCTCATCCCCTGCCACCAATTTTGTTAGCCTTGAACAGAGCTGTTTAAACTAAGAGCCTCATAGAATAAATGTCAGATGTTTGAGGGAGGGAAGGAAGGAAGGAAGGCAAATAGAACCGGTTTGGTGTAGTGGTGAAGTGTGCGGACTCTTATCTGGGAGAACCGGGTTTGATTCCCCACTCCTCCACTTGCACCTGCTAGCATGGCCTTGGGTCAGCCATAGCTCTGGCAGAGGTTGTCCTTGAAAGGGCAGCTGCTGGGAGAGCCCTCTCAGCCTCACCCACTGGCTTGTGTCTGCTGTGGGGGAGGAAGGTAAAGGAGATTGTGAGCCGCTCTGAGACTCCTCGGGGTGGAGGGCGGGATATAAACCCAATATCTTCATCTACCTCACAGGGTGTCTGTTGTGGGGGAGGGAAGGTAAAGGAGATTGTGAGCCGCTCTGAGACTCTTCGGAGTGGAGGGCGGGATATAAATCCAATATCTTCATCTACCTCACAGGGTGTCTGTTGTGGGGGAGGAAGGGAAAGGAGATTGTGAGCCGCTCTGAGACTCTTTGGAGTGGAGGGCGGGATATAAATCCAATATCTTCATCTACCTCACAGGGTGTCTGTTGTGGGGGAGGGAGGGAAAGGAGATTGTGAGCCGCTCTGAGAGTCTTCGGAGTGGAGGGCGGGATATAAATCCAATATCTTAGATGGGAGGAGGGAGAAAGAGCTGGAAAGAAAGCAGCTTTAACCTTAAATGCATTCTCCAAGCTGCTGGCTGGCTTGGCTTGGAGAATTATTTCAAAAGACAAATGCTTTCTCCACCCAGGCAATGGGGTGGGGTGGGGGGCTTCAAGAGCCACACAATATATGTGAAAGAGCCACATGTGGCTCCCGAGCCACAGTTTGACCACCCCTGGTCTTGAAGGTGCTCCTGGACTCTTGTTCTATTCTGCTGCTACAGACAGGCTAACACAACTCTCTGGCTTGATCTATCTCCCTTTAAAATAGAGTATATATATAAAATAATTCAATTAAAAACGTATAAACACACATAACAGCAGCACCAGGGAGGAAGGCCAGTGACAGTTACTGGGGATGTGCCAAACAAAACAAGTCCCTCCCCCCCCCCCCGTTGGCGAAGACAGCCACAGGAGGAGAAGGGATCTAATCTGCAAAGGCCCACATGCTTCAGCCTTTCCTCACACAGAATGTGCCTCAGTTTTCTTATTCTCATCTGCCCCGTTTCTCCTGCCCATTACGACTCTTCAAAAAGGGATGTTTCTATGATAGGGTGGCGGTGTTCCCTCTAAGCTGCGGAGTCTTGTGAGCAAAAATTCTACTTTGTGAGCTCCTGGCATTAAAGCGGCGAGCGAGTGATTTGGCTACTGCATCAATGAGTGTGCTCTGGAGTCATCCTTCCTGAGCAAAGACAAAAATGTGTGAGCTGGAGTCTAAAAATCTGTGAGCTGGCTCACACTAACTCAGCTTAGAGGGAACACTGTAGGGTGGGATCTTTAGGCACGCTCGGGAATTGATCCCATTATATGAAATGGGTTTCTCCAGTAAATGTACTGAAGCGGCATGCTGAGCAATTAAATACAAAGGCAAAAATCAAAACCAAAATGGAGTAGTGAGTGCATTAGCGCTAAAAAACCATGTAGCAGAAAGCAAGCTTGTGAGTTCAATAGATCCCTTCTTCAGTTTCTTCAGAGCCA
Source organism: Heteronotia binoei (assembly GCF_032191835.1). Classification (NCBI taxonomy): domain Eukaryota; kingdom Metazoa; phylum Chordata; class Lepidosauria; order Squamata; family Gekkonidae; genus Heteronotia; species Heteronotia binoei. Next base: position 77,532,375 of record NC_083233.1, on the reverse strand, counting down.
GTTTGGTGTAGTGGTTAAGTGTGTGGACTATTATCTGGGAGAACCGGGTTTGATTCCCCACTCCTCCACTTGCACCTGCTAGCATGGTCTTGGGTCAGCCATAGCTCTGGCAGAGGTTGTCCTTGAAAGGGCAGCTGCTGTGAGAGTCCTCTCAGCCCCACCCACCTCACAGGGTGTCTGTTGTGGGGGAGGAAGGCTCACACCTTGAATGAAAGCTCACACCTCGAATGAAACTTTTGTTTATCTTAAAGGTGCCACTGGACTCAGAACTTTACTGCTTCAGACCAACACAGCTGCCCAGCTAGAAATATCCTGCTGGACATAATAGTCAGTGTTTTGTGACATTTAAATCCATCCTCATCAAAGCATTATACCAGGGGTGGGAAACATCTCCAGATGTTTTTTGCCTACAACTTACATCAGCCCCAGCCAGCTTGGCCAATGGCTGAAGAGCTACCGTTGGCCACCCCTGCATTATACTATTATTGCTTTAAAAGATGGTTTGCCTCCCTTTTTTTTTTTGCATTCCAGCCCATCCCTCCACGGCCCCACTATGCTATCTGCTCCAAGCACTTCGGGGTGGGTACATACTCAGCCTTGCATCCTTTTGAGGTCGGCAAAACGAGTCCCCAGCTTGCTGGGGGGGAAGTGTAGCTGACTGGGGAAGGCAGTGGCAAACCACCCTGTAAAAAGTCTGCTGTGAAAACGTCGTGAAAGCAACATCACCCCAGAGTCGGAAACGACTGGTGCTTGCACAGGGGACTACCTTGACCTTTAGAGCAGCCCCGTGGCACAGAGTGGTAAAGCTGCAGTACTGCAGTCTGAGCTCTCTGCTCACGACCTGAGTTCGATCCCCGGCGGAAGCTGGGTTTTCAGGTAGCCAGCTCGAGGTTGACTCAGCCTTCCATCCTTCTGAGGTCAGCAAAATGAGTCCCCAGCTTGCTGGGAGGAAAGTGTAGATGACTGGGGAAGGCAATGGCAAACCACCCTGTAAAAAGTCTGCCTTGAAAATGTGATGTGACGTCACCCCAGAGTCGGAAATGACTGGTGCTTGCATATCTTTGCATATTCAAAAGGGGTGTGTGCTGTGTGTGTGTTTTGTTTTTTAAGGAAAAGGGGATAGTGAAAAGTTGGTCTATGAAACTCTGTGGGTTTTGTCTAGTTAACACGGATGTGATGGTGGGAGTGTTCAGAAAGCAGAAAGACCAAAAGGTTATGACCCCTTGACAACAGACAGGTTTATCGAGAACCCTTGTTTTGAAGCATCAGTTGGGTATTCAGTTGGTAGGTACACACACAGAAGGTGTGAGTTCCCAGCTCTGCGTTGGGAAAAGCTGGAGATTTGGGGGGGCGGAGCCTTGGAAGGTCACCATATCTCAAAAGGGGCATTGCAGAGCTGGAAAATGTACAGAGGAGGGTGGCACGGGGGCTGGATCGCACGGGAGAGACACAAAGCAAGCACCTTTAAGACCAACGAGTGCTAATGTTTTCAGCATGTTTTATTTCAGTTGTGTTTGCCTTTGTCCTTTATAAAGTTTACACCTCCGCTGCCCAGTGCTGCATTAAAGCCTGTGGAGGCCCCTAGGCAGCCGAAAGCTTGGAGGGCCCCTTGTAAACTGTCTCAGAGTTGGAACGCCCACCCTGCCGCACGCAGCTCCCCGCAGGTACCTTTTCAAAAGCCCCTTTGACAAAGCTATGGGGGAGAGGCAGAGAGAGGCAAACTTGGCGACTACGCCAGCAGCAGCTGCATCAGACAAGTCAGGCAAAGAGTGGCTCAGTTGCCGGCTGTGTGTGCAGGCTGGGAGGGCTGCAAATGGAGGGAAACGGGGGTGGGGGGAGTTGGCCCGGAGCCCCTAAAGGTGTGGGAGCCCATAGGCCAGTGCCTGCTTGGCCCTGCTGCTACCTGGCCTTACATTTTATGACACACATGGCCAGGCTTGGGAAGGTCTCCGGCCGTCATGACAAATGGGTTCGACACCCCCTGAGTTAAGCATTCATGGCAACAGTAAAGTAGCTGTTTTTACTGCAAAGGAACTTCAATAACGGCATGGAGAGAGAAATTGCTGAATTACAAATTATTATGAAACTTGGAACAAACACCTCCCCAGGACTGAACAGGGATATTGGTTTTACATACCTATGCTAAACCAGTTCTCACTGAGTATAGCTATCCATCCACAGTATTCCAATGTATTTCTCTTTTAGAGCAGTGCATCAGAATCATTTTTTTTTTGGTATTGACATACTCAAATAAGGGATATGGGCTGTTTATCTCATTACATATTCTAACCCACCTGCCACTATATTTTAATATGCCCTGTTTTTCTAATAGCTAATTAATATGTATTTCTCTTTTAGAATAGTATATCAGAATGGGAGGGTTGTATTGACATACTCAAATACAGGATATTGGCTGTTTATCTTATTACATACACTAACCCATCCTCCACTGTATTTTAATGTGTTCCTTTTTTTCTAATGGCAAACTATAATGATGTTATAACCTCTTGAGTAACTGTGCCCTCTATTTAAACCCAAAACTAACAAAGCCAGAATGTTACCCAGATTTATGGCACTTCACACCTGACTTACCGCATCAATCGGCTTTTTATCACCCTCCAATATTTTTTCAACAACATTAACTAACAAACACAGACCCCCAATTTGTGATTCTTTTAATCTGCTAAAAACATTCCCATGAGCCTACATACCAGCTCACTGCCCACTTCTATTAAGAACTTCTGCTTGCCATTCCAATTTTGTCTGATGAAGTCTGCTTAGACTAGACCAGTGTTTCCCATTTGCAGGGTCACGACCTGGCACTGGGCCACGGAAGCCTCAATACCGGGTTACAAGAAAAGCCAAAGCAAGCCCCGCTCCCAGCAAAGCATGAGCTCTGCCATGCTTCCTTCCTTCCCCCATCTCTGTGTTGTGCAGAAAAAAGCTAGCCTTGAAGACTGACACAGGCTGCAAAGCCTGAGCTCTTTTTTCCTTCCTTCCTTCCCCTGTCTCTGTGACACAATTCCTGTCTCCCAGCTCCACCCCCAAATTTTAGTAGGCCATGAAGGAGGTGTGTAAAAATAACCGAGCCACGGGGAAAAGAAGTTTGGGAAACCCTGGACTAGAGCACACAAAAGCTTCCATTCTGAATAAAATTTAGTTGGTCTTAAAGGGGCCACTTGTCTGCTGCTTTGTTCTGTTGCTTCAGACCAGCACGGCTGCCCACTTGGATCTATTTGGCAATTTCACCGTTTCTACGGATTGCCCCCCCCTCCCCAAAAAACCCCCACCTGTTTTGAGAAACGAAATGACTGGTCCTGAATGGTGCCACGCAGCCAAATCCCTTGACCATTTCCCCTTCTGCCTTCTTGCTGCAGAATGAACTGCAGGGAAGCCCCCATCCTGCTAGCCTGGCCCAGCCGGGAATGCCTCCCAGCGCCCCAGGGGAGGCAGCTGGATCCCGTTTGCAAGCAGAGAATCTCCCTCCCGAGCCCTTTTCCATCCAGCCAGCCATCAATGGGCCGGGAGGGAGGGCGCGTGGATGGGAGGGGGCGGGAAGGGCCGCGGCGATTGGCCGCTCGGCGAGGGGGCGGGGCGCCTCCCGCGGCTGGTGAGTGGCTGCCGCGTCTGGCGGGGGGGGGGAGAGAAAGAGGAGGAGCCGCAGTTCCCCTCGACGCCCGCCGGGGGCGCCCTGGCGCGCCTTTCCCTCCCGCTGAGCCTGGTCGGCGCGCCGCCGGTGCTGCTGCTGCTGCTGTTGCTGGCGGAGAAGCGACAAGCGGAGCGGAATCCGGAGCGACGGCAGCAGTAGCCCGGGTGGGATCGGGACTCGGAGCTTCTCGGATTGTCCGTGCCGCGGGGGCGCCATGAACACCATCAAGAACGTGCCGGCCCGGGTGCTGAGCCGCAGGAGCGGCCACAGCCTGGAGGCGGAGCGGGAGCAGTTTGACAAGACCCAGGCAAGGCGCCAGACGGGGAAGGGCCGGGGATGCACGGCGGAGCGGGGTCGATGCAAGGAGGGAGCGAGAAATGCACCGGGGGGGGGGGGGGAGGGAGGGAGGGGCGCAGTGCAGACAGCCCCCCCCCCTTCCCGCATGCATGTGCCCCTGTCTCTCCCCGCCCCCGGTCCCTGCACGCCTTTCCCCGCCGATCCTGCACGCCTGACCCTCCCCTTTTATTATTATCCCCCTCTCACCTTCTGTCCTCGCTTCCTTGGGGAGGGGGGGCTTGTCAAACGGAGCCCTCGTGCCGTGCATGGCTCTTACGGAAGGTGATGGGGGGGGGGGGGGGAGAGAGAAATACAGGAAATGGGATTTCACCCCCACCCCCATATAGGAAAAGAAAGGAGGTGGATTCTGCATGGGGTGGGGGGAGCTGGAAAGAGCAAAAGACAGGACGGGTTGTTGTTTTTGAGCAGGGGGAGTGGTCCCTAGTGCAGCTTGGGGGGGGGGGGAGGCGGTCAGTCTGATCTCAAGCAAGGGAGACAGAGAGAGGGAGGTTGAACAAAGCAGGAGTCAAGGGGCACCTTTCAGACCAACCGGTTTTTATTTGGCACGTACGCTTTCGTGCGCTCTTAAGCACACTGCCTCCTCGTCTGTTGAAGCGTGCTTAGAGAGCACACGGAAGCTGACGCGCTCGATGAAACTCGGTTGGTCTTAAAGGTGCCCCTTGACTCCTGCTTTGTGCAGCTGTTTCAGACCAACACGGCTGCCCGCTTGGATCTATGGGGGGGGGGGGAATCAAAGCGTGTTTGCTTCCAGTGGGCAGTGCAAGCACTTGGGGGTGGGGTGCTTGAGGGCGGTGGGGAGTTGCATGTATGTTGGGGAGCCTGTCCAGGGGTTGCATTAGCAGCTTGGAAAGCGGGTGCGCGTTGCATGTGGATCTTGTAAGGGAGGGGATGGGCTTTCCTGCCCTGAACTCCCATATCTGAAGCTTTTGCCTTGAAATTCTTCCGTTGCCCCTCCCGGGCCTTGGGGGTGCCTGGCCCTTGAAGCAGTTTCACACCCCAAAGAGGGGGAACCGGGAACCCATCTGGGGTCTGCTGGGATAGGGACTGTCCTGGAGTGGGTTATGTGGCCTGTGGGGTCTAGGAAGGAACATAGAAGTATTCACTGCAGCAGGAAGTGGCAGCTGCTCTGGTGGGCCGTTAGCCTAGATCCAACATGGCTTCTCTTATGTTCTTACGTCTGGGGCAGTGATGCTCTGTGTTCTTGGTGCTTGGGGGTGCAGCAGCGGGAGGGCTTCTGGGGTTCTGGCCCTGCTGGTGGACCTCCTGTTGGCCCCTGGGTTTGGGCCACTGTGTGACACAGAGTGTTGGACTGGATGGGCCGTTGGCCTGATCTATTGCGGCTTCTGTTATGTTCACGTGGGAGCCTCTTGTAGGTAGGTGTGTCGTTTTGCCTCTGGAACTGAAAGAGCTCTCCACCGTCATCCACATGCTTAACCATCCAAACTTGCTTAACGTGAGCGCCATATAGAATAAACATCAGATGTTTGAGAGCCACGAGACATCCACACGCCTAAAGAAAAAAATTATGTTGCTTTATTCTGGGCTCGCTTGTGTTATCCATTTACGAAATGTACACAATCGATATTCTTTGGAATGGAGCGGGGGGAGGGGAGCTGCATTTTTGTAACTCTTCTATAATTTGGGGGAGAGGATAAGGATTAGTCTGTCGAATGCGAGTTTGTGTTACAATTCTGCCTTTCCTGTGTGTGTAATGCTTCCTCTTTGGCCTGGCCTGTGTGACTCTACGTGTGGGGCATGAGCATGTGATGAGAACACACACCGTCAGGAGAACTACCACCCACTGTGTCTCCCTGAGTTTTGTTCAGCGTTTCTGTTACCCGTGATGGTTTAACAAGCAGCATGCATTGAGGGAGGGGACGTTAACCTTTTAAAAACAAGAACCTCAGTGTCTGCTGTCTACCTGGAAGATCTGCCTCTCCCTTCCATGGTCTTTAATCCCTTTGCACTGACTGTACCTGAAGTGTAGACTTCAGCTGTAATGGTAAGGATACTCTGTACATGCCTCCGGGCTTGATTTATCCTGCTCTTTCAGCCCTGTGGTTCAGAGTGATAAAGCTGCAGTACTGCAGTCCTAAGCTCTGCTCACGACCTGAGTTCAATCTCGGCGGAAGCTGGGTTCAGGTAGCTGGCTCCAGGTTGACTCAGCCTTCCATCCTTCCGAGGTCGGTAAAAGGAGTCCTCGGCTTGCTGGGGGGAAAGCGTAGATGACTGGGGGAGGCAATGGCAAACCACCCCTTAAAAAGTCTGCCGCGAAAACGTCATGATGCGACGTCACCCCAGAGTCGGAAACGACTGCTGCTTGCACAGGTGACTGATAAAAAAAAATTGGTGATGGATAAAAAAAAAAATCAGTGATAGCTGTTCTTTTTCACAACTTGAGTCTTGGGGCGTGTGCTTTTAGGGCGATTTGTTATTTTCCGCTGGTGTGTAACGTCTGGCTTGGCTGTTGGTAAATGCGTTTGCGTAACGGAGGATTTCTGTACGGTTTTGTCGGGATGGCGGCGTGCGCCGGGGGGAAGGGGGCGGCTCTTGCTTCTTCCCCGCCTGGTCCTCTTCCTACCAGCGGTGTACGTTTCAAAAGGAATCCTTGGGAGAGAGTCGTGGCGGCTGAAAGAACCACTGGATCTCTCGCAGCTTGATCTTTAGTGGGCCGGAGCCCACTTTGAGAGATGTAGGAAGCATTATCCTCTGCCAACATCTGTCAAAGTGCGCTCTGGTTACACTACGTGTGGTTGTCTTTAAAAGATGCCTAACTGGCTGATTTTGTGGCATCACAATAAAACAACTGTTGCCCTCGTTTTTTCAAATCCTCCCCTCTCCATCTAGAGCAGGGGTGTCAAACCTGCGGCCCAGGGACTGAATCAGGCTCAGAGCAACTGGATCTTGTCTGCTTCCTTCCCCCCCCCCCCACTCGCTTCCTTCTGCATCTCGGCTTGCTTTGCTGAGATGCTCAATCGCACAGGAGCTACAGAGCAAAGCCTCGATTTTCTCCGTTGGTTGAGGCTCCTCTGCCTCCTGGAGAAGGAAGGAAAGAGCCAGAGCTTCCTTTGCCCAGTCCCCTGGATCCCATGGGAGAAATACAAAGAAAGCACCTTTAAGACCAACAAGTGCTAATGTTTTAAGCGTGTTTTATTTTAAGGGTTGTTTTTTTTTTAAAGAAATCTTTAATTGTGTCTGTCTGCGTTCTTTACAAAGTTTATATCTCCGCTACCTCATCTTAAATAGGTACACACATGGCCTGGCCCAACAAGACCTCATTTATGTCAGATCTGGCCCTCAAAACAAACGAGTTTGACACCTCTGATCTAGAGCCAGGGTGGTAGTAGATAGAGTGGTGGACTAAGTCCATGGGTAACCCAGGTTTGAGTCCCTGCTTCTGCCCTGGAAGCTTGCTGGGTAACCTTTGGCCCATCACGGACTCTTGCTCTGGCCTTTCCGACAGGGATATTGTGAGAAAACGGAGGACAGGAGAATTATATTCTAAGCTAGGGGTGGCCAAACTTGCTTAACACAAGAGCCATATAGAATAAAACATCTGATGTTTGAGAGCCACCAGACATCATGAATTCAGATGTTTGAGAGCTGCAAGACAGGAAGGGAAAATGGAAAGAAAGGTAGAAAGAAAGCAAATAAATAGCTGAGGAAGAGGGAGGTTGAAGGAAAGCAACTTTAACTTCAAATGCATTCTCCAAGCTGCTGACTTGGCTTGGCAAAATGATTTAAAGCGACAAATGCCTTTTGCAAGCCAGCCGACGGGGCGGTGGGGGCTTTGGGAGCCACGCAATATGTGTGAAAGAGCCACGTGTGGCTCCCAAGCCATAGTTGGGCCACCCCTTTAGTGTCCCAATTGGGGAGAGCCAGTTTGGTGTAGTGGTTAAGTGCGCGGACTCTTATCTGGGAGAACCGGGTTTGATTCCCCACTCCTCCACTTGCACCTGCTGGCATGGCCTTGGGTCAGCCAGAGCTCTCTTACCTGGGAGAACCGGGTTTGATTCCGCACTCCTCCACTTGCACCTGCTGGCATGGCCTTGGGTCAGCCAGAGCTCTCTTATCTGGGAGAACCGGGTTTGATTCCCCACTCCTCCACTTGCACCTGCTGGAATGGCCTTGGGTCAGCCAGAGCTCTCTTATCTGGGAGAACCGGGTTTGATTCCCCACTCCTCCACTTGCACCTGCTGGAATGGCCTTGGGTCAGCCAGAGCTCTCTTATCTGGGAGAACCGGGTTTGATTCCGCACTCCTCCACTTGCACCTGCTGGAATGGCCTTGGGTCAGCCAGAGCTCTCTTATCTGGGAGAACCGGGTTTGATTCCCCACTCCTCCACTTGCACCTGCTAGCATGGCCTTGGGTCAACCATAGCTCTGGCAGAGGTTGTCCTTGAAAGGGCAGCTGCTGTGAGAGCCCACTCAGCCCCACCCACCTCACAGGGTGTCTGTTGTGGGGGAGGAAGGGAAAGGAGGTTGTGAGCCGCTCTGAGACTCTTCGGAATGGAGGGCGGGATATAAATCCAATATCTTCATCTACCTCAGAGGGTGTCTGTTGTGGGGGAGGAAGGGAAAGGAGGTTGTGAGCCGCTCTGAGACTCTTCGGAATGGAGGGCGGGATATAAATCCAATATCTTCATCTACCTCAGAGGGTGTCTGTTGTGGGGGAGGAAGGGAAAGGAGATTGTGAGCCGCTCTGAGACTCTTTGGAGTGGAGGGCGGGATATAAATCCAATATCTTCATCTACCTCACAGGGTGTCTGTTGTGGGGGAGGAAGGGAAAGGAGGTTGTGAGCCGCTCTGAGACTCTTCGGGATGGAGGGTGGGATATAAATCCAATATCTTCATCTACCTCACAGGGTGTCTGTTGTGGGGGAGGAAGGTAAAGGAGGTTGTGAGCCGCTCTGAGACTCTTTGGAATGGAGGGCGGGATATAAATCCAATATCTTCATCTTCTTCTATCTTCTGAATGTAAATAAATCAATGCATGAGGTGCAAAATTCTCCCGTGCCTGTACGGGCCGTGCCCTGCCTTTAAGGCTCCGATACAATAATATTGAGAGGAAGTAGAAAGGAAAAAAGACATAATGAAGTACAAAGAAGAGAAGTACATAAATCATAAAGCCTGCTTCGGCGGGGAGGGCGGGATATAAATACAATAAATAAATGAATAAAATGAAAGTAACCAGATCAAAAAGTACTTATAATGCCATTAAAGAAACACATAGGAAAGAATGTATTGTCCGAGTACCTCTTAGCATGCACAGAGTGCCTTCGCCCCCACCCCGATACTGACAATCCGGTCTCTCGCACTTAGAATGATCAATGGAGCCAGGCTTCCTCCTGAAGCCACTCAGAGCCCTGTCGTCTCACCCTTGAACGGCTAAGTGCCTTCTCTGCTTCTCTCGTGGAGTATTTTGAGAACAAAACTGAAAGGCCTTTTTATCTTTGGGAACTATTTATAACTTCGAGTGACTCTCCTGTGCAACCGCCGAGCCCTTTGTAGGTCATTTGCTTTTGCTGTTGGTTTTGGAGGGCAGTTGATTTGAAGGTCCTTTAAAAACACACACACACAAAACCCAGCTGTTGCGAGTGTGGAGACACCTTGTGTTGGTCGCCTCCCAACTTCCCAGATGTTCAGATGGCTGGCAGCGCAACCCCCCCTCCAGGCCGGGGGTGGGGGGACACCAAGCCTTTGCCAGGAGAGGAGGAGCTGCCGACTGTTTACAGAAATGGGGGGGGGGGGGTCAGGAAGGGGCCTTCCTAGAGAAGCACGGGCTTGTTCTGCTTAAAAAATTAAGCAAGGGACTTTAAAAGTTCCCCTCCTCTTTTGGCGTTTGTGCTCAGGCCGGTGACCATACTCCGGATCTGTGCTAGTGTTTTCTAGTTGGGCATATTTGAAGACTTTTGAGAGTCCATTGCACTGCAAGAAGATCCACTCACTCAGTCCTAAGGGAAATCGACCCTGACTATTCCTTGGAAAGTCAGATGCTGAAGCTGAAGCTCAAATCCTTTGGCCACCAAATGAGAAGGGAGCACTCCCTGGAGAAGACCCTGATGCTGGGAAAGACAGAAGGCAAAAGAAGAAGGGGACGGCAAAAGACGAGATGGCTGGACAGCGTTACTGATGTAACAAACACGAATTTGAGCAGACTTCGGAGGATGGTGGAAGACAGGAGGGCCTGGCGTGACTTTGTCCATGGGGTCGCAAAGAGTCGGACTTGACTGTGCAACTGAACAACAACAAATATTGAAATCTAGAGAGGCGAAAAGTTTCTCTAGTGATTGGGATCAAGCAGCAAAACAAGCGGCAACCCAGTGATAAACGCGGCAAGGAAAACGACTGTGTCGTACAAAATAAAGAAATGTTTACAAATTTTTTCATCTGTTTTTATTATTCCCATGCATATCGATTTGTACAAAAGTAACCGTTTCAAATATAATAGAGATGGTGCCAAAGTCTACAGCAAACAGTCTCAAAGATGGGCAGAACTCCGCTTTACCCATTGTCTTCACAATTAGTTGTTCAGTGTAATAATTTCATATCTTTCAGATATTCACGTGTGGAGTCCAATTCCTGTAAGTCGTTAGGTGTCTAAAGTCGAGTTCTGCCCATTTGTGAGTCTGTTCGCTATGGACTTTGGTATCATCTCTTATCATATTTGAAATCGTTACTTTTTAACAAATAGATATGCATATGAATAATAGAAACAGATTTTAAAAAGTAAATATTTCTTTTTTTTTTATGGCACGGTCGTTTTTCTTGCTGTAGTGACTGAGATCAGATCTATCGGAATACCTGACCTTGCTTTGAAGACTTGGGTGACCCTAGTTTTTATATTTAGTTCCCCACCATCCCTCATTAGCAGGGCTGTCGGAAAAGGGATGACCCCCTCACACTTTTTCTAGCAAATGAGAAAGACTCCTGCTTTGAACACATTGTACCCCTTCGGTGTGTGTGCACAAAAGGGTACAGAAAGGGTACATTTGGCTTTGAGGCATGCCAGGTTTCAGCAAACGGTACACCTGATGTGTTGCTTATTAAAACAGACAGGTTATCCATGACACTACAGGGTGCCCTATCGTTTGGTTGTTTTTCCCCCTCTCCTGTGTGTTTCTGGGTCCTACATAGGTACCCTGACTGTGAAACTGGCATTCTAATAAACGAAGTAAAAAGTCCAGTAGCCCCTTTAAAACTGACACATTTTATTGTAGCATAAGCTTTCTCGAAAGCTTATGCTGCAGTAACATTTTGTTGGTCTTAAAGGTGCTACCAGGCCAGGGGTGACTCAACTTGCTTAACGTAAGAGCCGCGTAGAATAAACGTCAGATGTTTACGAGCTGCAAGACGCGAATGTCAGATGTTTGAGAGCCGGAAGGAAGGCAAATGGGAGGGGAGGGAGAGGTGGAAATAAAACAACTTTAAATGCATTCTCCTAGCCACCAGCTGGTTTGACTCGGGGTTGTGATATTAAAGGAGAGAAATGCCTTCTCCAAGCTGGCTGGCAAGGCGGCGGGGCTTCAGAGAGCGAGAGGGAGCAAGGAGGTGGAGGGCTCCAGGAATTACCAGGTCGCGAACAGGACAGCTGACAGAAATAGCGGGAAAGTTGTGGTGTTGAAGGTGAGGGAGCCAAAGGGAGAAAAGGGCGGCTCGCATTCCCTACAATTGCAGACTTAGCAGGTGTCTCTAGAGCCCTGTTATTATCACCATCATAACAATCCCTGGCCAAACCACTGTGACGTAAGAGGAGAGTCACAACAAGGACTCTGAACTCTTGAGGCAGCAGGCCTTTGAAAAACCAGGGCAGCTCTTGTGAGGGAAGCGGCCGTTGTCATTTGCTGAGTGAAAAACTGCACAGAGGGGCATGAGAAGAAGGAGATGAAGAAGACTGCAGATTGATATCCCGCCCTACTCTTTGAATCAGAGGCTCAGAGCGGCTTACAATCTCCTATATCTTCTGCCCCCCACAGGAGACACCCTGTGAGGTGGGTGGGGCTGAGCTGGGCTCTCCCAGCAGCTGCCCTTTCAAGGACAGCTCCTGCCAGAACTATGGGCTGACCCAAAGCCGTTCCAGAAGCTGTAGGTGGAGAAGAGGGGAAGCAAATCCAGTTCTCCCAGATGAAAGCCCACGCACTTAAACCACTACACCAAACTGGCTCAAACTCAGGCGAAGGAAAAGTGTACTTGAGAGGCAGAAAGCTTGCAAAACCCCAGAGAAGAAAAGGTGTCGTTGAGAGCCTAGGATGGGAAGCAGCAAACGGGGGGAATTCAGGGACTGGCCCCTCCCCACCCACTCCCATTCCACGGGAGTGGAATTGGTGGCAATAGGATTACGCATGAGATACCAGAGGGTAGGGCTTAGGGCCGAGAAAGACAAAGCTTTCACATTCGGAGTCTGAGCACTGATCCACTGGAGAGGCAGCGTCTCTTAATGGGATTGAACCTGTGACCTGTATCCAAAGCATGTGCTTGGCTTCTGAGCTGTGGCTCCCAGCTGCTGTCTGGAGAAGAAGAAGGAGAAGGACATAAGAACATAAGAGAAGCCATGTTGGATCAGGCCAATGGCCCATCCAGTCCAACACTCTGTGTCACATAAGAACATAAGAGAAGCCATGTTGGATCAGGCCAATGACCCATCCAGTCCAACACTCTGTGTCACATAAGAACATAAGAGAAGCCATGTTGGATCAGGCCAATGGCCCATCCAGTCCAACACTCTGTGTCCCATAAGAACATAAGAGAAGCCATGTTGGATCAGGCCAATGGCCCATCCAGTCCAACACGTCACATAAGAACATAAGAGAAGCCATGTTGGATCAGGCCAATGACCCATCCAGTCCAACACTCTGTGTCACATAAGAACATAAGAGATGTCATGTTGGATCAGGCCAATGGCCCATCCAGTCCAACACTCTGTGTCACATAAGAACATAAGAGAAGCCATGTTGGATCAGGCCAATGGCCCATCCAGTCCAACACTCTGGGTCACATAAGAACATAAGAGAAGCCATGTTGGATCAGGCCAATGGCCCGTCCAATCCAACACTCTGTGTCACACAGTAGTCAAAAAAACCAAGTGCCATCAGGAGGTCCACCAGTGGGGCCAGGACACTAGAAGCCCTACCACTGTGCTTCCCCCCCAAGCACCAAGAATACAGAGCATCACTACCCAAGACAGTTCTAATGATAAGCTGTGGCTAATAGCCACTGATGGACCTCTGCTCCGTATGCTTATCCAATCCCCTCTTAAAGCTGGCTATGCTTGTAGCTGCCACCACCTCCTGTGGCAGTGAATTCCACGTGTTAATCACCCTTTGGGTGAAGAAGGACTTCCTTTTGTTAGTTCTAACCCAACTGCTCAGCAATTTCATTGAAAGTCCACGTGAAGAAGAGGAAGAATTGATGATGATGATAATATTGGATTTAAACCCGCCCTTCACTCTAAATCTCAGTCTCAGAGCGGCTCACAATCTCCTTTGCCTTCCCCCCCACCCAACAGACATCCTGTGAGGTAGGTGGGGCTGAGAGAGCTCTCCCAGAAGCTGCCCTTTCATAGGACAACTCTCTGAGAACCATGGCTGACCCAAGGCTGCAGGTGGAGGAGTGGGGAATCAAACCCGATTCTCCCCGATTAGAGTCCGCGCACTTAACCACTACACCAAACTGACTCTCCAAACCACAACACCAAACCTACCTCATAGGGTTGTTGTGAGAATAAAATGTAGGAGAGGAGAATGATGCAAGCCACTTTTGGGTCCCTGTTGGGGTGGGGGAAAGCTCTGTCTATTCGAAGTAAATAATAGCAAAAGCCAGGGCTTTTTTTGTAGCAGGAACTCCTTTGCATATTAGGCCCCACACCCCTGATGTAGCCAGTCCTCCTGGAGCTTACAGTAGGCCCTGCACTAAGAGCCCTGTAAGCTCTTGGAGGATTGGCTGCATCAGGAGGTGTGGCCTAATATGCAAAGGAGCTCCTGCTACAAAAAAGCCCTGGCTAAAACAGCTGAAATATTTTTTGCCCCTAAATCCAGCTGGTGGGCGACGGTCAGACCACAAGGACTGTCCCGTTGTCTGGGCAGATGGCCGCTGAATAGTAAGGACTTCGGACTAGTTAGGAGAATCCAGAAGACCTAATACTATGGAGAGAATCTCCTCCCCTCTGCTTGGTTTTATCTCCTGTGTAAACACACTGTAAGCACTGAGAAAGAAGGGGAGAGTAAGTGTTATTGTAGCAAGAGAAGAAAGGTTGTGCGGAAAGGGAGGAAGGAGGATTCGGATTGGCGGGGGGGGGGGGGTGTCACACGGCAGCTTTGTGAAGGTGAAAGCAGCAGCGGCATTTTCACTGTCGCATGCACAAAAGTGCCGTTTGGGCAAAAACGCCGTGACCTCCCAGCGACCTACCTTTTGCAGTCTGTCACTCTGCTTAGAGAGGTGAGCAACTCGAACGGTTTTAATCCCGATAATAGATTTAGGGGTGGGAGCCGTGTGGCTCTGAAGCAGCAGAGCAAAGTTGGAGTCCAGTGGAACGTTGAAGACCTACAATTTTTTATTCTGATTATAAGCTTTCGTGTGCAGGCCCAGAATAAAACTTCGTTGGTCTTAAAGGTACCGCTAGACTCAAGGTGCCCCTAGAGCCAGTTTGGTGTAGTGGTTAAGTGCGCGGACTTTTAACTGGGAGGACTGGGTTGGATTCCCTGCTCTTCCACTTGCAGCTACTGGAATGGCCTTGGGTCAGCCATAGCTCTTGCAGAGTTGTTCTTGAAAGGACAGCTTTTGGGAGAGCTCTCTCAGCCCCACCCACCTCACAGGGTGTCTGTTGTGGGGGAGGAAGGGAAAGGAGATTGTAAATGCTCTGAGATTCTGAGTGTAGGGCATGGTATAAATCCAATATCATCATCTCCTCCTCCTCCTAATCTTGGGAATATTATAGAAGGGTGATTAGAATAGCTGGCAGTCCTGGAACAGGAAACGCTCCTGAAATGAATTGGGTAGGAACTCGGTATGAGCACATGAATACTTCCTGCTCCTTCATCCCTTTAAATAGGTTTGGGAACATCCCTGTTTTTCTGGATATCTCAGGGTCCAGCCAGAGGATCAGGGCAGCAGCTGTGAGATTTGCCCTCCCCAGAGAAATCTGCAGCTGCCTCAGATCTTTGGGATAGAGTGAGACAGGAATCCATTAAATAGCTCTGGCACCAAGATCAGCACCTGGAGTTCTGCAGGCTCACCTGTGAGTAAAGCAGCTTAGGCCCTGCCTCATATGTCAGCCTAGGCCTGATTCTAGGGATGCTAATTCTGGACTGGGAAATTTGGGTGCAGCCTGGAGGGGAGACAAGGTTTTGGGAGGGACCTCCATAGGGTACAATGCCACGGATTCCACCTTCTGAATCTGCCATTTTCTCCAGGGGAACTGATCTCTGTTGTCTGGGGGCCGATTGTATTTCCGAGAGATCTCCAAGCCTTGCCTGGCGACTGGCAACTATAACAGCATAGGTTAGCCACTGCGGAAGATTGAGGTTGCTGGAATGGGTTGCACTGCTTCAAAATGCAGCCCCCCCCCCCCCCGCCGGTTCCCAACTTGGAAGGTTCATTTGCGTCAAAATCCCCCAGCCAATAGTAAAGGGGCCCAACAGCAAGAAAGGCTCCGCCTCCTCTTTACTTGCTGGTTTTCTATTTGCGTGGAATTCTTAACATAAGCGGCGCACATGGGAATTGGGATTCTGTGCGTGCTTTTTGGTGTAGTGGTTAAGTATCCAGACTCTTATCTGGGAGAACTGGGTTTGATTCCCCACTCCTCCACTTGCAGCTGCTGGAATGGCCCTGGGTCGGCCATAGCTCTTGCAAGAGTTGTCCTTGAAAGGGCAGCTGCTGTGAGAGCCCTCTCAGCCCCACCCACCTCACAGCATGTCTGTTGGGGAGGGGGGAGAAGATATAGGAAATTATAAGCTGCTCTGAGTCTCTGATTCAGAGAGAAGGGTGGGGTATAAATCTGCAGTCTCCAGCTTCATAATCTTCATCCAGCCAGCCCCAGCAGGCCTCACTCGACTGGGGCTCTCCTGGGCTCACCGCCCAGCGAGCCACCCACCACCCAAAATCACATAAGTGGAGAAAGGGTGGTGTGGGCTTCTCCAGGGGTTAATGAGGGCTTCTGGGGGCGTGGCAAAGCCCCTGGTGGCTGGCTGGCTGCCCGCTCTCCTAATCCAGGGATTGTTATGCAACTGCACCTACTATTCAATGGACAAGGTAGGTGGGGAGGAAGAGGAGGAACCCTCAGAAAGGTTCAGGAGCTGTGCTCCTGTGAGCTCCTGCTGAATCTGAGGCCTGGGTATCGTAAAAAATTAAATATTTCTTTGTTCTCTTTGAGGTTTGCCTTGTTGCTCCTTGGTTCGAAAACTGGATCCCTTTGCTCCTTCCAAAGCAGTCCTCCAGGGAAATTAGTTTCTGACCCTGAGTATCAGTGATGAAGATATTTGTAAAGTCACTGGTTGTGTCTCTTGTGAATCAGAAGGAGAGGGTGTCAGCACTTCTCAAAGGACGGCTCTTCACCAAAATAGCCAGATCAGACCATTTCTGCAGTTCGTGGAATTCCCTGCATTGATGGTTTTTCATACTGTGCATTATATGAAATTTTCCAAAGATTTTTCCTCACCAGGCTTAAACCTGAAGTCTTCTCCTTCTTATCCTGCATTTTCGGAAACCCCCGTTTTGATGAGTTCTGAAAATGCAGGGTATGAAGGTGAAAACTTTGGTTTTGTGCCTGCTGAGGAAAAATCTATGGTGGGAAGTTTCACATAACACAAAGTTTTTAAAATGTCAATGTAGGGAATTCCACTACTGTGGAAACGGACCCAGAATCCTCATTTTAAACGTGTCTCTGAAGCTCCATTGTTTTAGGCTGTACTGAAATGGGGTGGTGGGGAGTGCTGTGAAGCCACAGCCGACCTGTGGGGATCCCGTGGGGGCTGCAAGGCGGAAGATGTTCAGAGATGGCCTGCCTCTGCCTAGCCTTCTGCCTGGTCTTCCTTGGCGGTCTCCCAGCCAAGCATTTAGCCCCAACCATCTGGAGGCAGAGCTGGCCTCACAACTGTCAAAGGGAGGGGGGAAATGATCTTTTGCCCTGTCTGTCTATCGATCTTTTGTGCCAATAAAGGCTTACTTGATAGGTTGACTTGATATCTATCTATCTATCTGTCTGTCTGTCTATCTTCTATCTATCTTCTATCTTTCTATCTTCCATCCATCCATGCATCCCTCCCTCCCTCCCTCTATCTATCATCTATCTTTTATGCCAATAAAGGCTAACTTGATTGATTGACTTGATAGGTAGATCTATCTATCTACCTTCTATCTATCATCTATCTAGCTATAATCTATCTATCATTTGTCTATCAATCTTTTATGCCAACAAAGGCTAACTTGATTGATTGACTTGATATCTATCTATCTATCTATCTATCTATCTATCTATCTATCTATCTATCTATCTATCTATCTATCTATCTATCTATCTATCATCTATCTATCTATCTATCTATCATCTATCTATCATCTATCTATCATCTATCTATCTATCTATCTATCTATCTATCTATCTATCTATCTATCTATCATCTATCTATCATCTATCTATCTTCTATCTATCTATCTATCTATCTATCTATCTATCTATCTATCTATCTATCTATCTATCTATCTATCTATCTATCTATCATCTATCTATCTATCTATCTATCATCTATCTATCATCTATCTATCATCTATCTATCTATCTATCTATCTATCTATCTATCTATCTATCTATCTATCTATCTATCTACCTATCATCTATCTATCTTCTATCTATCTATCTATCTATCTTCCATCCATCCCTCCCTCCCTCTATCTATCATCTATCTTTTATGCCAATAAAGGCTAACTTGATTGATTGACTTGATATTTATCTTTCATCTATCTATCTACCTTCTATCTATCATCGATCTAGCTATAATCTATCTATCATTTGTCTATCAATCTTTTATGCCAACAAAGGCTAACTTGATTGATTGATTTGATATCTATCTATCTATCTATCTATCTATCTATCTATCTATCTATCTATCTATCTATCTATCTATCTATCTATCTATCATCTATCTATCTATCTATCTATCTATCTATCTATCTATCTATCATCTATCTATCATCTATCTATCATCTATCTATCTATCATCTATCTATCTATCATCTATCTATCATCTATCTATCATCTATCTATCTATCTATCTATCTATCTATCTATCTATCTATCTATCTATCATCTATCTATCTATCTATCTATCTATCATCTATCTATCTATCTATCTATCATCTATCATCTATCTATCTATCTATCTATCTATCTATCTATCTATCTATCTATCATCTATCTATCTATCTATCTATCTATCTATCTATCTATCTATCTACCTATCATCTATCTATCTTCTATCTATCTATCTAACTTCCATCCATCCCTCCCTCCCTCTATCTATCATCTATCTTTTATGCCAATAAAGGCTAACTTGATTGATTGACTTGATATTTATCTTTCATCTATCTATCTACCTTCTATCTATCATCGATCTAGCTATAATCTATCTATCATTTGTCTATCAATCTTTTATGCCAACAAAGGCTAACTTGATTGATTGATTTGATATCTATCTATCTATCTATCATCTATCTATCATCTATCTATCATCTATCTATCATCTATCTATCTATCATCTATCTATCTATCTATCTATCTATCTATCTATCTATCTATCTATCTATCTATCTATCTATCATCTATCTATCTTCTATCTATCTTCTATCTGTCTATCTATCTATCTATCTATCTATCTATCTATCTATCATCTATCTATCATCTATCTATCTATCTATCTATCTATCTATCTATCTATCTATCTATCTATCTATCATCTATCTATCTATCTATCTATCTATCTATCTATCTATCTATCTATCTACCTATCATCTATCTATCTTCTATCTATCTATCTATCTTCCATCCATCCCTCCCTCCCTCTATCTATCATCTATCTTTTATGCCAATAAAGGCTAACTTGATTGATTGACTTGATATTTATCTTTCATCTATCTATCTACCTTCTATCTATCATCGATCTAGCTATAATCTATCTATCATTTGTCTATCAATCTTTTATGCCAACAAAGGCTAACTTGATTGATTGATTTGATATCTATCTATCTATCTATCTATCTATCTATCTATCTATCTATCTATCTATCTATCTATCATCTATCTATCTATCTATCATCTATCTATCTATCTATCTATCTATCTATCTATCTATCTATCTATCTATCTATCATCTATCTATCATCTATCTATCATCTATCTATCTATCTATCATCTATCTATCTATCTATCTATCTATCTATCTATCTATCTATCTATCTATCTATCTATCTATCTATCTATCTATCTATCTATCATCTATCTATCATCTATCTATCTATCTATCTATCTATCTACCTATCATCTATCTATCTATCTTCTATCTATCTATCTATCTTCCATCCATCCCTCCCTCCCTCTATCTATCATCTATCTTTTATGCCAATAAAGGCTAACTTGATTGATTGACTTGATATTTATCTTTCATCTATCTATCTACCTTCTATCTATCATCGATCTAGCTATAATCTATCTATCATTTGTCTATCAATCTTTTATGCCAACAAAGGCTAACTTGATTGATTGATTTGATATCTATCTATCTATCTATCTATCTATCTATCTATCTATCTATCTATCTATCTATCTATCTATCTATCTATCTATCTATCTATCTATCTATCATCTATCTATCTATCTATCATCTATCTATCTATCTATCTATCTATCTATCTATCTATCTATCTATCATCTATCTATCATCTATCTATCATCTATCTATCATCTATCTATCTATCATCTATCTATCTATCTATCATCTATCTATCATCTATCTATCATCTATCTATCATCTATCTATCATCTATCTATCTATCATCTATCTATCTATCATCTATCTATCTATCTATCTATCATCTATCTATCATCTATCTATCTATCATCTATCTATCTATCTATCTATCTATCTATCTATCTATCTATCTATCTATCTATCTATCTATCATCTATCTATCTTCTATCTATCTTCTATCTATCTATCTATCTATCTATCTATCTATCTATCTATCTATCTATCTATCTATCTATCATCTATCTATCTATCTATCTATCATCTATCTATCATCTATCTATCATCTATCTATCTATCTATCTATCTATCTATCTATCTATCTATCTATCTATCTATCTATCTATCTATCTATCTATCTACCTATCATCTATCTATCTTCTATCTATCTATCTATCTATCTATCTATCTATCTATCTATCTATCTATCTATCTATCTATCTATCTATCTATCTATCATCTATCTATCTATCTATCATCTATCTATCTATCTATCTATCTATCTATCTATCTATCTATCATCTATCATCTATCTATCATCTATCTATCATCTATCTATCTATCATCTATCTATCTATCTATCATCTATCTATCATCTATCTATCATCTATCTATCATCTATCTATCATCTATCTATCATCTATCTATCTATCATCTATCTATCTTCTATCTATCTTCTATCTATCTATCTATCTATCTATCTATCTATCTATCTATCTATCTATCTATCTATCTATCTATCTATCATCTATCTATCATCTATCTATCTATCTATCTATCATCTATCTATCTATCTATCTATCTATCTATCTATCTATCTATCTACCTACCTACCTATCATCTATCTATCTTCTATCTATCTATCTATCTTCCATCCATCCCTCCCTCCCTCTATCTATCATCTATCTTTTATGCCAATAAAGGCTAACTTGATTGATTGACTTGATATTTATCTTTCATCTATCTATCTACCTTCTATCTATCATCGATCTAGCTATAATCTATCTATCATTTGTCTATCAATCTTTTATGCCAACAAAGGCTAACTTGATTGATTGATTTGATATCTATCTATCTATCTATCTATCTATCTATCTATCATCTATCTATCTATCTATCATCTATCTATCTATCTATCTATCTATCTATCTATCTATCATCTATCTATCATCTATCTATCATCTATCTATCATCTATCTATCTATCATCTATCTATCTATCTATCATCTATCTATCATCTATCTATCATCTATCTATCATCTATCTATCATCTATCTATCTATCATCTATCTATCTATCATCTATCTATCTATCTATCTATCATCTATCTATCATCTATCTATCTATCATCTATCTATCTATCTATCTATCTATCTATCTATCTATCTATCTATCTATCTATCATCTATCTATCTTCTATCTATCTTCTATCTATCTATCTATCTATCTATCTATCTATCTATCTATCTATCTATCTATCTATCTATCTATCTATCTATCTATCATCTATCTATCATCTATCTATCTATCTATCTATCATCTATCTATCTATCTATCTATCTATCTATCTATCTATCTATCTACCTACCTATCATCTATCTATCTTCTATCTATCTATCTATCTTCCATCCATCCCTCCCTCCCTCTATCTATCATCTATCTTTTATGCCAATAAAGGCTAACTTGATTGATTGACTTGATATTTATCTTTCATCTATCTATCTACCTTCTATCTATCATCGATCTAGCTATAATCTATCTATCATTTGTCTATCAATCTTTTATGCCAACAAAGGCTAACTTGATTGATTGATTTGATATCTATCTATCTATCTATCTATCTATCTATCTATCTATCTATCTATCTATCTATCTATCTATCTATCTATCATCTATCTATCATCTATCTATCTATCTATCTATCTATCTATCTATCTATCTATCTATCTATCTATCTATCTATCTATCTATCTATCTATCTATCATCTATCTATCTATCTTTGTTCCCTCAGCCTTTGTACCATGTACATCCTGGGCTTTGAATCGGGAGGAGGGCTTCTCTGACAGTTGAGAGCCAGCCTGGTGTAGGGGTTAAAGTGTCGGACTGGGCTCTGGGAAATCCACTTGTGCCGTGGAAACTCACTAGCCGACCTTGGGCCAGTGACATGCTTTTTGCCTGACCTACCTCATAGGGTGGTTGTGAGGATAAAATGAAGGAGAGGAGGAGAAAGGTGGCAGCCACTTTGGGTCCTCGTTGTGGGGAAAGGCAGAACATAAATAAAGCCAGGGCTTTTTTTCTAGAAAACCCCCCGCAGGGGCTCATTTGCATATTTGGCCACACACCCCTGACATCACCACGGTTTCACACAGGACTTTTTATAGAAAACGCACAGCAGGAATTCATTTGCATACCAGGCCACACCCCCAGACACCAAGCCAGCCAGAACTGTGTTCCTGTGCGTTCCCTCTAAAAAAAAAAATTAATTTAGTAATTTAGAATAAAGCAAATAAATGCAATAATAAGATTGACTGAAATATACAGCTGTTTCAGACGGGTCAAGAACTTTGATAAGGTCTTCCTGGAGGGGTTGTTCCCGGATGCTATTTCCTTGGAGCATTCTTGGAAAAACCTAGACAGGAATGAGATGGGGCGGGGTGGGGGAGGGAAATGAGGGGAAAAAAAACACCTGCAGACCAAACCTCCCCAGGGCCTCCTGATTCCCTGAGGGCTTGCCCTTTCCTTCTTGCCTGAAAGAGAACAGGTGTCAAAGAGGAAGTGAGTACACACCGAAGGAAGTGAGTGACCTTTGCAACAGGAAAGACTCCTGCGTGTTCCATCCCTGGACGAGAAATACCGGCTGGCTGCAAAACAGCAATTAACCGACCGGGCTTCCTGACGACACCGCAGAGGTTCAGAGCGGTTCCTTCTGACTCGCTTCCTTTTCCCCATTTGCCTCTGGAGGAGGAGGAGGAGGAGGAAAACGAAAGGGGGCATCTGGGAAGTGGGTGCTCCGTTAGGGCCAGAACTGGGGCCTAGGGAAAGAGGTTACTAAGAAAACCATTCTGGCCAAGGAAGCGGGCTGGCCTTCAAAGGAGGATTACCTTTCTTGACCAAAGTGGTGTTCTTTGAGGGTAAATTATATTACAAGTGAGGAGGTGAAAGTGCTGACTTCACTCGAACTGTGAACTTGAACTGTGAACACCTGTGGCTTTCCAAGGTGTGCCTGTTCAGTGTATGCAGGTATGTAGGGCAAGATGAGAGGCTCTCTCTCTCCCTCTCTCCCTGTTTATCTTTCTATATCTTTCTATCTCTCTTTCTCTCTCTCTCTCATCTATTGTTTTACCATCAGTCTCTCTGTCATCTACCATCTTATTTCTCTATCATCCAGGCCTCATTTTGGGTAGGAGCTCACAGGAGCGGAGCTCCGGAACCTCTGCATTTTATGGTGCTCTTTCTTTCTTACAACCACCGCCCGCCCCCCATCACTTGCTTCTGGGCTCCCTTGTTCAAACCTCCCATGGGAATTATGCTGAAGTCTTAAGATTCGACGAACTTTCTCATATCCCCCCCCCCCCCAAAAAATGGGAAAATAACCAAGATGGAAATCTTCCTCCTGCCGCTGTGGCCAGGTAGGAGAAAGTAATTTTTAAAAGTATGATGGGAGTCAGGTTGTATTATGACAATTCTAATTCAAGGTAGATGCATTTTAAGGTCGATGCTGAGCTGATATAATTTAGTACACCTTCCGATGATGTCAGGGGTATGTGGCATATGCAAATGAGTTATGCAAATGACTTGTGCTAATGAGCTCTGGGACCTCTTTTTCTACGAAACGACCCTGCTGTCATATCTATTGTCTGTCTGTCTGTCTATCTTCCTCCTGCCTTTATCCTCTGCCTTCCTCCCTAGTGGGGGCTTCCATCATGCTCTTCTCCTCTGCTTTATCCTTACAACAGCCCTGAGAGGAAGGTCAGACTGGGGAGTGTGTGGCTGGCCTAACGTCACCCAGCAAGCTCCCGTGGCAGAGTGGGGATTCGAACCCAGGTCTTCTCAGCTCCTACTTTCAGTGCCACCCCACGCTGTCTGTCTGTGGAGTCTGCTGTTCCTGCAGTGGAATTTTAAAGAGAACAAGCAAATGCTGTAGCTGGACCAGGAGGTCTCTCGGTTCTGTTGCCCCCGTGGAAGAGTCTACAATGGCACAAGATGAGTGCTGGTGTGGTGTAGCATTTAGAGGGCCCAAATGAGATCTGGGAGTCCTGGGTTCAAATCCCGGCTCTGCCACAGAAGCTGGCTGGGTAGCTTGGGGCCAGTCACCCTCTATCTGCCTAGCCTACCTCACTGGGCTGTTGTGAAGAGAAAATGGCGGAGAAGAAAACGATGCAGGCCACTTCGGGGATGCTGTTAGGGAGAAAGGCAGGTTTCAATTAAGTAAATCCCTGAAGTTTTGGGGCTTTTATGGTGTGGCTGAGATTTTAAGTTTCCCTTCTGCTAAAAAATGGTATTGCAGCCTGAATAGCCCAGTTTCATCAGAGTTTGGAAGCTAGGCCGGGTCAGGCCCGGTTAGTACTTGAGTGGGAGACCACTAAGGGAGTTCGGGATTGCTGTGCAGAGGAAGGCAATGGCAAACCTCCTCGAAGAAGAAGATATTGGATTTATATCCCACCCTCTACTCCAAATCTGAGTCTCAGAGCAGCTCACAATCTCCTTTATCTTCCTCCCCCACAACAGACACCCTGCGGGTGGGGCTGAGAGAGCTCTGACAGGAGCTGCCTTTTCAAGGACAGCTCTGTGAGAGCAATGGCTGACCCAAGGCCATTCCAGCAGGTGCAAATGGAGGAGTGGGGAATCAAACCCAGTTCTCCCAGATAAGAGTTCACACACTTAACTACTACACCAAACTGGCTCTCTACACCAAAGGCTTATCGTGTCTTGAAAACCCCCTGGCCCTGAGGTCCTCACGAATCAGTTGTGACTTGCTGACACATAATTATTATTGTTAAAAACACTGAGAACAAAGAAATGCCCCTGCTCCTATTCACCATTATGCATTGCCCACTTTTCTCAGCCTTTCATGGGTATTCTCCAATCACTGGATGTTGTTAGCCTTCAAGCACAGCAAGCAGTTGCATTGGTTCTACTCAGCCCGGCCAGCTGCCCTCGCTAAGCCTCAAAGGGAACTCGAATCACATCTTGCAAACTCACACAATCTTTGCCCCTAGCATGCTTTTCTGGGTTGTAACCAGGACATCCCTCACCCCACGCTGCTTACACTGCTGGTTCATTGCTTCAATACATGGGCGTGGAATTCATCATAATGCAATGACACAGGAGATCCTTGGGGTTAGTATCGTGTTGAAAGCAGACCTACGCAATCCTTCCCCAGGATGCCGGGCTGCTGAATGTCTTCCTCCTTCCCCCTCCCTAATCTTCCTCCCACATCTGCAGACAGCGGAAGTTGCTACAAGGGCACAGAAGGTTTCTGCCTTCTGACTCAGATGGGTGCATCTCTTGGCAGGTGACTTTCCTTTTCCTGGTCCAAGTGGCCACCCCTCCGTTCTGCACCACGGAGTCATTCTGTTTCAAGGAACTAGGTGACTGAATTGTTTGGGGTGGCCAAACTGCAGATGAGAAGCCACAAGTGGCTCTTTCACACATATTGTGTGGCTCTCAAAGCCCCCACTGCCCTGTTGGCCGGCTTGGAGAAGGCATTTGTCTCTTGAAATCACTTATCCAAGCCAAGCCACCCAGCAGCTTGGAGAATGCATTTAAAATTGCTTTCTTTCCACCTCTCCTTCCCCATTTCCTTCCTTCCTTCCGACTCAAACATCTGATGTCCATGTCTTGTGGCTTTCAAACATCTGATGTCCATGTCTTGCGACCCTCAAACATCTGATGTCCATGTCTTGCAACTCTCAAACTTCTGATGTCCATGTCGTTTGGCTCTCAAACATCTGATGTCCATGTCTCGTGGCTCTCAAACATCTGATGTTCATGTCTCGTGGCTCTCAAACATCTGATGTCCATGTCTCGTGGCTCTCAAACATCTGATGTCCATGTCTCGTGGCTCTCAAACATCTGATGTCCATGTCTTGTGGCTCTCAAACATCTGATGTCCATGTCTCGTGGCTCTCAAACATCTGATGTCCATGTCTCGTGGCTCTCAAACATCTGATGTCCATGTCTTGCGACCCTCAAACATCTGATGTCCATGTCTTGCGACTCTCAAACATCTGATGTCCATGTCGTTTGGCTCTCAAACATCTGATGTCCATGTCTCATGGCTCTCAAACATCTGATGTCCATGTCTCGTGGCTCTCAAACATCTGATGTCCATGTCTTGTGGCTCTCAAACATCTGATGTCTATGTCTAGCGACTCTCAAACATCTGATGTCCATGTCTTTTGGCTCTCAAACATCTGATGTCCATGTCTTGTGGTTCTCAAACATCTGATGTCCATGTCTCGTGGTTCTTAAACATCTGATGTTCATGTCTCGTGGCTCTCAAACATCTGATGTCCATGTCTCGTGGCTCTCAAACATCTGATGTTTATTTTTAGTATCTCTTATATAAGGCAAGTTTAGCCACCCCTGGACGTGATAATACCCCGGCCAGCTGGCCTCCTGAAGAGTAGCGGGAGCCGTGGAGGGACTGTCGCAGGGAGATCTCCCATTATAGAAGAGAACCTAGCAACTGTAGTGTCAGGGCCAGGTCAGCGGGAGGCGCTCTGCTGTGTGGCCAGGTATCGGCCTGCTTAGGAAGGACACCCTGAGTAGCACAAACAATCAATATAATTCCATAGTCTTAAAGACGCAGTAACGTGCAAAATACTTAAAGATACGATACCATACAAGGATCAATTCCAATAGAAAAGTCTCCCAATAACAGCCAGTAGAATAAAGCTCAAGGCATAGTCCTGAGAAGGTCTATCCTGTTATAGAATTAGACTGGTGTCCCGGTTGATAAGTAATTGGCTGTCTTATTGGGGAAGCTGTGTCGCATTGAGCTGCGTAAAGGTCTACGACTGAGGAAGGCATTGCTGAAACTGGTGTCCACTTTGATCTACTTACGTTTGTGTTTTTTTCCCCCGGACTCATGTTACGAGACTGGCTAGTGGCTATTATTGAGAGACTTTTCTATGGGAATTGATCCTTGTGAATTTTGTAGAGTATCGTATCCTTGTGAATTTTGTATTTATTGCATTGTACCAAACTGAGACCCAGTTTGGTGTCTGAGAGCCAGTTTGGTGTAGTGGTTAAGTGTGTGGACTCTTATCTGGGAGAACCGGGTTTGGTTCCCCCCTTCTCCACTTGCAGCTGCTGGAATGGCCTTGGGTCAGCCATAGCTCTTGCAGGAGTTGTCCTTGAAAGGGCAGCTGCTGGGAGAGCTCTCTCAGCCCCACCCACAGGGTGTCTGTTGTGGGGGGAGAAGATATAGGAGTTTGTAAGCCGCTCTGAGTCTCTGATTCAGGGAGAAGGGCGGGGTATAAATCTGCAGTCGGGGAGGGACAGTGGCTCAGTGGTAGAGCATCTGCTTGGGAAGCAGAAGGCCCCAGGTTCAATCCCTGGCATCTCCAAAAAAGGGTCCAGGCAAATAGGTGTGAAAAACCTCAGCTTGAGACCCTGGAGAGCCGCTGCCAGTCTGAGAAGACAATACTGACTTTGATGGACCAAGGGTCTGATTCAGTATAAGGCACCTTCATATGTTCATATGCAGTCCTCCTCTTTAAGTATTTTGCATGTTACTGCGTCTTTAAGACTATGGAATGATATTGATTGTTTGTGCTACTCAGACTGTCTTTGTATTTTGCCATATCTGTATTGAATAGCCACTCTGCTTGCCACTAGAAAGGACACCCTAGCCAAATGCAGAAAGTGATCTGTGGTGTTCTTAGCTTCGTGAAATATCCGGCAGCAGTCGTTTCTGCCTGCAAAGGAATCCCAGTTTCCCTGCTGACGTGTCTCTGTGCGCTGAAACCATATCTGGGGCAAGGCCTCCGATTCGCCAGCGTTTCCTAGATGAAAAGGGGGGCACCTGAATATTGGGAAGGTCTGTCCTCTCGCCCGCGGCTGCCTTTGGATGTTTCCTCTCCCGTGGCTTCTCCTGCAGGGTGCGTTCGTAAACTGTTTCCTTCGCACCCACACGCCCCATAAACCAAACTGAAGGATGTTTGTCCAGGTGTGTAATCTCTCGGGGCATCTGATTGTATTTGAGCTCACACATTAGGCTGTCTTCTACTGAATCAGACCGTTGGTCCATCAAGGCCAGTAGTGCTATCTACTCAAACCGGCAGGGGGTCTCAGCCAGAGGACTTACCCTTCATTTCCTGCCTGGTCCTTCTGGAGGTGCCGGGAATTGACCCTGGGACCTTCTGTGTGCAAAACGGATGCTCTACCGCTGAACCACAGCCGCTTCCCAAGATAGCTGCAATTCAAACGAATTCATCCTCATTTACTGCATCGTTTAGATTGGCAGCAGTGTTGCGGGGGAGTGGGGAGAAGAAGATGTTGTTGTGTTACTATTATTATTGTTGTTGTTGGATTTGTACCCCTCCCTCCTCTCTGAAAAGAGCCCCGTGACGCAGAGTGGTAAAGCTGCAGTACGGCAGTCCTAAGCTCTGCTCACGACCTGAGTTGAATCCCCGGCGGAAGCTGGGTTTTCAGGTAGCCGGCTCAAGGTTGACTCAGCCTTCCATCCTTCCGAGGTCGGTCAAATGAGTCCCCAGCTTGCTGGGGGGGAAAGTGTAGATGACTGGGGAAGGCAATGGCAAACCACCCTGTAAAAAGTCTGCCGTGAAAACATTGTGAAAGCGACGTCACCCCAGAGTCGGAAATGACTGGTGCTTGCACAGGGGACCTTTCCTTCCTCCAGTCTGAATCTCAGAGTCTCAGAGCGGCTCACAATCTCCTTTACCTTCCCCTCCCACAACAGACGCCCTGTGAGGTGGGTGGGGCTAAGAGAGCTCTCCCAGAAGCTGCCCTATCAAGGACAATTCTGCGAGAGCTATGGCTGACCCAAGGCCATTCCAGCAGCTGCATGTGGAGGAGTGGGGAATCAAACCCGGTTCTCCCAGATAAGAGAGCTCTGGCTGACTCGAGGCCATTCCAGCAGCTGCAAGTGGAGGAGTGGGGAATCAAACCCGGTTCTCCCAGATAAGAGAGCTATGGCTGACCCAAGGCCATTCCAGCAGCTGCATGTGAAGGAGTGGGGAATCAAACCCAGTTCTCTCAGATAAGAGTCCCCGCACTTAACCACTATACTGAACTGGAAGGAGAACTTTGCACAGGCTGCATTGGGTTTCCATGAGTTGTCCTACCCCCCAGAACTGTTCCACTAACAGCAGAGCTTCACCCCAGCACCAGGACCCTTCCCGTCTCACGAGGTGAGCCTCCTGCAGTAGGGGGAGAATCCTTCCACCATGGGAAAGCAAAATCCCGAGCAGAACGGATCTTCAGGGTGCAATTCATTATAAAATGTGTTAATTTTGGGAGCCGGTTTGGTGTAGTGGTTAAGTGTGTGGACTCTTATCTGGGAGAACCGGGTTTGATTCCCCACTCCTCCACTTACAGCTGCTGGAATGGCCTTGGGTCAGCCAGAGCTCTCTTATCTGGGAGAACCGGGTTTGATTCCCCACTCCTCCACTTGCAGCTGCTGGAATGGCCTTGGGTCAGCCAGAGCTCTCTTATCTGGGAGAACCGGGTTCGATTCCCCACTCCTTCACTTGCAGCTGCTGGAATGGTCTTGGGTCAGCCATAGCTCTGGCAGAGGTTGTCCTTGAAAGGGCAGCTGCTGTGAGAGCCCTCTCCAGCCCCACCCACCTCACAGGGTGTCTGTTGTGGGGGAGGAAGGTAAAGGAGATTGTGAGCCGCTCTGAGACTCTTCGGAGTGGAGGGCGGGATCTAAATCCAATATCTTCATCTACCTCACAGGGTGTCTGTTGTGGGGGAGGAAGGTAAAGGAGATTGTGAGCCGCTCTGAGACTCTTCGGAGTGGAGGGCGGGATCTAAATCCAATATCTTCATCTACCTCACAGGGTGTCTGTTGTGGGGGAGGAAGGTAAAGGAGATTGTGAGCCGCTCTGAGACTCTTCGGAGTGGAGGGCGGGATCTAAATCCAATATCTTCATCTACCTCACAGGGTGTCTGTTGTGGGGGAGGAAGGTAAAGGAGATTGTGAGCCGCTCTGAGACTCTTCGGAGTGGAGGGCGGGATATAAATCCAATATCTTCTTCATTTTCATCTTCTTAATTTTCATGCATGTGCCGGAGGGAACATGTGTTGGGCTCTGCAGGCATGCAAAAAAGTGGGCACCGTGGCAGGCTGAACCTCCGTACCGAGTCCATTGCCAGCATTCTGGTGTTCCTTGGTTCAGATGGGCACTCTTTATTGGCCAGCTAATGCCACCTCCGTAGTTGCTGAGCATTGGGTTTCAGTGAGCCACTGACCACATGGAATACCCCTGCTGCCACACAACGTAGGGTTGCCAGTCTGCAGGTGGGGCCTGGAGACCTCCTTGTTTTATACCTGATCTCCAAATAGCTTTGCCAACCTCCAGGGAGCACCTGGAGATCTCCCATTATTGCAGTTGATCTCCAGTTGATCGAGAAGCATCACTAGACGGCCACCTGACAGCGATGCTGATTCTGTGAACTCAGGGAGATCATGAGAGGGAGGGCAGGAAAGATTGCATCAGTGGTCAAGTCTCGTGGCCCTTTCTTGCACAGGCAGGAAATGCTGATCGCCGCTTTGGAGTCAGGCGATGTAGCCATTCCTCCAAGACCTTACAAAAAAGAGCCTTGTAAGCTCTTGGAGGATTGGCTACATCGTGGGGGTGTGGCCTAATATGCAAAGGAGCTCCCACTAGGATTCTACCCCTGGCAGCAGGTGACCCCCACCTCTACCGGAGGGCCTGGCAACCCTAGTCATATTGGGGGAGTGAACGGAATTCTTCCACCTGGCGCTTTATGGATTTTGCTGAGCGTTAGAAGAGATGTTTGTTTGAGGGGAGGCATCCATTAGCTAATCCCTCCAGCCTTACCAAATGGGCTTTCGACACCACCTTGCCTCATGTCTGGCTGAATAACCTCCTCTTGTGGGTTATTCTCTCTGCATTTCTCTCCGCAGTGGGGTGTGGCGGACTCGCGTGTGTTTGCTAATATATTATTTTTGGTGCTAAATCAAGCTACAAACTGTTCTCCCTTGCATAGCTTCAGGGGTCAAGTGTTGCTCAGAGAATTTGGCAGTGCTAGAGGATATGATGGATCACGTGGGTGTGTCTTTTAAAATGATTATTTGGGTTCTTCTCACCCCCACCGTTCTTGCAAAAGCAAATGCGTTCATAATATCCAAATTAGTTGTTGGGGCATGCTGGTGTGCTTTGGGAGAGAAATGATAGCAACCCAGGAGAGCCAGTTTCCTGTAGTGGTTAAGTGTGCAGACTCTTATCTGGGAGAACCGGGTTTGATTCCCCACTCCTCCACTTGCAGGAATGGCCTTGGGTCAACCAAAGCTCTCACAGAGTTGTCCTTGAAAGGGCAGCTGCTGTGAGAGCCCTCTCAGCCCCACCCACCTCACAGGGTGTCTGCTGTGGGGGTGGGGAAGGTGAAGGAGATTGCAAGCCTCTCTGAGTCTCTGATTCAGAGAGAAGGGTGGAGTATAAGTCTGCAGTCTTCTAGGAAATGAAATCATTTAAATCCATAATGGAGGCTGCCCAGTGGATCTCTGCATGATTACATGTTCTGGTTAGTTGCCTTTTCAAACCCACCGCTAAGGAGAGCAGGCAGATGAGCTGTCCTTTTGCACTGAGGTGCAAGTGGATCATTCATTCTCTCCTGAGGTAGAAACAACATGATTATTCACCCTTGTTGGGGGGAGCTGCCATGTCTCTACATGAGTCAGTGTTCTGGGTTATGGAAGAAACTCATGTGGAAACCCACAAGATGAAGTTATTCTCTTTTTAGGTTTATGAGTTTCCCCACCTTCAGATGTTGGCATACCTGCCCAAGCATCCCATAATATGTGGCCATGATGGGCAAAGTGAATGTGCCAGGCTGTGAGGTGGAGCTCATGAGCATGTGAGGAATAAATTGATTAACGAGAAGCCCTCCAAGTGGCTTTGGGTGTGCCTCTGTCTGCTTTCTCTGGGGGCTGGTAATTTTCTTGTGTTTCTGCCTCAGGAGGCGTCTGCCCAATGTTTCTCTGCATGTATTGTTGCTTGGGGCATGCTCATTTCCGATCAGCGGGCATATCTAGTAACTCACAGAAAGTGGTGAAGCTTTTGTTGGTTGGTGAGTAAATCGGTACACCAGGGCTAAGGAGAATTATTTGCACAAAGATGAGGCCAAGGCAGTTGGACCCATGCAGGGGTGGAATTCTAGCAGGAGCTCCTTTGCATATTAGGCCACGCCCCCCCGATGTAGCCGATCCTCCAAGGGCTTACAAGGCTCTTTTTCTTGACTCACGGGCGGAGGGGGGGGGGGGTAGTACAGGTAAAAGCAGGACCAGCGACTCCCCTCACCTTCTGCTTGAGGCTATTGCCTCACTTTGCGTCATTCTAGAGCCAACGTTGCCTCTGAGTTTCTACCACGCCACCGGTCACAAGCGACGGCACCAACACCCCCTCCTCTTTGCAAAGCCGGGTTTGCGAGTGACGGAATGCCAGGTATGCTGCCGGACCAATTAAGAGGGAGTGCCCATCAGACACGCCCCGTGTTGCGCACGAAAATCACCTGCGGTCTGACTAAGCCGCTTCCGTGTAGGTGGGCGGTGCAACTCCCAACAACCACACCAGGGCCGTGTTTGCATGCGAAGGGGGAGGGAGGAGTCAAAGGCGTGGGCGATCCTTGCGTTCACAAGGCCTTTCCCAGTTTCGTTACTGCGCCTCATCACCAGCACTCTTTTGTTTTGTTTTGCATTGTGTGTGCGCATGTGTGTGCGTGCATGTGTGCAACCATGCCTGGAAGTCATGGCAACCTCAAGCGACTCCTACTGGGGATTGAAGAATATTCGGCGAAGTGACTTGACAGCCTGCTCCTGCCTCCCAGTTCTGGTATTCTCTGGAGGTCTCCCTTCCAAGTACTTGCTAGGGTCGGCCCTGCTTAGCTTCCAAAATCTGACAAGATTAGGCTTGCCTGGGCAACCCAGGGCAGGGCCCCTGTAACCAACATTCTTGACCTGTCAATAGCTGTGGGGAAAGGCAGCGTACGGTTCTGGGATCCACAGGTCTAGGGGAGTGCTGTGGATTTCTCACCAACAACTACATTTCCCAGGATGCCTGTGCTTTGATACATAGTGGCTGTCATATTTTTATTCTGTATTCTTTTTAAAAGGGTGTTATCTTACTTCAGCCACAGAGATGAGAGGTTAGAAACGTGATTAAAATACATATCTCTCACACACTTTTATACCCTGTGAATCCAAAAGCAATATGGTTGACAATATGGAGCAGAGGTCCGTCAGTGGCTATTAGCCACAGTGTATTGTCAGAACTCTCTGTCTGGGGCAGTGATGCTCTGTATTCTTGGTGCTTGGGGGGGCACACAGTGGGAGGGCTTCTAGTGCCCTGGCCCCACTGATGGACTTCCTGATGGCACCTGGGTTTTTTGGCCACTGTGTGACACAGAGTGTTGGACTGGATGGCCCATTGGCCTGATCCAACATGGCTTCCCTTATGTGACACAGAGTGTTGGACTGGATGGGCCATTGGCCTGATCCAACATGGCTTCCCTTATGTTCTTATGTGACACAGAGTGTTGGACTGGATGGGCCATTGACCTGTTCCAACATGGCTTCCCTTATGTTCTTATGTGACACAGAGTGTTGGACTGGAGGGGCCATTGGCCTGATCTAACATGGTTTCTCTTATGTTCTTATGTGACACAGAGTGTTGGACTGGAGGGGCCATTGGCCTGATCCAATATGGCTTCCCTTATGTGACACAGAGTGTTGGACTGGATGGGCCATTGGCCTGTTCCAACATGGCTTCCCTTATGTTCTTATGTGACACAGAGTGTTGGACTGGATGGGCCTTTGGCCTGATCTAACATGGCTTCTCTGATGTTCTTAGGTGACACAGAGTGTTGGACTGGATGAGCCTTTGGCCTGATCTAACATGGCTTCTCTGATGTTCTTAGGTGACACAGAGTGTTGGACTGGATGGGCCTTTGGCCTGATCTAACATGGCTTCTCTGATGTTCTTATGTGACACAGAGTGTTGGACTGGATGGGCCTTTGGCCTGATCTAACATGGCTTCTCTGATGTTCTTAGGTGACACAGAGTGTTGGACTGGATGGGCCTTTGGCCTGATCTAACATGGCTTCTCTGATGTTCTTATGTGACACAGAGTGTTGGACTGGATGGGCCATTGGCCTGATCCAACATGGCTTCTCTTATGTTCTTATGTAATTATAAGTCATCTCCAGACAACAGAGATTAGTTCACATGGAGAAAATAGCTACTCTGGAAGGTAGATTTTATGGCATTGTACCCCACTGAAGGCCCTGCCCTCCCGCCACCCTTCCTTGCTCCCCCAACATCTCCAGGTATTTTCCAGCCTTGAGCTGGCAGCCCTATCCAAAGACTGACGAGAGAATTAGGTGGTAGTTCAGGTTGCAGGTGAAGGAGGACTGCATTTTAGATGCTGCCCTATATTTAAAAACCAGCAAACCAACCATGGAAACATTTAGTTGCCCACCTGTTTGGTTAGTGGTTAAGTGTGCGGACTCTTATCTGGAAGAACCCAGTTTGATTCCCCACTCCTCCACTTGCAGCTGCTGGAATGGCCTTGGGTTAGCCGTAGCTATCGCAGGAGTTGTCCTTGAAATGGCAGCTGCTGTGAGAGCCCTCTCAGCCCCACCCACCTCACAGGGTGTCTATTGTGGGGGAAGAAGATATAGGAGATTGTAAGCTGCTCTGAGTCTCTGATTCAGAGAGAAGGGTGGGGTATAAATCTGTGGTCTTCTTCTTCCTCCTCTCTTTGGCACCAGCTTCAAGGACCTAATCACACCTGCAAGCTACATGTCTGATCTCTTATAGGAAATGTAGCCACTTCTGGAACAGATTGGACCTTTTATTCTTAATCAACACTTGCACCATCAACCAACAGCTGATCAGCCTTGACTAGATGGAGCTTCTGAGCATGGAGGCTGTATTTAGTCAAGAACATAAGAAGAGAAAAGCTGGGTCAGACCAGTGAGAGTCCATCCAGTCCAGCATCCTGTCTCACACAGTGGCCAACCAGTTCCTCTGGAGGGCCAACAACAGGGCATAGAAGCTGAGGCCTTCATAGGAACATCAGAAGAGCCCTGCTGGATCAGACCAATGGCCCATCTAGTCCAGCATCCTGTCTCACACAGTAGCCAACCAGTTCCCTGGACGGCCAACAACAGGGCATAGAGGCTGAGGCCTTCATAGGAACATCAGAAGAGCCCTGCTGGATCAGACCAGCGAGGGTCCATCTAGTTCAGCATCCTGTCTCACATGGTGGCCAACCAGTTCCTTGACAGCCAATAGCAGGGCAGAGAGGCCGAGGCCTTCCTCTGATTCTGCCTCCTAGCTCTGGGATTCAGGTGTTGACTGCCTCTGGACATGGAAGTTCCCTGTAGTCCCCATAGCTACTAGCCACTGATAGATCTGTTCTCCTTGAATTTTTCCCTTTCCCTTTCCAAGGCATCTATTCTTCTGGCCCAGCTTTCGGTGGAAGGATTAGTTATTTTTCAAAGGATTTTGCTCAGATTTTGACTTCTGTGGGAGGCGAATCTTGACTAACACGTTTGAGGATCCCTGTCAACAGAAACCTGCTGGTATTAGTGGGAGATCACCTTTGGGAAAAGACAGGCCCTGAAGGAAACTCCCTTCGACAGTAGCATTTAAAGGATCAATAAACATTCTTATCATTTCTGAGAGTTCTAAGGGATACAGTCCCAGTCTTCCTTAACAACCATCCTATAAGAGAAGTCTTCAGTATTCTCCTATGGCCTGGGACATAAGAAGAAGAAAAAGTTATTGGATTTATATCTCGCCCTATATTCTGAATCTCAGAGTCTCAAAGTGATCACAGTCTCCTTTACTCCCTCCCCCACAACAGACACCCTGTGAGCATTGTTCCCTCTAAGCTGAGTTAGCGTGAGCCAGCTCACAGACTTTTAGCCTCCCGCTCACCCATTTTTGTCTTAGCTCAGGAAGGATGACCCCAGAGCACAATAATTTATGCAGTAGCTCACAACTTTAATGCCAACGGCTCACAACTTTAATACCAGTAGCTCACAAAGTAGAATTTTTGCTCTCAAGACTCTGCAGCTTAGAGGGAACACGGCCTGTGAGGTAAGTGGGGCTGAGAGAGCTCTCACAGCAACTGCCCTTTCAAGGACAACTCCTACGAGAGCTACGGCTGACCCCAGGCCATTCCAGCAGCTGCAAGTGGAGGAGTGGGGAATCAAACCTGGGTCTCCCAGATAAAGAGTCCGCACACTTAACCACTACGCCAGACATACACTCCAAGAATCGAGTCTTGATAAGCCAGACCAGGTTTTCTGTGTGGCCAAAACGTGACATTCTTAAGATCGTGGCTCTTATACCATAATTTTCATGCTCATGCATAAAAATATGTATGATTGTAAATCTTTTGTCAGATGGCTGGTTGATGTATACATATGCACCATGAGGAAATGAACTGTCAAAATTAAATATAATTTGCAATCCTATTCCTTCTACCTTTTTGGGGTGTGTGTATTTGTGTGTGTGTGCGTGAAAGCTTTTGTGTGCTCTATTGAGGCTCCTCGGGCAAGCCTGATCTCAGATCTCAGAAGCTAGCCAGGCTCAGCCCTGCTTAGTACTGGGATAGGGGGACCACCAAGGAAATCCAGGGTCAGAACGCAGAGGCAAGCAATGGCAAACCACCTCTGTCTGTCTCTTGCCTTGACAATCCCACAGACCAAGGGTGGCCAAACTTGCTTAACGTAAGAGCCACATAGAATAACCTTCAGATGTTTGAGAGCCGCAAGAAATGAATGTCAGATGTTTGAGAGCCGCAAGACAGGAAGGCAGGCAAGAAGGCAAATAGATGGGGGGGGGGAGGAAGAAGGGAGAGAGAGGTGAAAAGAAAGCAATTTTAACTTAAGCCGGGGGTGGCCAACGGTAGCTCTCCAGATGTTTTTTTGCCTATAACTCCCATCAGCCCCAACCAGCATGCCAGCAAGTCCGGCAGCCTGCTAATTTGCCATTGCCCAGCTGAGCGCATCTGTGTTGTTGTTGTTCAGTCATACAGTCGAGTCCAACTCTTTGCGACCCCATGGACCAAGTCACACCAGGCCTTCCTGTCTTCCACCATCCTCCGAAGTCTGCTCAAATTCATGTTTGTTACATCAGTAACACTGTCCAGCTATCTCCTCTTTTGCCGCCCCCTTCTTACTTTGCCTCCTATCTTTCCCAGCATCAGGATCTTCTCCAGGGAGTGCTCCCTTCTCATTGGGTGACCAAATATTTCAGCTTCAGCATCTGACCTTCCAAGGAACAGTCTGAGTTGATTTCCCTTAGGACTGACTGATTGGATCTTGCAGTCCAAAGGACTCTCAAGAGTCTTCTCCAGCACCACAGCTCAAAAGCATCTATTCTTCTGTGCTCGGCCTTCCTTATGGTCCAGTTCTCACAGCAGCGACAGATGCATCCACCTTAAGCACTCCCCTAACACCACAAATATAATTTGCTTCTGAGAAATGACAATTCAGGGCTGACTGTGGAAAATGTCTGCGTTAGGGTTAACAATTGGCGTTAGTTACATCAGTAACACTGTCCAACCATCTCTTCTTTTGCCTCCTGTCTTTCCCAGCATCAGGGTCTTCTCCAGGGAGGGCTCCCTTCTTATTGCGTGGCCAAAAGATTTAAGCTTCAGCTTCAGCATCTGACCTTCCAGGGAACAGTCTGGGTTGATTTCCCTTAGGACTGACTGATTGGATCTTCTTGCAGGCCAAGGGACTCTCAAGAGTCTTCTCCAGCACCACAGCTCAAAAGCATCTATTCTTCTGTGCTCGGCCTTCCTCATGGTCTTGGGGTCATGATAGATAACTCACTGAAAGTGTCAAGACAGTGTGCGTTTGCAATAAAAAAGGCCAACGCCATGCTGGGAATTATTAGGAAGGGAATTGAAAACAAATCAGCCAGTATCATAATGCCCCTGTATAAATCGATGGTGCGGTCTCATTTGGAGTACTGAGTGCAGTTCTGGTCGCCGCACCTCAAAAAGGATATTATAGCATTAGAGAAGGTGCAGAGAAGGGCAACTAGAATGATTAAAGGGCTGGAGCACTTTCCCTATGAAGAAAGGTTGAAACTCTTGGGACTCTTTAGCTTGGAGAAACGTCGACTGCGGGGTGACATGATAGAGGTTTACAAGATAATGCATGGAATGGAGAAAGTAGAGAAAGAAGTACTTTTCTCCCTTTCTCACAATACAAGAACTCGTGGGCATTCGATGAAATTGCTGAGCAGACAGGTTAAAACGGATAAAAGGAAGTACTTCTTCACCCAAAGGGTGATTAACATGTGGAATTCACTGCCACAGGAGGTGGTGGCGGCCACAAGTATAGCCACCTTCAAGAGGGGTTTAGATAAAAATTTGGAGCACAGGTCCATCAGTGGCTATTAGCCACAGTGTATGTGTGTATATAACATTTTTTGCCACTGTGTGACACAGAGGGTTGGGCTTGATGGGCCGTTGGCCTGATCCAACATGGCTTCTCTTATGTTCTTATGGTCCAGCTCTCACAACCATACATCACTACTGGGAATACCATCGCTTTGACTATACGGACTTTTGTTGGCAGGGTGATGTCTCTGCTTTTTATTATACTGCCCGGGTTCGAGCGCATCTCTACGTGGTCACAACTTCCCCGTGCCTTTTGGCCTCCCGAGCCCAGAGGATGCAAGAGCATCAGCGCGTCCTGCTTGCAGCGCCGTGTGAGCCGTGAAAATTCCTCCAGGGGATTTATATTAAAGCGACACCCAAATGATACGGCGCCAGAGATCAAAGTCACAACGAGGTGGTTTGGAGTGACCTGTACACTTTGCCCTAACTCTCTGGGCGGGGAGCCTCCTCGTATCTTGATCGGCAACTGCATAAATACCGTTTTGTTCTGTTCATTGTGTTGACCGAGATTAACCAGGAAGGCTATTTTCTGCCTTTTAAATTCGCATTGCAAAATAGAAAAGGGCTCTGCAGCGGAGCGTTTCTGTACAGTGACTCAAACCATCCTCCCCGGCCCCAAATTCTTAAGGACATTCTGGTTTATCAACTTCATACTTCGTCTCTCCTGTCATGTTTCTATGCTCATTGCTCACCTTCTTTCTTCCCATTATGCTTTAAAGTGCCCAATATATCAAAGGGACACCTTATCAAACCAATAAGTGACTACTAAAAGTCCCTTTGAAGGGAAGGCAGCGTGGTAAATCCTAGCCTCATGACTTCTTGGAAGCTAAGGCGGCTCGGTATTTGGACAGGAGACCACGGAAGGAGGAAAGCAATGGCAAATCGCCTCTGCTTCTCACTTGCTTTGAAGGCCCTTTGATGGGGTTGCCATAAATCAATTGAAACTTGATGGCACTTAAGTAGGTATAAGGATCTGAGAGGTCCCTACATGTCAGTGCTTGCATGGGAGACCACCAAGGAAGGCTCTGCAGAGGAAAGCGACGGCAAACCACCTCTGTTTCTCAATGGCCTTGAAGGCCCTTTGATGGGGTTGCCGTAAGTCACTTTCAACTCGACAGCACTTACATATATGTAAGGGTCTGAGAAGTCCCTGTATGTCAGTGCTTGCATGGAGACCACCAAGGAAGGCTCTGCAGAGGAAGGCCAAGGCAAACCACCTCTGTTTCTCCCTTACCAAGAAAGCCCCTTGCTGGGGATGCCATGAATCTGTTGTGACTTGATGGCATTTATATATGCATAAGGATCTGGGAGGTCCCTACATGTCAGTGTTTGCATGGGAGACTACCAAGGAAGGCTCTGCAGAGGAAGCCAATGGCAAACCATCTCCTGTTTCTCAATTGCCTTGAAGGCCCTTTGATGGGATTGCCGTAAGTCACTTGCAACTTGACGGCACTTACATACATGTAAGGGTCTAAGAAGTCCTGACATGTAAGTGCTTGCATGGAGACCACCAAGGAAGGCTCTGTAGAGGAAGGCCAAGGCAAACCACCTCTGTTTCTCCCTTGCCCTGAAAGCCCCTTGCTGGGATTGCTGTAAGCAGGGCTGGTTCTCGGATGGGAGACCACCAAGGAAGACTCTGCAGAGGAAGGCTATGGCAAACCACCTCTGCTTCTCACTTGCCTAGAAAGCACTGGGCTTGAATCTAGCTGTTCTACTGCTGACCAACACCAATACCCTCCGAAATCACCTTCCCGCCGGTCGTCCTTGTGATGAGGCACTACATAGCATAGGGCTGCCAATCCCCAGGTGGGGGCAGGGGATCCCCCGGTTTGGAGGCCCTCCTCCTGCTTCAGGGTCATCAGAAAGTGGGGGTGGGGGGAGGAAATGTCTCCTGGGCACTCAGTTATTCCCTATGGAGAACGATATATAATGGAGAATTGATCCACGGGTATCTGGGGCTCTAGGGGAGTTGTTTTTTTGAGATAGAGGCACCAAAATTTCAGCAAAGCATCTGGTGACTCTCCTCAAAGTACTCCCCAAGTTTCATAAAGATTGGACCAGGGGGTCCATATGAACATATGAAGCTGCCTTATACTGAATCAGACCTTTGGTCCATCAAATTCAGTATTGTCTTCTCAGACTGGCAGCGGCTCTCCAGGGTCTCAAGCTGAGGCTTTTCACACCTATTTGCCTGGACCCTTTTTTGGAGATGCCAGGGATTGAACCTGCGACCTTCTGCTTCCCAAGCAGATGCTCTACCACTGAGCCACTGTCCCTCCCTTTTTAAGTTCATATGAACATATGAAGCTGCCTTATACTGAATCGGACCCTTGGTCCATCAAAGTCAGTATTGTCTACTCAGACTGGCAGCAGCTCTCCAGAGTCTCCAGCTGAGGTTTTTCACACCTACTTGCCTGGACCCTTTTTAGTTGGAGATGCCTGGGATTGAACCTGGGACCTTCTGCTTACCAAGCAGATGCTCTACCACTGAGCCACCGTCCGTCCCCTCCAATTCTATGAGCCCCCCAAAGAAGGTGCCCCTGTCCTTCATCATTCCAAATGAAGGGAAGGCATTTAAAAGGAGTGTGGTCCCTTTAAATGTGATGGCCAGAACTCCCTTTGGAGTTCAATTGTGCTTGATACACCCTTGCTCCTGGCTCCATCCCCAAAGTCTCCTGGCTCCACCTCCAAAGTCCCCAGATATTCCTTGAGTCAGACTTGGCAACCCTAGCATAGCAAGTTTGAAATGTTGCGGTCGAGTGTTGAATTCATTTGAAGTTCGGGACCGATAGGAGCTTTTTCTGCAAACTTTGCTCTAACTGTGCCTAAGAGGATGAAACTGCCAGAGAGAAGTGGTTCACCCCCAACCCCCCACCCCTCTCTCTTGTTTGTAGAAACGGATAGGTAAGGAAAGGGTAGCTTTCCCCAAGCTGCTTGCCACAGTTAATCCAGGACCGCCTCGGAATCGAGCAATTATATCTCTTTTCTTCTTTGCATGTGGCTATCTTGCAGAGGAAGGCGAGGGCACAATTCGTCGTATATCACTCTGAAAGGAGGCTGCCTTCGTTCATTGATAGAGTTCAGCTGCGGGACTGGCTCTTGGAATCTAAATGAATTGACGCCACAAAGGACTTCTGTATGAAACGAGGTCAGGCTGGGAGGGAATGAATGAGAGCCCCTTTTGCCCGCTCCTCTCCGCGACGGCCAACACGGGAGGCTTGAATTGCGCTTTCCTTAAAATATATATATATTTTTAAAAGAGTGTGCAATCTCAGCACAAAACGAACGGGTGAATAAACGGGCGCGATCGAAGCGCAAAACGAAGCAGAATAGCCAGTCCGACGAGCCTTTAGCCGGACAGAAATAATGTATGTGGGTCATAGTTATTAGGATTACAGTGGTGTCGAATTTTCACTTTTCAAGCACGAAGTCTAGCTGGCCCTCGCGGTGACCCCGGGTTTTGAGGTTAAGCTGGTCTTGGAGAGGATAGTACCGTATCCATTTCTCCTGGCGTG
Organism: Heteronotia binoei; assembly: GCF_032191835.1. NCBI lineage: Eukaryota > Metazoa > Chordata > Lepidosauria > Squamata > Gekkonidae > Heteronotia > Heteronotia binoei. The sequence continues at coordinate 77,490,203 of NC_083233.1, read as the reverse complement.
TCCTTAATTCATGAATGTTTTAAGGCCGCTGCTGGAGGTTGCCTCTAATTTTGCGAAGTGTCGTGTGAAAAGCCTTGCCGTCGGCCGAAAACAGGATCCTGCATCTTGAAGACAGCAGTGCAAGAAAGTAGGATGAAGGAGCCCTAGATTCCAATTCTCTCCTAGCTGTGGTTAATGTTAGGTTGGGAGAGGATGTGAAATTGAGGAAGGGTTGATTTCCAGCTGATAGCGCCTGGAACATGGTTATCACGGGTTCAGGAGACAACAAGGTTGTGTCTGTTTAGCAGTGCTAAATACCAAAGCTGAATATTGTATTCGGTACAGAATCCAAGAGCATCTCCAAGAGAACCCTTTCCACCTTGCTCTGTATTTCCCACGTCAGTGGCTGGCTGTTGTGTGAGGCAGGGCCTTCTGGTGGTGGCACCTAGATTTTGGAACTGGCACAGGAGGCCTTAATGCTACTCAAGTTCCTGTTTTTCTGAAGCTCATTGAGGAGGAAGTAGAAGGTGATGATGATTGATGATGATGATGATATTGGATTTATATCCCACCCTATACTCTGAATCTCAGAGTCTCAGAGCAGTCACAATCTCCTTTACCTTCCCCCCCCCCCCTGCGAGGTAGGTGGGGCTGAGAGAGCTCTTACAGCAGCTGCCCTTTCAAGGACAACTCCTACAAAAGCTATGGCTGACCCAAGGCTATTCCAACAGCTGCAGGGGAATCAAACCCAGTTCTCCCAGATAAGAGTCTGCGCACTTAGCCACTACACCAGACTGGCTCTCATATAACTAGCTGGTGAATTCCTTTATGACCTTTACTTTTGCCCTTTTTTACTGGTGGTGTAATTATATTGCCTTGTGCTTTTCTCAGGTTGTAATTTTTATATTGCTCTGCTAGGCATGTACTTGGGTAGGAGGGTGGGAAAGGACCATTTTTAAAAGTAGGTTTATAGATCTCTTACAGCCGCAAAAGGATATTTGAAATCCATCAGTTCAATTGCTGGTGAAACAGATGCCAGAGAGATTTTTTAAGTAAAGATGTCCAGTGGCCAGACAGTGATATTTTGTCCTGTGGAGAAGATAAATAAAATCTGTTTTGCTTTCAATTATGAACATTTGATCTTTCTTTTTGACAAGTTCTGGGAAGAGGAAATTACTGTCGCTAGGCAGCTGTGATGCCTTTACTCTCTTCTGTGGCTTTGTCAAAACAATCTGCGAGGTGGCGCTTTTGTGGGGGAATCGAAGATGACAGGAGACAGGGTTGAAGTATGTAGGGCAGAGAGGAAGCCATGGCTTGGGGGCAAAACTCAGCTCAGGGGGATCTTTCCACCAACCCTTCGAGGTAGTTCATTGAATCAAAGAATCATAGAGTTGGACGGGATCTCCAAGGTCATCTAGTCCAACCCCCTGCACAATGCAGGAAACTCACAAATCTGTTCAGTCGCACAATTGAGTCCGACTCTTTGCAACCCCATGGACAAAGTCATGCCAGGTCCTCCTTTCTTCTATCATCCTCTGAAGTCTGCTCAATTCGTGTTAGTTACATCAGTAATGCTGTCCTGCCATCTCATCTTTTGCTGTCCCCTTCTTCTTTTGCCTTCTGTCTTTCCCAACATCAGGGTCTTCTCCAGGGAGTGATCCCTTCTCATTTTTGGTGGCCAAAGGATTTGAGCTTCGGCTTCAGCATCTGACCTTTCAGGGAACAGTCAGGGTTGATTTCCCTTGGGACCGACTGATTGGAACTTCTTGCAGTCCAAGGGACTCTCAAGATTCTTCTCCAGCACCGCAGCTCAAAAGCATCTATTCTTCTGCACTCGGCATTACTTATGGTCCAGCTCTCACAGCCATACATTACTACTGGGAATGCGATCGCTTTGACTATAAGGGGTTAAATACCACCCCCTAAATTCACAAGATCCTCATTGCTGTCAGATGGCCATCTAGCCTTAAAAACCTCCAAGGAAGGAGAGTCCACCACCTCCCGAGGAAGCCTGTTCCACTGAGGAACCACTCTAACGGTCAGGAAGTTTTTCCTAATGTTGAGCCGGAAACTCTTTTGCAGACGCTCTGACCTTCTTGGCTGCTGTGCATTGAGTGGGCTGCAACGCCACTGAGGATGTTCTCCGCAGCTGAGAACGAAACATCTGGAAGGAAAACTTTCTTCAGTAGAACACGGCACTTGAGCCCAAAAGATTCTACAAACCCTAATGTTTTGGAGTTGGCTTGGTGGGCCGTAACGAGTTCTTTGGCCCAGGTCAAGAAGCTGATCTGTTTTCACAGGTTAAGTTTGGGCTGAAGACAGGGCCGGATTAACAATTAGGCCAAGTAGGAGTTGTCCATGAAAGGGCAGCTTCTGTGAGAGCTCTCTCAGCCCCACATACCTCACAGGGTGTCTGTTGTGGGGGAAGGAGATAAAGGAGATTGTGAGCTGCTCTGAGATTTGGAGTGGAGAGCAGGATATAAATCCAATTTAATAATAATAATCATCAATGCTACGGTCTGAAATGGGAAGACATAACCCTCCCCCCTATCGCTACCCCCGGTAAGTGGCATCTCTTTTTGTAGGACTTTTCTGGTGGAAATAACACCGGACTTGGAGATGTTGCCAAGTCCAGGCTCCAGCTGGAAGAATCTTTGTATCTTTCTAATGATCGGTTATGCAAATGCCCACTCAGCTCAGGTCAGCTTAGGTGGCAATTAATTCTGTCTCCCTGTGGGATGCACCGGATATATAACTTTGAGAGCGGGTTGGGTAATGCTTTCACACAGTGAAATGAGTTTCCAAGCTGGTAGCCACACTGGCTTTTCTCCTCTGATTGCATCTTCATGGGTGAGGTGAGAAAGTGTGCTTTATGGCGTGAGTCCCCTGAGAGAAGACCACCCACAGCTTGTTGAGATTCCGCTTTTTCATGTTGAGAGATCTCAATAACATCCTACAGAACTTCCCCTCAATAACATGCCCCAGCATATCTGGAGCATTAATGCTTTCACAGTGGCCATGAGGTCTAGGAACTTGTTTTAAAAAGCAGATAAGAATCTTACAAACCTACTAAGCGTTCAGTAATGTGGGGTTTGTTTGCCTGACAGGAATTAAATTGTCCTTCCTGTTGTCTTTCTGACTGAAATAGGATTCTCAGATTAATTTCTTTGTAGTAATGTTTGTCTCCTTTGTCCCAGAAGTTTTGGGGCTACGTACATGAGAATTTCACTGTCCCCCTCTCACAACAGCCCTGTGACATAGGCTGGGCTGGAAGATAGCAGCTGGTTCAGATTGGATTCATGGCTGAGCTGGAGTCAGATTAAAATTAAAATGTGGCATTCGCTGCCAGAGGATTTAGTGATAGCCACAGTGTAAACTGCTTTAAAAGGAGATTAGATAGTTTTGTGGAGGGCAGGTTTGTCATTGGCTACTGGCCATGCTGACTAAAGGGAAACACCACATTTAGAGGCTCTGAATAATACCACTGCTGGAAGGCAACCTCAGGGAATGGCATTAAGCTCTGTTTCCTGTAGTTGGACTTTAGAGGAACTGACTGGCAACAGAGACAAAATATTGGACTATATGGACTATTGGTCTCATCCAGCAGGGCTCTTCTGATGTTTTGGGGAAGGCCTCAGCCTCTGTGCCCTGTTGCTGGCTCTCCAGAGGAACTGGTTGGTCACTGTGTGAGACAGGATGCTGGATTGGATGGACCCACTGGTCTCATCCAGCAGAACTCTTCTGATGTTCTTATGAAGGCCTCAGCCTCTGTGCTCTGTTGTTGGCCCTCCAGAGGAACTGGTTGGCCACTGTGTGAGAAAATAGCAGCAGTACTCTCCTTATCAGCAATGCAGGCCTCAGCCTCTCTGCCTGTTGTTAGCCCTCCAAAGAAGCTGGCTGTCCACTGTGTGAGACAAAATGCTGGACTAGATGGACCACTGGTCTGACCCAGCAGAGCTCTTCTGATGTTCTTATGAAGACCTTGACCTCTATGCCCTGTTGTTGGCCCTCAAAAGTAATTGGGTGGCCACTGTGTGAGACAGGATGGTGGACTAGATAGACCGCTGGTCTGATCCAGCAGGGTTCTTCTCATGTTATTATGAAAGCCTCAGCCTCTATGTCGTGTTGTTGATGCTCCAGAGAAATTGGTTGATTACTGTTATACAGGATGTTGGACTATGTGGACTATTGGTTTGCTCTCTTTTTATGTTCTTAAATTGTCTGTTCCTAGTGCTGATACTCTGTCCAGAATGGCAGATATGCTGCAGGAAGGCTATATTGTGTAGTAAATTGTATTCTACTATGAGCTTTCCATAGGTAATTCAGAAATGGCTGAGGGTTGCATTAGTTTTTTGCACCAAAATTGTCATTTTGGCTAGGACCCCTCTGTTTGAATTTAAGCTCATTTGTTCCTTGTTCTACTCTTGAGATGGCTTTCGATCAAAATCAAATCACATCAGATCCATCTTAAAACCCAACAAAGTAGTGATATCAGGAAAGCGAAACAATTTTGGAATGATTATTCTCAAACATTTGATATCTGCTCATCAATAAACCCAGCAGGAGCAGAAGAACACCATCAGAAGACCAAAGACCTCTGAGTATTTTTTTTAAAGTCTTGCTTGATGCAAAGCAAATTGTCTTTCTGATGTCCCCAAAATATGGTGCCACAATGGAAAGGCCGTGCTCTTGGCACCCATCTTGCTTTATGCATCAGGGCTTCAGAATCTTTTTTAAAATATATTTTTCATTTTAGAAAAAAAGTAATAAAAGGGATACAAAAGAAAAACGGGATTATATAACAAGAAAATGATTGTGTAAGAAGCCATATATCTCAAAGACTATTACATGTTACGTAGTATATTAAAAATAAAAATAATTTCTTCCCAACATAGACAATTTTGGAACATTTTCTGTAAAATACAATGATCCTTATTTCAGACAATTTAGATTTCAGATTTTGTAATAGATCTATTTTGCAATTATATTGTTAATTTCATCTTTGCTTCACATTCTGTATTACATATTTCATCTAGTCTGTATTGCATATTTTATCATTTCTGCTTACTAGCTGTAACTTTTAATATAACAAAGTTTAAGGAAGAATCCATTATGTATCTTAAAAGAATATCTTGTTTCCTTATGTACTTATAATCAGAATTTGTTCTCATTCAGCTTTATCTTATAATAGCTTGATGTGCATAGCAATACATTTATATAACAATTTTAAAACTTTCTCATTCTAAGTTTATCCCCTGCTTGCGTAATAAGCATAATACACTCCATCTTTCCTCAGATTTTGAAATTGATCTGTTTTTTCAGGTAAGTTGTTAATTTCACCATTACTGCATACTTAGGGAGTTTATTTTCCCATTCTTCTAAACTTGGACATCTCATTTCCATTTTGCTACATAAATGATTCTGGCTGCTGTCACCACATATTCAAATACCTCTTCCAAAGCCCTCAGTAATTGGTCAGGAAATATTCCTAATGGCATATTCTAAGCTGCCTTTGAAAATTTAAATGTTAATATATTCTGCATTCCCCCCTGTATTTCCTTCCAGTATCTTTCTGTATTTTTACAGGTCCACCAGATATCATAAAAAGTTCCATCTATGTCTTGACATTTTCAAAATTTTCCTTTGTAGTTTTTGTCTACTTTCTCAATATCCTTTGGGGTAATATACAGTCTAAAAACATTTTGTACCAATTTTTTTTTAGTGCCTGATTGGCTGTGAACATGATTCCTTTTTTGCATAATTGTTTCCATTGTTGCATCTCTATTTGCTCTCTAAAGTTCTGCATCCATTTAATCATGCATTTTTTCACTTGCTCTTTTTCTGTTTCAAACTGAAGTTATAACTTAGATAGCCGTCATAATAAATGATCTTTTTGTTTTGTAATCAGTTGTACGAATTGAGTTCTCTTTCTTAAATTTCTACCTTTTATATTAATAATCTTCTTTACTCTTAAAATTGATTAATATATGGTAACCACTGAATATAAATTCCTTCATCTCTGATATCTTGCCAGGATTTGAGTTTCCCATGAGCATATATCATATTACCATTTAAACCATTGCTTTTATATTCTTATAGTGGTAGTCTGCTATTGGGGACATAAGCAGAGATTTTGGAGGACTTAGTAAATTCCAGTGTGCAAGCCATATTCTCAGAAGTCCATCTCTGATTATATGAGTACTTTCTCAAGTTATGATCGTTTTAATTGATTTCTTGATCCATAAATAGTAATGTAAACTGTCTAAGTCTGCTGACTCAAGTTTTACTGTTCCTTGTCTCAGGTTTTGAATCCAATCCACAATCCAGACCAAACCAGCTGCTTAGTAGTATAATTTTATCTTTGGAACTGCTGGGTCTCCTCTCTTTTTTTCGTCTTGGAGTATTTTAAAACTTATTCTTGGTTTCTTGCCGTCCCAGAGGAATTTATCTGTCTTTGCCACTTTGTCAGTATTGTTTCTTCTATGTATATAGGTAACATCTGGAATAAGAAATTTAATTTTGGTAGTACAATAATTTTGATTGCTGAAATTCTTTCCAGCCGCAAGAGTTTTAATTTTTTTTTCATCCAAATAAACCTGTTTTTTATCCGTTTCCAGGTCTTATTTTAGAGATTGCAATTTTGTCTAGTCACATTTATCCCCAAATATTTAATAGAATTGGTGGCTGCCATACATTCTATACTTTTAATAACATTTTCTTCTTGTTGTTGAGTTAAAAATTTCATTATGATTTTTGTTTTAAGAACATAAGAGAAGCCATGTTGGATCAGGCCAATGGCCCATCCAGTCCAACACTCTGTGTCACACAGTGGCCAAAAAAATTTGTATATACACACACACACACACACACACACTGTGGCTAATAGCCACTGATGGACCTCTGCTCCATATTTTTATCTAAACCCCTCTTGAAGGTGGCCATGCTTGTGGCCGCCACCACCTCCTGTGGCAGTGAATTCCACATGTTAATCACCCTTTGGGTGAAGAAGTACTTCCTTTTATCCGTTTTAACCTGGCTGCTCAGCAATTTCATCGAATGCCCACAAGTTCTTGTATTGTGAGAAAGGGAGAAAAGTACCTCTTTCTCTACTTTCTCCATCCCATGCATTATCTTGTAAACCTCTATCATGTCACCCCGCAGTCGACGTTTCTCCAAGCTAAAGAGTCCCAAGCGTTTCAACCTTTCTTCATAGGGAAAGTGTTCCAGCCCTTTAATCATTCTAGTTGCCCTTTTCTGGACTTTCTCCAATGCTATAATATCCTTTTTGAGGTGCGGCGACCAGAACTGCACACAGTACTCCAAATGAGACCGCCCCATCGATTTATACAGGGGCATTATGATACTGGCTGATTTGTTTTCAATTCCCTTCCTAATAATTCCCAGCATGGCGTTGGCCTTTTTTATTGCAATCGCACACTGTCTTGACATTTTCAGTGAGTTATCTATTTTCAGTGAGTTTTCTTTGTGTTTATATCCTGCAAAGTATCCAGATTCTTTCATGTACCTGTTTGGTATAAAACCTGTTTGGTCAGTGTTTGTTAGTTTTGTTGTTATACATTTTCTTGTATTCTGCCATTATTATAGTGGAGATTTTGAAGTTTACAAATAAACTTGTCTGTATGACTATGGCAACATTGCATCGCTACCTTCTTTAGATATTAAGGTTGAAGGTATCGTCTTTCTTTCTTTTATCTTATTCATGGTTTTTTGTAATGGCATTAAAACATCTTGCAAATGTTTATAAAAGGTTGCTGTCAGCCCATCTGGGCCTGATGCTTTATCTTGTTTTATTTTATTTTTTTATTGCTTGGGAGATTTTTTTAAATTGTTATTGGTTAGTTAAAATTCTCCTGTGTTCTGATGTGAACTTTGCGAGTAGGATATCTTTTAAATATTCCCTTATTCCATTTTCAGAGACAGACCTACTATTGTATAATTCTGAGCGAGCGCTGATAAATTGGACTTGTACGGAATTTGATCTCCTTCATAAATGTTATTACTCTTTTTTTTCTTTTGCCTCCCTTAGACAACCTGCCAAATATCTGCCAGGTTTATTTGCATGGCTTCGGAATCTTGATTTGTGGGCAGGGTTTGAATGGGAGAAGGTGGTACTTTAGAGTCAGGCCATTTTTGGACTTACAGGTAGTACCTGAATTGTGCTTAGAAGCTTATAAACAATAACCAGCTCTCTGAAGTATGCCTGACAGGTGATGAAGCCATATTTTTACTTCCAAATGTTGCTGGTTGCTCTTCAGGTGGTTTTTGGATATGATGTGGCACAGACTTCTCCTTTGCTAGGGCAGGACATAGAAATGATCAGTTGTCCTTTTCTTCTCAAGCATTGTGCTAAGGCATTATTGTATTTTTATGAAACCATTTTGAACAGGATGTCCTTTCTGCGTCTTATCGAAAAGTGCATTCTGTCCAGGATATTTTCATTGTGAAATCCAGAACTGTACCTGCTGAGTTAGCATAACTATTTTAATTTTACAAACAATGCTTCAGATTTGAAAGGTTGTCACTAGTAAGACATTCAGGGAGTTCTGACCAATGTTCCCTCTAAGCTGTAGTCTTATGAGCAAAAATTCTATTTTGTGAGCTACTGGCAGGGCTTTTTTTGAGCAGGAACGCAGTTCTGGCTGGCTTGACATCAGGGGGTGTGGCCTGATAGGCAAATGAGTTCCTGCTGGGCTTTTTCTACAAAAAAGCCCTGTGTGAAACAATGGTGATGTCTGGGGGTGTGGCCTGATATGCCAATGAGTTCCTGCTGGGCTTTTTCTACCAAAAAAGCCCTGCCTACTGGCATTGAAGTTGTGAGCGACTGGCATTAAAGTTGTGAGCAACTGCATAAATTAGTGTCCTCTGTGGTCATCCTTCCTGAGCTAAGACAAAAATGTGTGAGTTGGAGGCCAAAAATCTTACGCAATGAGCTAGCTCACACTAACGCAGCTTAGAGGGAACACTGGTTCTGACACACAAATTGAACTTCATTAAAGGTAGGAAACTTGATGACCGCTAAGCCTGATAATTGTGTTGGTAAAAACCTGGAGATTTTGGAGGGTGGAGCCTAAGCACAGCAGGGGTTTAGAGAGGGAAGGGACTTTAGTGGGATATAATGCTGTAGCATCCACCTTCCAAAGCGTCCACCTTCTAGAGAGCCAGTTTGGCATAGTGGTTAAGTGTGTGGACTCTTATCTGGGAGAACCGGGTTTGATTCCCCACTCCTCCACTTGCAGCTGCTGGAATGGCTTTGGGTCAGCCATAGCTCTCCTGGGAGTTGTCCTTGAAAGGGCAGTTGCTGTGAGAGCTCTCTCAGCCCCACCCACCTCACAGGGTGTCTGTTGTGGGGGAAGAAGGAGATTGTGAGCCATTCCGAGTCTCTGAGTCAGAGTGGAGGACAGAATATAAATCCAATGTTGTCTTCTTCTCCTCCCCCTCTGATTTCTGTCACCTGGAGATCTGTAGTAATACCTGGAGATCTCCAGTCACTTCCTGGAGGTTAGCAACCCTATTGCGCTTAGATGGGAGTTTTGCATTTCGTGGATGTATTCGTAGAACTTCTGGAAGTTTGTTCAGGGTTCAAATGCGACTTGCGTTGTCGAACGTAGGAAACCCTGTCAGGTAGCCTTGTGGGTTCAGTCCATGGCTTTTCACATGCAGATGACTATTGGGGTAGAACTGGACATGCAAAGTGTGTGCCACCAGCACCGTGTTTCATATCTCCCTTTTTTCCCCCTTCCCAGGCGATGAGCATCAGCAAAGCCATCAACACCCTGGAAGCTCCAGTGAAAGAGAAACACGCCCGCAGTATCCTTTTCCCAGTGGCCTTTGCTCACTTAGGCTGGATCCAAGCATCACCGAATCATCACACTGTGCTATCATCAGGGCCGGCACATGGGAGTAGGCCAAGTAGGCAGCTGCCTCTCCCCGCGCCTGCTGCCGTCTGCCTCCCCATGCCCATCACCATCCGTCTCCCCCCACCACAACCGCCCGCTGCCCTCCCGTGCCTTTAGCGTTCCTCCAGGAGCTGATTGGAAGCTATGCTAGTGGGAAAGAGCCCAGCCAGAGGGAGAGCCAGTTTGGTGTAGTGGTTAAGTGTGCGGACTCTTATCTGGGAGAACCGGGTTTGATTCCCCACTCCTGCACTTGCACCTGCTGGAATGGCCTTGGGTCAGCCACAGCTCTGGCAGAGGTTGTCCTTGAAAGGGCAGCTTCTGGGAGAGCCCTCTCCAGCCCCACCCACCTCACAGGGTGTCTGTTGTGGGGGAGGAAGGTAAAGGAGATTGTGAGCTGCTCTGAGACTGTTTGGAGTGAAGGGCAGGATATAAATCCAATATCTTCATCTACCTCACAGGGTGTCTGTTGTGGTGGAGGAAGGGAAAGGAGATTGTGAGCTGCTCTGAGACTCTTGGGAGTGGAGGGCGGGATATAAATCCAATATCTTCATCTACCTCACAGGGTGTCTGTTGTGGGGGAGGAAGGTAAAGGAGATTGTGAGCCACTCTGAGACTCTTTGGAGTGGAGGGCGGGATATAAATCCAATATCTTCATCTACCTCACAGGGTGTCTGTTGTGGGGGAGGAAAGTAAAGGAGATTGTGAGCCGCTCTGAGACTCTTCGGAGTGGAGGGCGGGATATAAATCCAATATCTTCTTCTTCTTCTTCTGCACCAAGCACCAACCGTGCAGGTGAGGAGAGGGGAGTTTGATGCGCCACAAACCCGCCCAGGTGCCCTTGGGAGGAACCTTCCGCAGCCACAGATCTCTGTTGTGCTATAATTTGTGGGAAACTGTGTTGGTCTACTCTGTCCCAAAGCTGAACAGGTGACCTTGGGCCAGTCACTTCCCTTAACAGGATTATTGTGAGGATAAAGTGGGGTATATGTAAGTGGCCTTGAGCAAGAAAAATAGACAAGGGAGGGGCAGTGGCTGCTGTTCCTCCTTGTGGCTTCGAGGAGATTCAGTTGCTCTGTGGGGTGGGGGACAGTTCTGTACTGCCGCATTGCACAAGGAGGCAGACAGTGGGAGTGTTCACAGCTATGGCAAGATGACGACAGGCCCTTGGCAGTGGCCTGATGATGCCACCCTCTGACACCTGCCCTGCATGGTGCTTCATGGAGCAATGTCAAGAAGAAGAATAGGTCTCTGCCCTGAAGGAGCTTACAATTTGAAGTTTGAGAGCTGGTACTGGTGGGATAGATAAAACTAGCAGATGCAGCTACATTTCAGCTGGGAAGGTACTAGGCTCTGGGATGTTTTTTTTTTGTAGAAAAGCTCAGCAGAAACTCATTTGCATATTAGGCCACACCCCCTGCCATCACTGTTGTTTCACACAGCTTTTTTGTAGAAAAAGTCCAGCAGGAACTCATTTGCATATTAGGCCACACACCCCTGCTCAAAAAAAGCCCTGACTAAGCTAAAAAATTAATCTAGAAGGCAGGGCTTGAAGAGGAACTGGGTATGGGAAAGAAATGTAATCCTATAAGTGTTTTGGGTAAGAGGAAATAACTTCATCACATTATGGGCAGAATAGCTTGCTCTCTTGCTACACCCAGGCAGGCTGGAAAACGCATGAAAATCAGCTGCCCATCGACATTCATTTGGTAGAAGTGAATCCATGGCCTTAATCTGAGATCATGGGCTCCCCTCAGGAAAATATTCTTTGGATCATCAGTTTGGGTGATCGCATTTTCATCTGTGTCCGTGCCTTCCTTTATTGCTCACTGGGCAAATATAAGGTCACATCGCTAAGTCATCCTTTTTATTGCCACACAATCCTTAATTGAGGTCAGGCTAGGCCCCAAAGCCTCATTTTCCTAATGTAGTGTAGAAACTGTCTGAAGGGAAAAGTTAGGGTTGCCAAACTACTCTCCAGACAACGGAATTCATCATGAGCATCATTATGATGTATGTTTTCCCCTCACATCCCCACTCCCCATCTTTGGCAGAGAAAAATTAAACTTAATTCATGGCGGACAAGTCTCAATGGCTGCTAGACATGGTGACTTAGAGGAATGTCCACATTCAGAGGCATTAAGCCTCTCAATCCCAGAGCTAGGAGGCAACATAAAAGGAAGGCCGAGGCCTTTGTGCCCCTGTTGTTGGCCAACTGGTGAGCCATTGCGTAAGGCAGGATGTTAGACTAAATAGACTGCTAGTCTGATCCAGCAGGGCTCTGCTTTTTCCTTCTCCACTTTCCAAACCAAGAGGGCTCTTTTGATGTTCTTATTAGGGGAAGGCTTTGGCTTCTGTGCCCTGTTGTTAGCTTTTCAGAGGAACTGGTTGGCCACTCTGTGAGACAGGGTGATGGACTAGATGGACCCCACCTCCCGAGTCTGACCCAGCAGGGCTTTTCTGATGTTCTAGTTGTTTATATTATTTAGAAATTCAAAACGGAGGAAAAGGGACTTGCATATTCCGAATGGGAACAGAGGAATTCGGCACACTCCTGTCATTTTGGACAGCAGCCCCGTGTTCATGACGATATGCCCTGAGATTAAAATGGACTAAGCTAAACATTGTGTATGTGTTCCATTCATTGATGTTTTTCCTTGACTTCTGTGAAGGAATTATCCTAGGGACACATCATGAGAAGGGAGCGTTCACGTTTTGGTCCTACGCGATTGGCCTCCCTTTGCCTAGTAGCGCTATTCTCAGCTGGAAGTTCTGCCACGTTCTCCACAAAGTCCTCCGAGATGGGCACCCAAATGTAAGTTGTTTAGCCAATGGATGCAAAGTCTCGATGAAAGGCATTGCATGGTGAAGTCATCATACTGAGAGCCAGTTTGGTGTAATGGTGAAGTGTGCGGACTCTTATCTGGAAGAACCAGGTTTGATTCCCCTTTCCTCCACTTGCACCTGCTGGAATGGCCTTGGGTCAGCCGGAACTCTCACAGGTGTTGTCCTTGAAAGGGCAGCTGCTGTGAGAGCCCTCTCAGCCCCACCCACCTCACAGGGTGTCTGTTGTGGGGTGTGGGGGGAAGGTAAAGGAGACTGTGACCACTCTGAGATTCAGGGTATAGGGCGAGATATAAATCCAATATCATCTTCATCATCTTCTTACTGTTAAGAGGGAAAAAAACCTGTGCTTTAAAACAAAACAAACTTTCAAATTCTTCATCGACATAACTTGATGGCATGGCAGGAAATCCTGATCTTATGCAAAATATGTAAATTAAGCATATTTGCATTTTGCATAACCCTTGTTTTGCTAGGGGCAAAGAGGTACCTGCAGGGCACTGAAACTTCTCCCTTCCCCTTGGAAGTCACGCCAAGTACCTTCTTGGCCTCTGAGATTTCAGCAGCCAGTATCCTCACATGCTCTCAGTCATATTGAGGACTAGCCTCTTGCTTTTCTTTTCAAAAGATGGTTGAGATTTCTCAGGTGAAAATGTCAGGTCCAGTACACTGAAACTAAATGTGCAGAAGACTACAGGGATTTTTTTTTTTTGCTCAAAATTGCACATAATATTCTAGATCACGTTTACATTTGTCCAGGGTCGTATTGTATATTTCACATATGAAATTGCAAGTATAAAATTATTGCCATGGTGGACTGGACCAATGGGCCCTCCATTTGAGCTGCTCCAAGGAGTGGTTCTGTCTGCCCCATTTTAGCATCTTGTGTCTGGTAACTGGAAATAATGTTGTCTTTAAACTCAAGAGTTAAAGCAGTTTGCCGCTCCCTCTGACAACCTCCCCTTGCCCTTAAGCGACTGGGAGGCCAAATGCAAAAAGGAGCCTGAAAAAAGCTATTTCTTCAACTAATGTACTTGAAGAACTATCCCCACTCAATGCACAGCAGCCAAGAAGGTCTGAGCGCCTGCTCCGGCCGCAACGCCACTGAGGATGTTCTCCGCAGCTGAGAATGAAACGTCTGGAAGGAAAACTTTCTCCAGTAGAACACGGCACTTGATCCCGAAAGACTCTACAAACCCTAATACTTGAAGAACTCTTTGCCACACGATTTAGTGATGGCCACTAGTACAGGTGGCTTTAAAAGGGGGAAGAGACGAATTCATAGAGGTGAGATATTTCCCTGGCTGTTAGCCATGATGGCTGAAGGGACTTTCAGGGGCAACAACTGGAGGCAGCTTTGGGGGCAAATGCAGACAAGTCTGTGCCCCAGCTTCTGTGTTTCCTCCTGCCAAAGAGAAGTACCTCTTGCTAGCAGGATGGATCTGTGGGATTTTACCCAGAGGCAGGGCTTCGAATGAACAGTGCGCCTTTAAGACCAACAAAGTTTTATTCAGAAGGTAAGCTTTCATGTGCTCCAAACACACTTCATCAGACGAAGAATCAGGTATAGTGGGCAGAGCTACATAGAGCTGGTAGGCAGTGGTTTAGAATGCAAAATGGTACAAATTTAAGATCCAATGACAGAATAGTAAAATTAACAAATGGAGCAAACCTTTGATCTGGGTAGCATGAGTATGCGAAAGCAATAAAACAGCAATATGTCAAAATGTGAGAATGTCTGTCAATCACTCTATTATATAAGCCTGGGTCAAAAAGAGGGCGTTGCATTCTCAGAGGTTTTTCTAGTGCATGGTGATGACCAGGACTTTTTTGTAGAAAAAAGCCCAGTAGGAACTCATTTGTGTATTAGGCCACACCCCTTGATGTCACCATTGTTTCACACAGGCTTTTGGAATAGAAAAAGCCCTGCAGTTTATTTGCATATTCGGCCACACACCCCTGCTGCCAAGCCAGCCAGACTGCGTTCCTGCTCAGAAAAAAAAAGCCCTGGTGATGACATTTATTCAAGATGGAGGACAGGACCAACATTGTATGTGGAAGGGTCAAGTGATAGGAAGACTGTGTATTAGGGTTGCCAAGTCCAATTCAGGAAATATCTGGGAACTTTGGGGGCAGAGCCAGGAGACTTTGGGGTGGAGCCAGGAGACATTGGGGTGCAGCCAGGAGCAAGTTGTGACAAGCATAATTGAACTCCAAAGTGAGTTCTGACCATCACATTTAAAGGGACAACACATCTTTTGGCCGAAGACCTACCTACCTAAGGGACCGTCTCTCCCCATATGAGCCCCAGAGGGCACTGAGGTCATCTGGGAAAAACCAGCTGAATATCCCTGGGCCAAGGGAGGCCAGACTGAAAGCCACCCGGGACCGGGCCTTCTCTATTACTGCTCCACTACTGTGGAACCAACTCCCTGAGGAGGTGAGGGCCATACGATGTTTAGAGGGATTCTGTAGGGCTTGTAAGACCCACCTTTTCAAGATGGCCTTCAACTAGCGAAAAATTAGTGAAAAAACTGTGACAAAACTAGATATGCTGCTAGAAATGCTTTTATTCTTGAAATGTTTTTACTTCTGGAATTTATTGAAACCTGTTATAACGCCATACTGTTATGTGAATTTTAATACTTTGTAATTGTTTTAACCGTGTTTTATAATTATAACTGATGTAATGTGTGTTTTATGTTGTGAGCCGCCCTGAGCCTGCTCCGGCGGGGAGGGCGGGATAGAAATAAAAAATTATTATTATTATTATTATTATTATTATTATTATTATTATTATTATTATTATTATTATTATTATTATTATTATTATTATTATTATTATTATTATTATCTTTTAAATGTCTTCCTGCCATTAGAAATAATTAAGGATAGGGGCACCTCCTTTTGGGGCTCACAGAATTTGACCCCCTGGTCCAATCCTTTTGAAACTTGGAGAACATTTTGGGGAAAGACACAGGATGGCATGCTGCAAATTTGGTGCCTCTACCTCAAAAAACAGCTCCCCCCCAGGGCCCCAGATACCCACGGATCTATTCTCCATTATTCCCTATGGGGATCAGTGTTCATAGCAAATAATTGAGTGTGCAGCAGGCATTCCCCCCCCCCCCCCGCTTTCTGATGACCCTGAAGCAGGGGGAAGGCTTCCAAACCGGGGGATCTCCTACCCTGACAGTTGTTATTCTGCTGAAAGGTTGAGCGAATTGCCGTGTATAATGTTGCAAAGAATATTGAAGCTTGTAGAAGCCGCATGTGAAACAGGGCAGTATGTGCATCCCTGTTGCGGTAATGTGCCTTTGCTGACTATATAGTCTACCCCAGCTACTTCTAAAGAAGAATTGGAGCGTTGGACTCTGGTTTCACGGCTCTTCCAATCACACTCGGGACCTACTGCTCTAAAAAACAAGAACATTCATCATGAATCTGAATATATGGGATTTGGGTGTGAGATCATTGCACTTTTGTAATCATTGCTGTGCAAGGTTTCTGTGTTTTGTATAATTAATAGAAATTATTTATATTTGAGGCTGGTTTATCGTGGATGCCTTAGTGCTTCTTAACTGCCCCACCTGGGGGTTGGCAGCCCTACTGTGTATTATTCTTCATCTTGTTCGGGCACCCCTCTCAGTTTCATGTTGGAGGCTCTAAGTTTATTATCAAGGTAGAGAACTTTTTCCTGGAGCCATGAGTTAGAGTGTTGTAGGGCTTCCACAGTCTCTTGTGCCTTGGACGCCATTTCATGCGATGAGTCAGCCGTTTGGGAGACCGCCGAAATGGTTTCATTTATTTTGGATAGTTCAGACTGGATAGGGGCGATGGCCTTAGAGATCCTATCGCCCAGTGTCGTTTCCAGTCGATCCATAGCTGCCTGGAAGATTTGGGTGGTCAGGAGTTGATTTTCGGCCGAAGCGGGAGAAGCCTCTGCCGCCATTATGGGGAGCGTAGCAGGCCGAGAGGGAGAGCTGGGCACGTCCGCGTCTGGGCTTACCGGCAGGAAGGTGAGGGTTTTTTGAGTCTTCAAGGAGGCTCTGGCAGGAGCTTTAGGTCCCCCGGCGTATTTTTTTCCCATGCCCAGGCGAAAAATCAGCGTATGAAGGGAACGGGGTTGCGTTGAGGGGACAGGTTGACAGGAGCGAGTTCCTTAGGCGTCCACCATACTCCGCGACGCCCCGCCCTCCCCCTACTGTGTATTATTGACCCATGAAGAAAAGCTATGGCAGCTTGGCTGAGGCCCTTGTGAGGGAATTGTGCCACATTGTGGCTTCTGCCCCTGTGGCACCGTGACCCTAAAGGAAGTGTTGGGGTTGTGGGAATGCCCAGTTAGTCTCGGGGAAGCTCTTTGGAGGGGTGGGGGAACGAAATTACCACTGGGATCCATTTAACACCAGCAGAGAACTTGGCTTGCTCCGGAATATTCCGTGTTTCTGAATTTCCTTCATCTCCTTTCCCAGGTTCTTCAAGATTGCCAGAGGTACCGAAGTAACATTCGAGAAACCGGAGAACTCTGGGTAAGTTCAAGAATATACCATGACATCTTTTTCAGGGGTGTTTAAAAGGGATTGAGAACAAGTTTTTAAAAGTGACATGAATTGTCCTGGATGCGACATGAGTGTTGTGCATGTCCGGTTAGCGAGAGCCCCAGTTTGCCTACACTGAGCAAGGAATGCAGGATGCGATAAGCTAGGCATGGATCCCAAACATAGCACCCATGGGATTTCTAACGCCTGCCAGGTGTTTTTAGGAAATGGGTGGGGCTTTTGCCCATCTGATTGGCAATTGGATTGGCTGCACAAATACTTAAAAAGTTGCTTTGGCAGCAGCCGACACCATAGCACAATAGAGTTGCCAAGTCCAATTCAAGAAATACCTGGGGACTTTGGGGATGGAGTCAGGAGACTTTGGGGATGAGTCAGAAGACGTTGTGGGTGGAGCCAGGAGACATTGGGGTGGAGCCAGAAGACTTTGTGGGTGGAGCCAGGAGACATTAGGGTGGAGTCAGGAGACTTTGGGGTGGAGCCAGAAGACTTTGTGGGTGGAGCCAGGAGACACTGGGGTGGAGTCAGGAGACTTTGGGGTGGAGCCAGAAGACTTTGTGGGTGGAGCCAGGAGACATTGGGGTGGAGCCAGAAGCAAGTTTCTGACCTGCTTAAATGAACTCCAAAGGGCATTCTGGTCATCACATTTAAAGGGACCACACACCTTTTGAATGCCTTCCCTCGACTGGAAATAATGAAGGATAGAGGCACCTTCTTTGGGAGCTCATAGAATTGGATCCCCCCGGTCCAGTCTTTTTGAAACTTGAAGGGTGTTTTGGGGAGAGGCACCAGATGCTATGCTGAAAATTTGGCGTCTCTACCTCAAAAGACAGCCACCCCAGATACCTGCAGATCAATTCTCCATTAAACCCTATGGGAATTGGTTTCCATAGGAAATAATAGTTTGCAGCAGGCATTTCCCTCCCCTCCCCCTGCTTTCTGATGACCCTAAAGTGGGGGGAGGGCCTCCAAACCAGGGTATCTCCTGCCCCCACCTGGGGGTTGGCAACCCTATAGCACAAGGATCGTCACTGTGCGACAGAAGGTAAGCTATGCAGCCATTTTGTGGCTAGCTCTGCTTTCTGTGGCCACCGTTATCTGGCAGCCATTTTGCATCTGCGCCCACCATGCTGTGCCAAAATTCCAGAGGTGCCCAGCGGCTCAGAAAAGTTGGGGACCCCTGGGCCTTCATTTCCATTTTCCAAAAGGCTTGCCACTATCCATGAGTAGCCACACTCAATCTTTTTGTCAAGCATGGTGAAATTCCACTGATAATTGATCGTTTTAGGGTCCTGCCTAACCTGGTCTGTGAAGTATCATGGAGGATCCAACTTTGCTAGCTTGTTATTCTTTCCCTTCCCCCCGTCTTGCTTTATGGCTTATAATTAGAAGTGAGAACTGAAACCAAGTAATCAGCACCTTCCCATACATTCCTGTAAGGGAGTACGAGCCATCTGGGGAAAGCAGAGACGCAGTCCTGATAACACTATGGGTTACGTAGACATTTATGATAGTTTATGTGTGAATGCTACCCCGCAACCCCATCCCTTGGAATCCTTTTGAAGTAGACCTTAAAAGTATTGTATCAATGTATTGGCAGTGTTACTCTCAAGAACCTGTTACACCAAAGTATCGGTCTATCAATAAACGTAGTCTTTGTATCAACTTCGACTCATCATTGAACCCGCATGCTTGACACTTTTGCCTCTAGAACTGGGAATGATGGGGCCAGGTGCCGTGTATGAAAAGGACTGGTTTGACCCAGGGGCTGCCTGTTGTTGATCCAAGCTTCTTTTGAAAGAAAGCCTGTGACATTTTTTTTCCCTCCCTGGCAGGGCCACCTGCACGACCGTTACGGCCAGCTTGTCAACATTTATACCAAACTTTTGCTCACGAAGATCAACTTCCACCTCAAGGTAACTTTGCTGACATAACTCTTTATCTCTCAAAGTCTTTTCAGCAGTTTGTATCAAGATTTATTGTTTTCCCCTTTGGGTGGGGGATAAGAGTGGAGGGGCGAGAGGCCTGGACTTTGTGTATGAGTGGAAGGCTGAGCTGTACCCTAGCACCAGTGCGGGAGGGACCCCACAACTCTTTGCGCCAAACTCTTCATCACCCCAGTTAGAGAGGGTTCTCATAGCCACCTGCCATGGAGATTTGCAAGGGAGTTAATCTAGTGCAGGGGTGTCAGACATGTGGCCCAGGGGTCGAATGAGGCTCCCGAAGGGCTCCTAATAGGCTCCCAAGCAACTGACTGTCATCTGCTTCCTTCTCGTTCTCTCTTGCTGCCTTCTGCATCACAGCTTGCTTTGCCAGGCTCTGTCAATCGCACAGCAGAGCTACTGAGCCAAGCCTCTCTTCCTTCTATTGGCTGAGACTCCTCCACCTCCTGGTCCCCTGGGGAAGGAAGGAAAGAGCCACAGCTTCCTGTCTGATCCAGCAAGGCTCTTCTTAACAGGAGAAGGCCTCAGCATCTATGCCCTGTTGTTGACCCTTCAGAGGAACTGGTTGGCCACTGTGTGAGACAAGACGTTGGACTAGATGGACCGCTGGTCTCATCCAGGAGGGATGAGGCTTTCCCCTTTAAACTTTTAGAGCTCTAGGTAGTCTGAGATCTTCACAACCAACTCTCTTGATACGTCCCTCAGAGAATTAAACATAAATAGAATTAAACAAACAGAGCTCTTTGCTCTATGGATCTCCATCTTCTAGTGATCCCCGGCCAAAAGGACATCTGCTTAGCTTCAACCAGAGCCAAGAGCGTTTTCAGCTCTGGTGCCAGCCTGATGGAATGTTCTCCCAAGTGAGATCTGGGCCCTGTGGGGCTTAATGCAGTTTCTTAGGGCCTGTAAAACAGAGATGTTCTGCCTGGCTTATGACTGAGGAAGCTGAGGTTCCTCAGTAGCAGCCTCCTCCTGCTCAGCTCTCTTCTGTTTTGCTCTGCCCTGCCCTTCTTGGGCCTTCATCCGTCTGCTTTCTTCTAGCATTTGTCATTTTGGTTAGTTTAGCCATTATATACAAGCTCCCTATTTGATTCTGCCAACTTTCTAAGGTCGAACTGCTTCCTGGTTTCCATTCACTTGCAATTGCTAACTTAGCTGCGAAGGTTAACGTCGTTATAGGTTTTACTGATTTTATAGTTACGCTTAATTGTTATTAGCAGCCCCGTGGCGCAGAGTGGTAAAGCGGCAGTACTGTGGTCTGAACTCTCTGCTCACGACCTGAGTTCGATCTCAGTGAAAGCTGGTCCAGGTAGCCGGCCCAAGGTTGACTCAGCCGTCCATCCTTCTGAGGCTGGTAAAACGAGTCCCCAGCTTGCTGGGGGGTAAGCGTAGCTGACTGGGGAAGGCAATGGCAAGCCGCCCCGTAAAAGTCTGCCGTGAAAACATCGTGAAAGCAATGTCACCCCAGAGTCGGAAATGACTGGTGCTTGCACAGGAGACTACCTCGACCTTCAGAGCAGCCCCATGGCACAGAGTGCTGCAGTACTGCAATCCGAGCTCTCTGCTCACGAACTTAGTTCGATCCTGGTGGAAGCTGGGTTCAAATAGCCAGCTCAAGGTTGACTCAGCCTTCCATCCTTCCAAAGTCGGTAAAATGAGGATCCAGCTTGCTGGGGGGAAAGCGTAGATGACAGGGGAAGGCAATGGCAAATCACCCCGTAAAAAGTCTGCCGTGAAAACGTTGTGAAAGCAACGTCACCCCAGAGTCGGAAACGACTAGTGCTTGCACAGGGGACCTTTCCTTTTCCTTAATTGTTATTATTTGTTGTTTTATCTGCATTGCTGTAACACACCCTGAGCCTTACTGTGCGGGGTGGGGGGTGGGGGGCTAGAAGTCAAATCCAATCTAATAAATAAGTAAATTTCCTTGTGGGTTTTCCTTGGGCAGAGGCTTGAATCTGCTTGGGAAAAAACCAAGCATAACGATGGGCACTTACAGTCCTTTTGTTGTTTTTCTCCCCAAAGCATCATGAATTTCCCCCCAGCCTCGAAGTGACAGACGAGGTGCTAGAAAAAGCTGCAGGGACGGATGTGAATAACATGTAAGTCTCCCCACTGCCACCCATTCCCCGGGGATTTGAAATCTTTGACCGCGCATAAAAGTCCTTTTTCTTGTATTGTAGCACTGAAAAAAGTGCAGAAAAGGGCAACCGAAATGATTAAAGGGTTGAAACACCTCCCCTGCGGAGAAAGGTTTAAACACTCGGGGCTCTTCAGCTTGGAGAAACGTCGACTGAGGGGTGACATGATAGAGGTTTACAAGATTATGCATGGGATGGAGAAAGTAGAGAAAGAAGTACTTTTCTCCCTTTCTCACAATACAAGAACTCGTGGGCACTCAATGAAATTGCTGAGCAATCGGGTTAGGACAGATAAAAGGAAGTACTTCTTCACCCAAAGGGTGATTAACACATGGAATTCACTGCCCCAGAGGTGGTGGCGGCTACAAGCATAGCCAGCTTCAAGAGGGGATTGGATCAACATATGGAGCAGAGGTCCATCAGTAGCTATTAGCCACAAGGTATAGATGGAACTCTCTGTCTAGGGCAAGTAATGCTCTGTATTCTTGGTGCTTGTTGGGGGGGCACAGTGGGAGGACTTCTAGTGTCCTGGCCCCACAGATGGACCTCCTGATGGCACTTGGTTTTTTGGCCACTCTGTGACACAGGGTGTTGGACTGGATGGGCCACTGGCCTGATCCAACGTGGCTTCTCATTAGATTAGCTTTAGGCAGTCACACAAGACATTTCTTGACTGGTCAGCTCTGAAATGAACTGATCCTACTGGCTTCACGTTCCGCGAACCTTTGAAAACTGGAGCACGTTTTCCTGGATTGAATCTGGTGATACCTAATTTAAAAAAACAAAAACAAATTTCAAACATTTTATTATTTGGATAGCGTCTACGCAAGAATGCATGAATGTATCCCAAAGGGTTTTGTGTGAAAATGTTACATATAAAAGCCAAGGTGGCTTTCACTTTTCAGTCCCCTGAAGCTGGAGTTGCCAACCCCGGATTTGGAAGCACCGGGTGTTGGAGAGCGGAGCTTAGGAGAGTGTGATTTAGTGAGGGGAGAGATGCCTTGGAGCCCACCTTCCAAAGCAGGAGAGACAAATGGCCACACCAGTAGGCAAGGGGGGGGGAAGGGGGGAAAGGCAGGTGCAAGGTGGAAATATTTATTAGAGTTTTAAAGATCCCTACGGGTTGAGCCATGAAATTAAAAGACGTTTGCTCCTTAGGAGGACAGCTATGGCGAACCTGGGCAGTATAATAAAAAGTCAAAACATCACCCTGTCAACAAAAGTCCATATAGTCAGAGCGATGGTATTCCCAGTAGTAACCTATGGCTGTGAGAGTTGGACCATAAGGAAGCCTTGTCTGAAAACTGTAGACAGAAAACAAAGAGAGAGCGATTGCCATAAGAGTTCTTCCTTGGAGGTTTTTCAACAGAGGCTAAATGGCCATCTGACAGCAATGAGGATCCTGTGAATTTAGACGGAGATATTCATGGCGCAGAGTGGTAAAGCTGCAGTCCTGCAGTCGGAGCCCTCTGCTCACGACCTGAGTTCGATCCCAGCGAAAGCTGGTTCAGGTAGCCGGCTCCAGGTTGACTCAGCCTTCCATCCTTCCGAGGTTGGTAAAAGGAGTCACCAGCTTGCTGGAGGGAAAGTGTAGATGACTGGGGAAGGCAATGGCGAACCACCCCGTAAAAAGTCTGCCGTGAAAACGTTGTGAAAGCAACGTCACCCCAGAGTCAAAAACGACTGGTGCTTGCACCTTCACCTTTTATTTGTGAGTTTCCTGCGTTGTGCAGAGGGTTGGACTAGATGACCCTGGAGGTCCCTTCCAACTCTATGATTCTATGATTTTGTGAGTTCAGCATGTGAAGTTCCCAGAGGCACTGATCTGTTGAGAGGCAAAAGATTGGCTGGAATCAGGACCTTTTTAAAAAAAAAAAAGAAAAAGCCCAGCCGGAGCTCATTTCCATATTAGGCCACACCCCCTGCCACCAAGCTAGCCGGAAACTTTGTTCCGGTACGTTCCTGCTCAAAAAAAAAAAAAAAAGGAAAAAGCCCTGGTTCTGTGTGCTGTTCAAAACATTCTGCATATTGCTGTGCTTTTCATCTTCAATTTGCCGTGAGCCACCTTGTCTGTCGCTCCCCAGAGAGAGCTTGAGAAATAATTAAATAAGTCACTCTGAGGCATACAGTCAGCCTGAAAACAGAAGCTGACAATGGCATGTTTGCATTAGACGGTCTGACCTTGCTTTATCCACCCAGCAATTTCTCCTCCCCCAACAGTTTCCAGCTCACCGTGGAGATGTTTGACTACATGGATTGTGAACTCAAACTGGCAGAGTCAGGTAAGCGGCCATCTGTCCGCACGGCCTCCCTTGCTTTCCTTCTAGTCTAGTGCATCATATCCTGTTAATCTTCTCTCCAGTTTTTTTTGGGAGAGAGTTGAATCCTCTCTATGGTTGATGGGTGAAAAAAAAACCACCTGGTCTGCTCTAGTGCTTTTAACAATAACTTCATCTGCAGAAATCCGCAGGCCGCACTGTTCAAAGGGCAGGATGTCAGGGCTGGTCCTTTCTTTTGGGTTTAGTGGGTAAGGTGGCCTTCTGTCCCCAAAATCGCATCGCGTGTGCAAAGCTGCTGTTGTCCTGATTGGGATTTAGCAGCCTGTAGAGATGGGATTGCAGCAAGCACTGACTGAGCGTTTTTGCTTGTGGAGGGAGTTAGGGGGGGGAGATGCTGAGCGCTTCTGAACTTTCACGAGACGCCTCCCAAACACAGAAGTCAAATCTTCCAAGCCGCAAAAAAGTTAGAAATGTGGGGGTTTGTCAGTTTGAGAAGACAATAGTGACCGTGATGAACTGATGGTCTGATTCAGAAACGGGCAGCTTCAGGGCTTTTTTTGGTAGCAGGAACTTCTTTGCATATTAGGCTACACCCCCCTGATGTAGCCAATTCTGGAGCTTACAGTAGGCCCTTTATTAAGAGCCCTGTAAACCCTTGTATAAGGAAGGCCGAGCGCAGAAGAATAGATGCTTTTGAGCTGTGGTGCTGGAGAAGAATCTTGAGAGTCTCTTGGACTGCAAGAAGATCCAATCAGTCAGTCCTAAGGGGAAATCAACTCTGACTGTTTTCTGGAAGGTCAGATGCTGAAGCTGCAGCTCAAATCCTTTGGCCACCCAATGAGAAGGGAGCACTCACTGGAGAAGACCCTGATGCTGGGAAAGACAGAAGGCAAAAGAAGAAGGGGACGGCAAAAGATGAGATGGCTGGACAGCGTTACTGATGTAACGAACGCGAATTTGAGCAGACTTTGGACGACGGTGGAAGACAGGAGGGCCTGGCGTGACTTTGTCCATGGAGTGGCAAGGCGTCGGACTCGACTGTGTGACTGAAGAACAACAAAAACTCTTGAAGGATTGGCTACATAAGAGGGATGTGGCCTAATATCCAAAGGAGTTCCTGCTACAAAAAAATCCCTGAGCAGCTTCATGTGTATGTGTGTATTCTCCAACAGGAAACAGTCCCCCCACCCCTACAATACATTGAAGCCGTTGGTGGTCTTTGCTGGCTGAATGCTAGTCTCTGCCCCCTTCCCCCCGCTACATTACATGTACAAAAAAACATGTATTTCCACACATATGGTAGCAATTTAAAACATGCATGGGAAAATCATATTTTAAAACCATTCAAAGCAACCTCACCAAACCAATCATTAAAAGAAAAAAAAAGTTAAATGTGTTAAATATATCATCCCAACTCTCTGACTCTGCACACAAAACATAAAAAAACAATCAGTAAGGCATTAGTTAGGAAGGAAGAGATTGTTGAAGGAATGCTAAACGAAACAAGAAAACCTTCACCCGCTGGCAAAAGGGGACAGGCAAATCTCCCTGGAGAGAGAGTTCTAGAACTCAGGAGCCATGGAGTAGGCCCTGTCCCAGGTTACCACCTGCAAGTTCCTAACCGAGTAGGTGACCCTTCAGATATGTTGAGGATGGACTTTAGGCATGTTAGTGGCCAAACTTGCTTTATGTAAAAGCCACAGAGAATAAACATCAGATGTTTGAAAGCCACAAGACATGATCGTCAAATGCTTGAGAGCTGGAAGGAAGGAAGGAAGGAAGGAAGGAAGGAAGGAAGGAAGGAAGGAAGGAAGGAAGGAAGGAAGGAAGGAAGGAAGGAAGGAAATAGATGGAGGGAGAGGTGGAAATAAGCAACTTTAACTTTAAATGCATTTTCCAAACTGCTGGCTAACTTGGCTTGGAGAAATGATTTAAAGAGACAGAATGCTTTCTCCAAGATGGCTGAGAGGGCAGTGGGGGCTTCAAGAGCCACCCAATATGTGTGAAAGAGCCACATGTGGCTCCCCAGTTGCAGTTTGGCCACCTCTGGTATCAGGCCTTCAACTAGAGATGCTGGGAATTCCATATGGAACCTTCTGCCTGTCCCTGAGCCGCAGCCCTTCCAGATCTCATAGCCTCCTTTTGCTTGAGGTCTCGGGGAGCTGTTGGTCTGAGACAGCAGTGCAGAGCTACAGAGCCCAGCGGCCTGTGTCAACGTAAAACAGCTTCCCAACATCTTGAATGGGGCTGGCAGTCCTTTCTCTGTGCACCTATTCGATTTGGTCTATCCCCGGCATTCCTTCCAACCGCAGCGAGGTTTATGTACACTTCTAGTTAATGATAAATCTTTTATAATCTCTGTCGACTGCGCTGGCACCAGCTGGGAGGCCGCCTGAGCCAACAGAGCTAGTGACAGCCGGAATTGCCGGCTGGGTCATGGGAAAATAAGTCGCCTGCTGCATTCAGTTTCCTTAATTCCTCAGCCGGCCTGTGCCTCTTGGGATGTTCAAGCAGAAGAACGTAGGGATCGCTTTACTGCCTGAGACCCAGAGCATCTCTCAGTCGGCCACTCCATCTCTATCTGAGAAACTGACCAGCAAAGTGTGACGAAGAGCGCCATCTGCTGGCTGGGGTGGGTGGGGTTTTGTTTGCGCCCTGCCTTTAGTGCATCGGAGATGGACCGTCTCTGAGCATGGAAGTCCTGCTGTTAAGGTTTTGCAATAATCAGGGCTTTTTTTGCATATTAGGCCACACACCCCAGTTGTAGCCAATCCTCCAAGAGCTTACAGGGCTATTAGGACAGGGCCTACTGTAAGCTCCAGGAGGATTGGCTACATCAGGGGATGTGGCCTAATATGCAAAGGAGTTCCTGCTACCAAAAAAGCCCTGGTAATAATCATTCGTAGATTTTTGTAAGGCGCTTGACGACCGCACAAAAGGACTTCCCATCTACATGACTATCCTGTGAGGAAGTTCATCAATACCGCCTAGTTAGTCCACAAAAGATGTTAAATTTGAATTTAAAGCCGCAGTACTGCGGTCCAAACTCTCTGCTCACGACCTGAGTTCAATCCCAGTGGAAGCTGGGTTCAGGGAGCCAGCTCAGGGTTGGCTCAGCCTTCCATCCTTCTGAGGTCGGTCAAATGAGTCCCCAGCTTGCTGGGGGGAAAGTGTAGATGACTGGGGAAGGCAATGGCAAACCACCCCGTAGAAAAAAGTCTGCCATGAAAACGTTGTGATGCGACTCCAGAGTCAGCAACGACTGGTGCTTGAACCTTTACCTTTTTTATGCTAGTTTATGAGAAACAGTATGTACGTGTCAAAGGGCTGTCGGGTCCCAATGACCTATGGCAACCCCAGAGGGTTTTCAAGGCAAGTGATTCTACAGAGGTGGTTTGCTATTGCCTGCCCCTGCAGATCTTTCTTTTTAACTGTTTTAATTATGTATTTATTATATGAATGTATCCCAGTGTTGTGCGCTACCCCGAACCCTGTTTTCTACAGGGCAGGACAGTTTAAAAATCCAATTTAATAAATGAATAAATACCACGGAGAGTTTTCTACTGTTAAGATTTGAGAAGCAATTTTATCTGTTACGATAATATCCAACATTTTTCAAAACCAATGCTGCTTTCTTGGGATTGCTTTCTTTTTCCAGAACCGGGCAATCAATGTTTTTGCAGCTATTAATAGTAACTGCCTCCCCCCTTTTTTAAAAGTGTGCTAGTAACGTTTGAAGCTCTGGCTTGGCCTGAGTTAGCCTGATCCTGTTAGATCTCAAAAGCGTAAACAATCAAACAAACTGCTTGTACAAGGAAATATGAAAAATAAGAATTAATAAGTCCTATGTAATTAAGCCCGGGTCACAAAATGCCACATCAGCCCATCATAAATACGGTAATTGTCACATGCATCACACAACTTACATCGCACCACAATAATCTGGGATGATTCACACATATTGAAGAATTGATCTCAAGAAGAAGAAGAATTGCAGATTTATACCCCGCCCTTCTCCCTGAATCAGAGACTCAGAGCAGCTCACAATCTCCTTTGTCTTCTCCCCCCACAACAGACACCCTGTGAGCTGGGTGGGGCTGAGAGGGTTCTCACAGCAGCTGCCCTTTCAAGGGCAGCTTCTGCGATAGCTTTGGCTAACCCAAGGTCATTCCAGCAGGTACAAGTGGGGGAGTGGGGAATCAAACCCGGTTCTCCCAGATAAGAGTCCGCACACTTAACCACTACACCAAACTGGCTCTCACACCAAATCAAACTGGCTCTCTGTGGGTATCTGGGGCTCTGAGGAGGCTGGTTTTTGAAGTAGAGAAACCAAATCTGCAGCAAAGCATCTGATGCCTCTCCTCAAAACACCCACCAAGTTTCAAAAAGATTGGACCAGGGGGTCCAATTCTAGAAGAAGAAGAAGAAGAAGAAGAAGATGCTGATATTGGATTTATATCCCGCCCTTCACTCCGAAGAGTCTCAGAGCGGCTCACAATCTCCTTTATCTTCCTCCCCCACAATAGACACCCTGTGAGGTGGGTGGGGCTGGAGAGGGCTCTCCCAGCAGCTGCCCTTTCAAGGACAACCTCTGCCAGAGCTATGGCTGACCCAAGGCCATGCTAGCAGGTGCAAGTGGAGGAGTGGAGAATCAAACCCAGTTCTTCCAGATAAGAGTCCGCACACTTAACCACTACACCAAACTGGCTGCCCAGCCCCAAAAGAAGGTGCCCCTATCCTTCATTAGTTCCAATGGAGGGAAGGCATTTCAAAGGTGTGCGGTCCCTTGAAATGTGATGGCCAGAACTCCCTTTGGAGTTCAGTTGTGCTTGTCACAACCTTGCTCCTGGCTCCACCCCCAAAGTCTCCTGGCTCCACCCCAAAGTCACCTGGCTCCACCCCCAATGTCTCCTGGCTCCACCCCCAAAGTCCTCAGATATTTTTTGAATTGGACTTGGCAACCCTACCTCTACGATAGTCCCAGTCCAATTTTATGACACACATGCACAGTCTCTTGCTATCTGAGATGCCTGGCTGTCATCTCAT
Source organism: Heteronotia binoei (assembly GCF_032191835.1). Taxonomy (NCBI): domain Eukaryota; kingdom Metazoa; phylum Chordata; class Lepidosauria; order Squamata; family Gekkonidae; genus Heteronotia; species Heteronotia binoei. The sequence goes on along the minus strand of NC_083233.1, from coordinate 77,461,501 downwards.
GGTCAGCTTAACCGGCAATCGATATAAAAGCCAGTTTTGGAGCTCTCGAACCAGGTCAGCCCTGGTTAATCCTGGGATGGGAGATCCCCAGAGAGAAGGGCGGGGTATAAATCTGCAATTCTTCTTCTTCTTTGCTTTTCCACGGAGGGAAGGAGACGGCTCAGGTTGCCAGCTCCAGGTTGGGGGATGACAGAAGACAGAAATAGGATACAGGATGACCTTGACAGTTTGGGAAACTGGGCTAAAACCAATAAAATGAATTTTAACAGGGATAAATGTAAAGTTCTGCATTTAGGTAGGAAAAATCCAATGCATGGTTATAGAATGGGGGAGACTTGTCTTAGCAGTAGTCTGTGCGAAAAGGATCTAGGGGTCTTCGTGGATAATATGCTGAACATGAATCAACAGTGTGATGCGGTGGCTAAAAAGGCAAATGCAATTTTGGGCTGTATCAACAGAAGTATAGTGTCCAGATCACGTGATGTGATGGTATCGCTTTACTCTGCTCTGGTAAGACCTCATCTGGAGTATTGTGTTCAGTTTTGGGCACCACATTTTAAGAAGGATATAGACAAGCTGGAACGGGTCCAGAGGAGGGTGACGAAGATGGTGAGGGGTCTGGAGACCAAGTCCTATGAGGAAAGGTTGAAGTTGTTGGGGATGTTTAGCCCATAGAGGAGGCGGCTGAGAGGTGATATGATCCCCATCTTCAAGTACTTGAAGGGCTGTCATATAGAGGATGGAATTGTTTTCTGTGGCCCCAGAAGATAGGACCAGAACCAGTGGGTTGAAATTAAATCAAAAGAGTTTCTGGCTCAACATTAGGAAGAACTTCCTGACCGTTAGAGCGGTTCCTCAGTGGAACAGGCTTTCTCGGGAGGTGATGGGCTCTCCTTCCTTGGAGGTTTTTAAACAGAGGCTAGACGGCCATCTGACAGCAATGAAGATCCTGTGAATTTAGGGGGAGGTGTTTGTGAGTTTCCTGCATTCTGCAGGGGGTTGGACTAGATGACTCTGGGGGGTTCCTTCCAATTCAGGAGGTGGCGGGCTCTCCTTCCTTGGAGGTTTTCCAACAGAGGCTAGATGGCCATCTGACAGCAATGAGGATCCTGTGAATTTAGGGGGAGGTGTTTGTGAGTTTCTTGCATCGTGCAGGGGGTTGGACTAGATGACCCTGGAGGTCCCTTCCGACTCTAGGATTCTATGATTCTATTGGTCTGCCCTGCCCCGAACCCACCTTTCCCTCCTCTCCTGCTTCCAGTTTTCAGGCAGCTCAACACGGCCATGGCTGTGTCCCAGATGTCCGCCGTCCAGTGCCGCCTGGCCCCCCTCATCCAGGTGATTCAAGACTGCAGCCACCTCTACCATTACGCCGTCAAGCTGATGTTCAAGCTCCATTCGTGTGAGTAGCTCTGGAAGGGGCAGGGGAGGAGGGCTGCTTGGGGAAAGCCGGGCTAAGTGCTGAGCCGCTTTGTAAACCAGGGTACCCTGGTGTGGTACCTGTGGGCAACGTTCCCTCTGAGCTGCAGAGCCTTGTGAGCAAAAATTCTACTTTGTGAGCTACTGGCATTCAAGTGGGGAGCTCCTGCATATTATTAGTGTGCTCTGGGGTCATCCTTCCTGAGCGAAGACAAACATGTGTGAGCTGGAGACTAAAAATCTGTGTGTTCGCTCATGCTAACTCAGCTTAGAGGGAACACTGCCTGTGGGTGCCATATTGCCTACCAGTACAGAGCCCCGTGGCACAGAGTGGTAAAGCTGCAGTACTGCAGTCAGAGCCCTCTGCTCACAACCTGAGTTCAATCCCAGTGGAAGCTGGTTCAGGTAGCTCAACCTTCCATCCTTCCGAGGTCGGTCAAATGAGTCCCCAGCTTGCTGGGGGGAAAGTGTAGAGGACTGGGGAAGGCAAGGGCAAACCACCCCGTAAAAAGTCTGCTGTGAAAACGTTGTGAAAGCAACGTCACTTCAGAGCCGGAAACGACTGGTGCTTGCACAGGGGACTACCTTTTTTTTCTTTTTACTTCCCTTGGCACCCGCCAGGCTTTCCAGGCTTTTTTTGTAGCAGGAACGCCTTTGTATCTTCGGCCACACACCCTTGATGTAGCCAATCCTCCAAGAGCTTACAGGGCTCTTAGTACAGGGCCTACTGTAAGCTCCAGGAGGATTGGCTACATCAGGAGGGTGTGGCCTAAGATACAAAGGAGTTCCTGCTACAGAAAAAACCCTGCAGAAAGTGGATGGGCCCGCAGTTATTGACCACCCTCATTCAAATAGAAGAGATCCCATGAATTTAGGGGGCGGTATTTGTGAATTTCCTGCATTGTGAAGGGGGTTGAACTAGGTGACCCTGGAGGTCCCTTCCAACTCTATGATTCTGTGGTTTTCCACTGGAGGAACAGGAGGACTAGGAAGCTCCTGGGCTTTCCTTCGTCAGCGTGCAGTTCCTTTCCTCTTCAGGCTTCCCTTTTCCCCAGAAGGCGTGAGGTATTCTATTCAGGTCTGCCTCCCGTGGCAACCATTTTGGGGCGTGGTGCTCACCGTCCTCTCTCAGCATTCCAAACGTTCCTACAGGCTCAAAAAGTTTGGGGACCCCTGCTGTAAATAGCGCTGTATCCACATCACTGGAACTGGAAGGATTTTTATTTTTATTTATTTATTTTATTTTGTTCGATTTATATCCCGCCCTACCCCACCAAAGCGGGCTCAGGGCGGCTTACAACACAGAATGCTAACAGTAGATCAATTTAAAATACATTAATAATTTATACAGTAAAATACATAAAAATACATAAAACACACATCAATATACTATGCTACCTCTTCCTTAAGTCGGTTCTTCAGTATTCCAGTATTCAAATATTCTGATGTTCATACGTTTGAATATTCAGGCATCCCGGTATCGGTCAGTTGTATGCCCATCGGAAGAGGGCTGTTTTACAGGCCCTGCGGAACTGTTCAAGATTCTGCAGGGCCCTCACCTCCTCCGGGAGCTGGTTCCACCAACGGGGCTGCAATCGGAAAGGCCCTGTCTCTGGTCGCTTTCAGACGGGCCTCCTTTGGCCCAGGGATTATAAGGAGGAAGGATGACCTTTGTATTGGCTTGCAAATGAACGCAGAGCAGGGGCTTCAGCAGTTTGTGGGGCCAGTAATTCTAGAGGCTGTGTTGGCATGTGGCACGTTAAGGGCTTTGACTTCCTCCTTCTCCTCTCTGGCTGTTCCAGGCCTGCCAGCTGATACGCTGCAAGGACATCGGGACCGGTTCCACGAGCAGTTCCGCAGGTAATGGCTGCAGCCTTTAGGAGACCTGTGTCTGAGTTCTGCCACTTGATTCTAGAGACATTATTGTCTTTTTAAATCAGGGGTGGGGGACCTTTTTTCTGCCAAGGCCATATGGATATTTATAACATCATTCGCGGGCCATAAGAAAAAGTCATTAACTTAAAAAACAGTGCTCCGCCAAGGGAGAATGATTCAGGCCAGCAAAATTAATGGAAACAATTGTTTTTATTTGAAGTCATGTGGGGAGAGCCTAATCTGGCACGCACACACACACACGGCCTGCCACCCTAGGCAAATGCATAGGTCCAGAACTTTTTTGTAGAAAAAGTCCAGCAGGAACTCAGTAGCATATTAGACCCCCCCCCCTAATATTAGCATAATAGGCCACACCATTTGGAATAATCAAGTGCAAACTGAACTGTGACAGTAACTTTTCCAGGCCCTGCAGCAATTCTGGCCAGACAACCAGACCCCAGGGAGGCTGCCGCACAGTACATCTGGGCCCTGTGATCCCTGCATGGCCCTGGGGAGGCTGCTGCACAGCGCGGCTGGGCCCCACGATCCTCGCTGGCCAGCCAGGCCCCAGAGAGGCTGCCACATGGCTCGGTTCAGCCCAGCAATCCCCGAGGGCCACACCAAGAGACCAAGGGACAGAAGTTCCCCATCCCTGTTTTAAATGTTCAGCCTTGTATGTTTGCAAGTGCAGTTGTGGGGCTTGAGGGCTCTGCTGCCACAAGATTTTGCACTGGCCATTTAAAGGGGAACATAGCTGAGGGAGGAGATTTCTCTCAAGGAGTATTAGTCACGTTGGTCCCTCAGTGGCTGTTTTCCGGGATAGCCAAATGGAACCTCCATGTTCTGCGACACTCTACCCTTACCTGCCAGTTGCTGGGGGACAAATGATAGGTTAAAGCTGTGGCTTTCCCTGCTTGTGGCTTTCCTGGAAGCATTTGCCTGGCCAGTGAAGGAGTCAGAGATGGGAAAGGGCCCCCTGAGTCACCAAGGTGCAAAAAGCAAGAAAAGCATTTCACTGGGAACAAGCAGAGCTTGAAGGTACATGATATTCGTTCACGAAACTGTATAAGCCATAGGAAACATATGCAGTATTATCTGTAACAAGGTACTCTTTCTGAACCTATACACAGAGGCTGCGAGGTCTTCCAGAAGGGGTTCTCAGGTGTGCAAAAGTATGTTTAACAGTAAATTTCACCAGACCCCAACAGACTGAAAAGTGCTTGTTATGATATTCTCCTCTGTCCAAAAGTGCTTGGATGAATTCTCCAAGATCTCCTCGGCCCAACAGCTGTTTTGACAAATGAAACGAAGTCTTTCTCATATATAAAAGACAAAACAAACGTAGAGCATCTACAATATCACAGGATTGCATAAATAGGAGAAGAAGACCGCAGATTTATAGCCCACCCTTCTCTCTGAATCAGAGACTCAGAGCGGCTTACAATCTCCTATATCTTCTTCCCCCACAACAGACACCCTGTGAGGTGCGTGGGGCTGAGAGAGCTCTTACAGCAGCTGCCCTTTCAAGGACAACTCCTGCGATAGCTATGGCTAACCCAAAACCATTCCAACAGCTGTAAGTGGAGGAGTGGGGAATCAAACCCGGTTCTCCCAGATAAGAGTCCGCACACTTCACCACTACACCAAACCGGCTACACACTTAACCACTACACCAAAACACAAAATTACAAAAATAAGCAATAACACATACTAATAGCACAACCATAAAATACACAATCGGACTTACAATCCTCCTAATAAAATTGATCCTGGAACAGGATCAGTGAAGGAAGCAGGATGCTGGACTAGATGGACCATTGGTCTGATCCAGTAGGGCTCATTTTCCTGCTCTTTGCTTGCTTGGGAGCGATGGTGGCTCAGTGGTAGAGCATCTGCTTGGTAAGCAGAAGGTCCCAGGTTCAATCCCCGGCATCTCCAACTAAAAGGGTCCAGGCAAATAGGTGTGAAAAACCTCAGCTTGAGACCCTGGAGATCAGCTGCCGGTCTGAGTAGACAATACTGACTTTGATGGATTGAAGGTCTGATTCAGTATAAGGCAGCTTCATATGTTCATATATGCTTATGAACACATCTCCTTGGGTTTTTTTCCCTTCTAGCCTCAGAAACTTTTTCAACAGAGCATCAGATATGCTGTATTTCAAGCGTCTCATCCAGATCCCGCGGCTGCCAGAGGTACCCTCTCTTTTTCTTGTGACTTGTGCTGTGAGTTACTGTGTGCAGGTGTACATTTGCCCTAGAGCTGAAGATTGCAAGACCCAAACTCCAAACCTGTCTGTGGAATGAAAGTTTGGTCCTGGAGCATGGGAAGTGTAAGAACAGCATCCTGGAACATATACCAGGCTCCATCAGGCTCAGTGGCCAAAAGCCTTTGCAAGCGTGCCTATCTTCAGAACTAGAACTCAGGGCTTCTTAAGTCGAAAACAAATGGCTTTTGGTCCCTGGTACTTTATAAAAGACTGTTTATTCAGGGGCTGCTGTAGCAAATAAGATTTCCATACATATGTGATTAAGGAAAGGAAAGGTCTCCTGTGCAAGCGCCAGTCGTTACCGACTCTGGGGTGACATTGCTTTCACAACGTTTTCACGGCAGACTTTTTACGGGGTGGTTTGCCACTTCCTTCCCCAGTCATCTACCCTTCCCCCCCCACAGCAAGCTGGGGACTCATTTTACCAACCTTGGAAGGAGGGAAGGCTGAGTCAACCTCGAGCCGGCTGCCTGAAAACTCAGCTACTGCCGGGGATTGAACTCAGGTTGTAAGCAGAGCTTAGGACTGCAGCTTTAACATTCTGCGCCACGGGGCTAAAGAGCCAATAAATCAGGGGTGGCCGGTAGCTCTCCAGATGTTTTTTGCCTACCACTCCCATCAGCCCCAGCCAGCATGGCCAATGGCTGGGGCTGATGGCTGGGGCTGATGGGAGTTGTAGGCAAAAATAAAATCTGGAGAGCTACCGTTGGCCACCCCTGCCCTAAATGACTCATGTTTGTCTTAGTCCAAGCTGCCTTTTAGCTCAGCCACTGTGGTGCCATGGAACATTCAAAAACATTACCATTGTGAAGCAGAAAGGATCAGTCACGTAATCTTGTACAAGTATTTGGGGGGGGGGGCAGTTGGGTATGACGAGCAGAGAAAAGGGAAATTGAAGTGTGCACTGTCGGGGGGAAAATCCAACCCAAATTTTTGGTGTGCAAGGCACATCCTTTATTTTTTTTGCAGGTGGGAAAGCTGAGGGTGTGGAGGCAGGCCCAGTGATGGGCTGACAAAGTTATGCCAAGTTACAAGCTTTGATTTTACAAAGTTGGGGGGGAAAGAAGCAGATATACTGCAAAATCAAAGTAAAGACAAGTTCAGACAGAGTAGCCTTCCAGTATTTGAGAAGCAGTTTTCAATGCTTCCTCTTAAGAACATCATAAGAACATAAGAGAAGCCATGTTTGATCAGGCCAATGGCCCATCCAGTCCAACACTCTGTGTCACACAGTGGCCAAAATTTTTTTATATATATATATACACACACACACACACACACACACACACACACTGTGGCTAATAGCCACTGATGGACCTCTGCTCCATATTTTTATCTAAACCCCTCTTGAAGGTGGCCATGCTTGTGGCCGCCACCACCTCCTGTGGCAGTGAATTCCACATGTTAATCACCCTTTGGGTGAAGAAGTTCTTCCTTTTATCTTCCTAATTTGTGTGTGGCAGTGCGTCAACCAGTCCGGACAATTACGAAGCGGTATTTTTAGGATTTGTTTGCATGAACTAGGAGTACATTTGCTCCTTTTTGTGTTCCTCTGACAGAACCCCCCCAACTTCCTGCGGGCGTCGGCCCTGGCGGAGCACGTGAAGCCCGTGGTGGTGATTCCCGAGGAAGCCCCTGAGGACGAAGAACCGGAGAACTTGATTGAGATCAGCGCAGCCCCACCTGTGGAGCAGCCGGTACGAGACTGACTTGGGGCCTTCGAACTCCCCTAGTCTAGGCTGGAAGTCTAGCAGTTTCCTTCCCACAAGCTGCGGAACTGTCATTTCCCCCAGAGGCTTCTGTTTAACTAGGGCTGAGCCCTGGGGCTGTCCCGCCGTTGCCCCATAAGAATATCAGAAGAATCCATCTAGTCCAGCCCCCTGCCTCCCACAGCGGCCAGAGCCCTGCCAGATGAGACCAGTGGAAAAGGGAAAGGTCCCCTATGCAAGCGCCAGTCGTTTCCGATTCTGGGGTGACGTTGCTTTCACAACGTTTTCACGGCAGGCTTTTTACAGGGTGGTTTGCCATTGCCTTCCCCAGTCTTTTACACTTTCCCCCCAGCAAGCCGGGGACTCATTTTACCGACCTCGGAAGGATGGAAGGCTGAGTCAACCTGGAGCCGGCTACCTGAAAACCCATTCTACCGCCGGGGATTGAACTCAGGCTGTGAGCAGAGCTTAGGACTGCAGTACTGCAGCTTTAACACTCTGCGCTTTAACATCTTTAACGCTTTAACATCTAGTCCAGCATCCTGTCTCCCACAGTGGCCACAGCCCTGCTGGATGAGACCAGTGAGGGTCCATCTAGTCCAGCCCCGTCTCACCCAGTGGCCAGCCAGTTCCTCTGGACAGCCAACAAAAGGGGAAAAAAGGCCGAGGCCTTCCCCTGATGTTGCCTCCTCCTGGCTCTGTGATTCAGAGGTTGACTGCCTCTGAATGTGGAGGTTTCCCTCAGTCACCATGGCTAGAAGCCACTGATAGATTTATCTTCCATGAATCATTCCCCATTTATGCCTGTGGCCATCCCTGCATCCCCCGGCAGCGAATCCCATATTTTAATCACTCTCTGTGTAGAGTGGTATTCCCTTTTGTCCTTTCCAGTCCTACTCAGTCTTAGGTCCAGTTTGGTATAGTGGTTAAGTGTGTGGACTCTTATCTGGGAGAACCAGGTTTGATTCCCCACTCCTCCACTTGCAGCTGCTGGAATGGCCTTGGGTCAGCCATAGCCCTGGCAGAGGTTGTCCTTGAAAGGGCAGCTGCTTTGAGAGCCCTCTCAGCTCCACCCACCTCACAGGGTGTCTGTTGTGGGGGAGGAAGGTAAAGGAGATTGTGAGCCGCTCTGAGACTCTTCGGAGTGGGGGGCAGGATATAAATCCAATATCTTCATCTACCTCACAGGGTGTCTGTTGCTGGGGAGGAAGGGAAAGGAGATTGTGAGCTGCTCTGAGACTATTCGGAGTGGGGGGCGGGATATAAATCCAATATCTTCATCTACCTCACAGGGTGTCTGTTGTGAGGGAGGAAAGTAAAGGAGATTGTGAGCTACTCTGAGACTCTTCGGAGTGGAGGGCGGGATATAAATCCAATATCTTCCTCTACCTCACAGGGTGTCTGTTGTGGGGGAGGAAGGGAAAGGAGATTGTGAGCTGCTCTGAGACTCTGTCCTTGAAAGGGCAGCTGCTGGGAGAGTCCTCTCAGCCCCACCACCTCACAGGGTGTCTGTTGCGGGGGAAGAAAGGAAAGGAGTCTATAGGCCACTCTGAGACTCTATCCTTGAAAGGGCAGCTGCTGGGAGAGCCCTCTCAGCCCCACCCACCTCACAGGGTGTCTGTTGTGGGGAAGGGAGATAAAGGAGATTCTGTGAGCCGCTCTGAGACTCTGAGATTCAGAGTGGAAGGCGGAATATAAATCCAATATCATCTTCTTCTTTCCGGCCCAGCCTGGACACTGCAGAGGGGTCTGGAGTCATCCGAATCAGTGTTCCCTCTAGGCTGAGTTAGCGTGAGTTAGCTCACAGATTTTTCGCCTCCAGCTCACCCATTTTTGTCTTCGCTCAGGAAAGATGACCCCAGAGCACACTTATTGATGCAGCAGCTCACAACTTGAACGCCAGGAACTCACAGCTTTAATGGCAGCAGCTCACAAAGTAAAATTTTTGCTCACGAGCTTAAAGGGGACATTGATCCAAACGTGGGCCAGTGTGCCTTCTTTCCCCTGCTCTTTTCAGCCAACAGACTTCCTACAAGTTTGCACGTCGCTTGGTCTTGCAAATGCCTGCCTGCGGGTGACCTGTTTTATTTATTAAAAACATTTTGAGCCAGCTGCAAGACTTCCGTTGTGGGAGGGTGGGGGATACATTTTGTAAATGAACCAATGGGAGCCATTGGTGTCAGTCACACAAATAGCTCTGAACCGAAACGGTTGCTGCCCCATCCTCTCGGCAGGATTCCAAGCAGCGTTTCGTGTCGCGAGTTGTCTCCCACCTACGCTTGCAGCCTGCCAAAGTAGCGCAGCCCCAGCAGAAGAGGATCTGTGCAAGTTTAAGGGCTTCTTCCACCTTTAGAGAATTTGGAGCAGCTGTGTAAGAGTTCATTCAGGAGAGGGACGGTGGCTCAGTGGCAGGGCATCTGCTTGGGAAGCAGAAGGTCCCAAGTTCAATCCCCGGCATCTCCAACTAAAAAGGGCTCAGGCAAATAGGCATGAAAAACCTCAGCTTGAGACCCTGGAGAGCCGCTTCCAGTCTGACTAGACAATACTGACTTGGGGAGGGATGGTGGCTCAGTGGTAGAGCATCTGCTTGGAAAGCAGAAGGTCCCAGGTTCAGTCCCTGGCATCTCCAACTAAAAAGGGTCCAGGCAAGTAGGTGTGAAAAACCTCAGCTTGAGACCCTGGAGAGCCACCGCCAGTGTGACTAGACAATACTGACTTGGGCAGGGATGGTGGCACAGTGATAGAGCATCTGCTTGGAAAGCAGAAGGTCCCAGGTTCAATCCCCGGCATCTCCAACTAAAAAGGGTCCAGACGAGTAGGCGTGAAAAACCTCAGCTTGAGACCCTAGAGAGCCGCTGCCAGTCTGAGTGGACAAGACTGACTTTGATGGACTCAGGGTCTCATTCACTATAAGGCAGCTTCGTATGTTCATATGTTCTGCTCTGTGATATATACATTTTTCTCCCATCTTTTTGTAGGTCGTTTGTGATATATTTGAGCAGACTTTTGGCCCTCCGAATGGCATCAGAGATGACAGGTCAGACCTCTTACTTTCTTTTGTACATAATTTTCTTTCTGGTGCCAGAGTAAAGCACATCTGTTTTTATCCAGACGTTTCATTAGGGGCTTTATCTTATCGGCTTTTTAAATAGCCTGCTTTTGTTTTCTGGGCAGTTTTTTTGCTGCCTGTTTTAACGTTGCAGTTTTTTAAATTGCAAGGCTCCTCAGGTAGCAATCTGAAGAGGCAGCAGAGAAATAGCTTAAATCGATCAGTCAAAATGTTATTGATGGACACCAAGCTTTTTAGCCAATGTCTGAATAATAAAGCTTAGCATTTTATATATGAAGCAGTGATATCTTATGTCTGGGGCAGTGATGATCTGTATTCTTGGTGCTTGAGGAGCACCAGTGGGAGGGCTTCTGGAGTTCTGGCCTGCTGGTGGACCTCCTGAGGGCATCTGAGGGTTTTTTGGCCACTGTGTGACACAGAGTGTTAAACTGGATGGGCCATTGGCCTGATCCAGCATGGCTTCTCTTATGTGACACAGAATGTTGGACTGGATGGGCCATTGGCCTGATCCAGCACGGCTTCTCTTATGTTCTTATGTGACACAGAGTGTTGGACTAGATGGGCCATTGGCCTGATCCAACATGGCTTCTCTTATGTTCTTATGTGACACAGAGTGCTGGACTGGATGGGCCATTGGCCTGATCCAACATGGCTTCTCTTATGTTCTTATGTGACTCATAGTGTTGGACTGGATGGGCCATTGGCCTGATCCAACATGGCTTCTCTTGTGTTCTTCTGTGACTCAGAGTGTTGGACTGGATGGGCCATTGGCCTGATCCAACACGGCTTCTCTTATGCGACACAGAGTGTTGGACTGGATGGACCATTGGCCTGATCCAACATGGCTTCTCTTATGTTCTTATGTGACTCAGAGTGTTGGACTGGATGGGCCATTGGCCTGATCCAACATAGCTTCTCTTATGTTCTTATGTGACACAGAGTGTTGGACTGGATGGGCCACTGGCCTGATCCAACATGGTTTCTCTTGTGTTCTTATGTCTGGAGCAGTGATGCTCTGTATTCTTGGTGCTGTGGGAGGGCAACAGTGTGAGAACTTCTAGTGTCCTGGCCCCACTGGTGGACCTCTTAATGGCTGGGTTTTTTGGGCCACTGTGTGGCACAGAGTGTTGGACTGGATGGGCCATTGGCCTGATCCAACATGGCTTCTCTTATGTTCTTTTTTTTGAGGGGGGGTTAACTTTTTATTACATTTAACAACATCAACAACAATATATATATATATATACACACACACACACATACAAAACATAAACTTAGGGATGTAGACTGCGGGATGCATTATATACTTATATCAATACAGTACAAATCCTTTGTTCTAACCTAACCCAAATCATACATTCTGCAGTTAACCCCTTTTTACACTATATTCTTACTATCTTTCCCCCATAACCATCTATTTGTCTATTTGTTAATTTCTTCTCTTAATATCTCCATCAGAGTGTCTGCCTCAGCTCAGTCTAGAACCAACCAAAAATACTTTCTTTCTTCTACACTGTGATCCAAAAGAACATTTGGCATTTCAAATCACCTTACTTTGTTTATAAATTACATAGTATCAATTTAATTCCCTGCAACAACAACAAAAAACCCCCCAGCAAGTTTGGAATACACTTTCATACAATAAGTTCCATTTTCCTTCTATTTGTCTATTTGTTAATTTCTTCTCTTAATATCTCCATCAGAGTATCTACCTCAGCTAAGTCTAGAACTAACGAAAAAAAAACTTTCTTTTTTCTACACTGTGGTCCAAAAAAGAAGAAAAAAAATTGGCATTTCAAATCATCTTATTTTGTTTATGAATTGCATGGTATCAATTTGTTTCTCTGCAACAAAGCAACCAGCAATTTTGGAGTACACTTTCTTCAGTTTTATTGGTGTAATATGCCAACGATATAACTTTAATGATTTGTCTCTCATCGTCTGGCAGACCAATTCCTTCATTTTCCTCCTAATACACCTTATATAAACCTCTCTCAGCAGGAGGTGTTCCTTGAAATAAATAAGGCAAGCTCTATAGCCATATTCTATATCTTTCTCCAATTCCTTTTTCTTCATACCAAGAACTGGTGTCAAGATCTCTACTATCACCTCCTTTATATCATCATACCTATCCTCTGGAATATTCTGCATTCCTGAAATATGCACTACCTGCGCCGTTTCTATTCTCACTAATCTGTCCCCTTCGTATTTTTGAACTTTTTCAATCTCCTCAGACTTTTTATTCACTACTTCCACCTTTCCTTCCACATATTTTTTAGATTGTGTCACGCCATGAATCTCTTCCTTTACCTCCGTCAGTTGCTTTTGCAGGCCATCTAATTTCTTATTTACTCCATCTAATTGTTCTGTCAAATTTGCCTGCACCTGACTCAATGCATTCATGAAATACAATTGCATAGAATTCTGCAATTCCTCTATAACTTCCTGTGAGGACATTACCTCCATCAGTTTTAAAGTTGCCAATAGTGGGACTAACCTATCTGTTTTGTCTTACTTGTATGTCATACTCATTTTTCTATTGTCCAAAGTCTTACTGACACCCCAGTTCCAATTCATATACTACTATTTCGCCTTACTTCACTCAGAATTCATACATCACCTTCCTTTAACACTCTCACATGCCAGTTGGTTTTTATATCCTTAAATTACTATTCTTTACCACCAAACACCCTTCACCCGAACGTTCACATTAACTCATTACATATAGAAAATCATATAGAAAATCAGCAGTAATCAAATTAACAATAGTTAATTATTCAATCCATTCATTATTTGTTAACTGTCTCTTTTGAATCCTTAATGTTTCCCAACTGCTTATCCTTCTGTCTTCCTCTTCTTCTTCTCCCTTTTCTTCCTCTTCTTAATCTCAATCTCTGCTCCTCTCTTCTGCTACCAGTTCAAAAAGCCAGTTCAGTAAATCCATTCCTGTTCTTCCACATCTCTGCCAACGGAATTCCAGCCTCTCCACCTCACCTCCGCCCTTGCATTCCTGGAAACTCTATACTAACATCAAAAGTCTCCCATCTTCAGGTTCAACTCATTTCAAAGGTCCAGTGACTTTCTTTCCACCCTGTAAATTATAACCACCATTGAGCCTTTATTTAGCTCCCTGTCTCTTTAAGAAAATCACCATGCACGAGCATATGGGAAAAGGGAGAGGAAAAGAAGTTCATGAAGGCTCCCCCTAAATCATCAGAAATCTCCTGCTTCTTTCCTCTTTTCCCCCCTTCTTCACCTCCTCTGTCTCAGTGCTCTTCACAAACTTTTACAATCACAGCCAGTCTACGACTGCCAACCTCCGCCGTTGCTGCCAAGGTAGTCCTCCACCACTCCTCCGCTTTCCGCCTTTGTGCATTCGCCAAACCAAGTCTCTTTCCCCCCAGCTTCGGACTCCACTCGAAAGTAGGGGCAAAACAACTCACTTAGTAAGTGCTTTCCTTCGTTTATGTCTCCAGTTTAGGGTCAGATATACTTTTTTCCCCCCTTCTTTACCATTTATTCTGTCCTCCAAATGCCGCTTCGCCTACTCCCCTTCTCCGGTGGTCACAGCTAATTCGCCATTAAGGCGTCTGGTCTATCCGGGCTTGAAGTAGTATGTTGAACGGGCTCTATGCTCAGAAAAACCAGCACAGAGCACCCAGCACTCCTCCGCATGAGTGCCCCTCCAACAGGGGCACCACCAAATTCTTACCAGCTGAAGGACCCCCCCCCCCCCCAAAAGACCAGCACAGACGCTGCAGAGCCGGAGCTCCAACAAACACATCTGTTAGCGCCATGCCATTACCGGAAACCTCTTCTCTTATGTTCTTATGTGACTCAGAGTGTTGGACTGGATGGGCCATTGGCCTGATCCAACATGGCTTCTCTTATGTTCTTATGTGACACAGAGTGTTGGACTGGATGGGCCACTGGCCTGATCCAACATGGCTTCTCTTATGTTCTTATGTGACTCAGAGTGTTGGACTGGATGGGCCATTGGCCTGATCTAAGATGGCTTCTCTTATGTTCTTATGTGACACAGAGTGTTGGACTGGATGGCCATTGGCCTGATCCAACATGGCTTCTCTTATGTTCTTATGTGACTCAGAGTGTTGGACTGGATGGGTCATTGGCCTGATCCAACATGGCTTCTCTTATGTTCTTATGTGACACAGAGTGTTGGACTGGATGGGCCATTGGCCTGATCCAACATGGCTTCTCTTATGTTCTTATGTGACTCAGAGTGTTGGACTGGATGGGACATTGGCCTGATCCAACATGGCTTCTCTTATGTTCTTATGTGACACAGAGTGTTGGACTGGATGGGCCACTGGCCTGATCCAACATGGCTTCTCTTATGTTCTTATGTGACACAGAGTGTTGGACTGGATGGGCCATTGGCCTGATCCAACATGGCTTCTCTTATGTTCTTATGTGACACAGAGTGTTGGACTGGATGGGCCATTGGCCTGATCCAACATGGCTTCTCTTATGTTCTTATGTGACACAGAGTGTTGGACTGGATGGGCCATTGGCCTGATCCAACATGGCTTCTCTTATGTTCTTATGTGACACAGAGTGTTGGACTGGATGGGCCATTGGCCTGATCCAACATGGCTTCTCTTATGTTCTTATGTGACTCAGAGTGTTGGACTGGATGGGCCATTGGCCTGGTCCAACATGGCTTCTCTTATGTTCTTATGTGACACAGAGTGTTGAATTGGATGGGCCATTGGCCTGATCCAACATGGCTTCTCTTATGTTCTTATGTGACACAGAGTGTTGGACTGGATGGGCCATTGGCCTGATCCAACATGGCTTCTCTTATGTTCTTATGTGACACAGAGTGTTGGACTGGATGGGCCATTGGCCTGATCCAACATGGCTTCTCTTATGTTCTTATGTGACACAGAGTGTTGAATTGGATGGGCCATTGGCCTGGTCCAACATGGCTTCTCTTATGTTCTTATGTGACACAGAGTGTTGGACTGGATGGGTCACTGGCCTGATCCAACATGGCTTCTCTGACGTTCTTACAGCACTTTTGAGTGTTCACAGAAAGCACAGTCTTTCATTTCAGTACCCTTACCAACAACCCTCTCGGGTAGGCTAGTGGTAGTGCTGCCCCTGTCTCAATGGTTGGGGCACTGGAGCAGTGAGCGAGGGGCTCACTGCCTAGTGAATTCACAGCAAAGATAAGATCTGCCTTGGTAACTTTGAGCTGATTGTGCTCTTTTCCATCGCAACATGTGCCAGTTTTCTTTGAGCAGTTAAGCCTTGAACCACCTATTTTTTAAAAAATCTTTTACTTTACAGGGATCTCCAAATAGAGAATTTAAAGAAAGAGATTGATCTGCTTCGAGGAGAGCTGGAGAAGATCAAACTTGAGGTAAGACCAGGGAAGAAGGAGGGCAGAAGGTGGTATGGGGTGTGAACTCCAGCTCCCCGAGAATCTCTGTATTCATTGTCTTCAAACCCAAGCTTCTAGTCTTCATTGACTAGGGGAATCTTGGGTGGGCAGGTCAGGTGGGTGGAGCTTGGAGCAGAAGGAGGGGCATGAGCTGCCGCCACTTCTTTCAAAAGTGGGAATAACGGAGGAGGATTCCCCACAATGCTTTGCTCCATTATCGTAGGAAAACGCACCCTCTCCCACTTCTGTGTGTGCCCTTTCAACAGGCTCAGAGGTACATCACGCAGCTGAAGGCTCAGATCAACAGCCTGGAGGCGGAGGTGGAGGAGCAGCGGAAGCAGAAGCAGAAGGCCCTCGTGGACAACGAGCAGCTCCGGGACGAGCTGGAGAGGCTGCAGAAAGCCAAGCTCGACAACGACAAGAGCAGGAGCCTCTGCCTGGAGGCGGAAAGTAGGTGGCGTTCTGGGGCCACGGGAGGGATCCAGCCACTCTTCCTGGGCGTCCGTCCGCAGACTTTGTCTTTTAACAGCAAAAAGAGGCCACGGCGTTCAGTGCAGCAACTGGCAGGGGATTGCGGGGGATGGGTGGGTGGGTTAGGGTTGTCCGGGGCTGTTTATGTAGGAAAGGCCCAGCAGGAACTCATTTGCATATTAGGCCACACCCCCTGATGTCACCTTTGTTTTGCGCGGGGCTGTTTTGCACAGGGGGGTTGTAGGAAAAGCCCAGTAGCAACTTATTTGCATATTAGGCCACACCCTCTGATGCCAAGCCATCCGGAACTGCGTTCCTGCACACACACAAAAAAAAGGCCCGGGGGTTGTCAGAACCAGGTTGGCAAAATACTGAAGATTTGGGAGTGGAGTTTGGAGAGGCCAGGTACTTAAAGGAAGTTCTGATTGTAGAGTCCTTGGAGATTCCTAGAGCTACCTGAAAGTGACAAGGGTAGCTCTAGCAATTGCCAGGAGCTCTGTGGTAAGATTACCATAGAGTTTCTGGTGACTGCTAGAAATATCCTTTCCACTTCTGGGTAGCTCTAGGAATTGTCAGGAGCTTTATGGTGAGAACTTCCTGTTTAGCACCCAAGCTCTTTTTTTCTTTATAGTTTTCTCCCCAGGACGATCACCCTTCCCCTTTGGCCCCAGTTTCTGACAACTGAATGGCTGAACATCGGTGGGCAGGGCTTACAATTGGCATGAGGTGTCCCATCGTAAGTGGGCAAATAGGAATCTTAAACCCAGCGGCTGTTGAGATGTTCTCCTTGAGACTGTGTGTTGCCCAGCCTCTCTCGGGAGCATCGGTTCCACTGCTAGGGAAAAACCGCTAGGGTCTGACCATTGTCTTTCCTGTGCCAGAGAAGGCCAGCGCCACAGAACTCCGCTACACCAAGCTGAAAGAGAAGCACAATGAGCTGATCAACACCCATGCGGAGCTCTTGAGGAAGGTAAGGCCTCTCCTGCCTCTACAGGGGAAGGGGGTTTCCAGGCGGTTCCATTTTGGCCATTCATGTGAGAATCCCTTCCTTGCAGAAGAGGGAACTCCCTGGCCCTGAACGCTTCCCAGAAGCAGTCGGGGGCTCTTCCCAGTAAAAGGCAGTTTCCCTTCCAAGTTTCTGTCAGTGCTGTACGAGCAGCTACTCATCTTCTGGGCTAATTCTGCCATGGAGGGAACAACGTTGCTTTGTGGGAAGATATCTTTTTTATTTTTTGTTTCATTTATTTTGGTATATTTATACTCCCGCCCTTTCCCATAATGCAGGGGTGGCCAATGGTAGCTCTCCAGATGTGTTTTTGCCTACAACTCCCATCAGCCCCAGCCAGCGTGGCCAATGGCTGGGAGTTGTAGGCAAAAACACATCTGGAGAGCTACCGTTGGCCACCCCTGCCATAATGGGCTCCGGGCGGATCGCAGATATAATAAAAACTGTTAAAATCCAACAATAAAATTGCAGTTAAATTTTAAACCGTTAAAATCCGACAATAAACAGTTGAAAAACAAGAACAAGCTAAAATATAACCTAAACATAGGCGGTGTGGGCACATTTTGCAGATTAAGACATAAATATCAGCCCGAATATAATAATCCAGATGGGAAATTATCGTAGGGGTGGACAAATAGATGGTATAAGCGGTAGGATAAGGACAACCGCTTGCCTCAACCAAAAGCCCGGTGGAATGGCTCCGTCTTGCAGGCCTTACAGAATGGTGGTAAATCCGGCAGGGCCCCAAATCTCCATGGGGAGCTGATTCCACCAGGTTGGGGCCAAGGCTGAGAAGACCCTGCCCCTTGTCAAGGCAAGTCAGGCGTCCTTTGGGCCAGCACACGTGATACTTCAGGTTAGAGCGGGTGATGGCATAGCCTCTGATGTGCAAAAGAAATAATAAAAGGAGGGGGGCACGGAAGCATTTTCAAAAGCCAGGGATTTGGATTGGTACCAGGGGGTGAAGATAAGGGCTGGGTATGCTCTTCTTGTTGATGACATGGGCACTGTCCAAGAGGTGTCTGTGACTCCCCCCTCCCCTCCCCCTTAATTCCCAGAATGCAGACACAGCCAAGCAGCTGACGGTCACCCAGCAAAGCCAAGGGGAAGTGGCCCGGGTGAAGGAGCAGCTAGCCTTCCAGATGGAGCAAGTGAGACGGGAGTCGGAAATGAAGGTGCGTCTTCTGCTCTTGGAACTTCTGAAGCCCCCAGGGCCTCCTGGACCACTTCCTGTTCCTCCCAGGCCCAAACTGGCGTATCCTGTCATTGCATCCCCTTCCTGAGTCTGTAGGTAGAGCCTGTTTTGACGGGCCACTCTGGCCCAGAGGAAGGTTGGCTTAAAGCATCCTTGATGCAAATAAGGTGGGGCTCTGTACGGGCCTGATGCTGTGTGGCTAAAGGGTTTGGATCCAGTGGACCCCGTCTTCAAACCCTTCCTTCGCTGCATAGCTCCTTATGCCAGGCTTGTAAGCCAGAAGAGAAGAGTTGTCTTGTTGGATCAGACCCCGCTCAGAGGCATCTTGTGGCAGTGAGTTCCATAGCTTAGCAAACCTGGGAGAGCGGCTGTCCACATCTGACAAGATAGAAGACCTCCATGTTGGTTAAGAAGAGCCCATGTTTTTGTGTGTGTGTGTGTGTTTCGTTAGCGGCCTTTCCCTTTTAAAATGCCCAACAGCCCATAGCTGGAAAAGGAGCTGATCCTTTTGGGAAGGGCTGTGGCTCTGTGGCAGAGCATCTGCTTGGCATGCAGAAGGTCGCAGGTTCAGTCCCTGGCGTCTCCAGTTATAAAAGGACCAGGCAGAAAGTGATGAGAAAGACCTCCTCCTGAGACCCTGGAGAGCCAGGAAGTGGGGTTGTAGCTCCGTGGCAGAGCATCTGCTTGGCATGCAGAAGGTCACAGGTTCAGTCCCTGGCATCTCCAGTTATAAAAGGACCAGGCAGAAAGTGATGAGAAAGACCTCCTCCTGAGACCCTGGAGAGCCAGGAAGTGGGGTTGTAGCTCCGTGGCAGAGCATCTGCTTGGCATGCAGAAGGTCACAGGTTCAGTCCCTGGCGTCTCCAGTTATAAAAGGACCAGGCAGAAAGTGATGAGAAAGACCTCCTCCTGAGACCCTGGAGAGCCAGGAAGTGGGGCTGTAGCTCCGTGGCAGAGCATCTGCTTGGCATGCAGAAGGTCACAGGTTCAGTCCCCGGCGTCTCCAGTTATAAAAGGACCAGGCAGAAAGTGATGAGAAAGACCTCCTCCTGAGACCCTGGAGAGCCAGGAAGTAGGGCTGTAGCTCTGTGACAGAGCATCTGCTTGGCATGCAGAAGGTCACAGGTTCAGTCCCCGGCGTCTCCAGTTATAAAAGGACCAGGCAGGAAGTGATGAGAAAGACCTCCTCCTGAGACCCTGGAGAGCCAGGAAGTGGGGCTGTAGCTCCGTGGCAGAGCATCTGCTTGGCATGCAGAAGGTCACAGGTTCAGTCCCTGGCGTCTCCAGTTATAAAAGGACCAGGCAGAAAGTGATGAGAAAGACCTCCTCCTGAGACCCTGGAGAGCCAGGAAGTGGGGCTGTAGCTCCGTGGCAGAGCATCTGCTTGGCATGCAGAAGGTCACAGGTTCAGTCCCTGGCGTCTCCAGTTATAAAAGGACCAGGCAGAAAGTGATGAGAAAGACCTCCTCCTGAGACCCTGGAGAGCCAGGAAGTGGGGCTGTAGCTCCGTGGCAGAGCATCTGCTTGGCATGCAGAAGGTCACAGGTTCAGTCCCCGGCGTCTCCAATTATAAAAGGACCAGGCAGGAAGTGATGAGAAAGACCTCCTCCTGAGACCCTGGAGAGCCAGGAAGTGGGGTTGTAGCTCCATGGCAGAGCATCTGCTTGGTATGCAGAAGGTCGCAGGTTCAGTCCCCGGCATCTCCATTTATAAAAGGACCAGGCAGGAAGTGATGAGAAAGACCTCCTCCTGAGACCCTGGAGAGCCAGGAAGTGGGGCTGTAGCTCCGTGGCAGAGCATCTGCTTGGCATGCATTTCCAGTATGGATTGGATTGTAGAAGACCTCCCACCTGAGAAAGGGAGCTGCTGCCAGCCTGAGTAGATGATGTTGACCTTGATGGACAAAGGGCAGGGGTGGCCAAACTGTGGCTCGGGAGCCACATGTGGCTCTTAAAGCCCCAAGCATCCCACAGGCCAGCTTGGAAAAGGCATTTGTCTCTTTAAACCACTTCTCCAAGCCAAGTCATCCAGCATCTTGGAGAATGCATTGAAAGTTGCTTTCTTTCCACCTCTCTGCCCTCCCCCATCTTCCTTCCTTCTTTCCTTCCTTGCAGCTCTCAAACATCTGACGTTCATGTCTTGTGGCTCTCAGACATCTGGCATTTATTCTGTGTGGCTCTTACCTTAAGCCAGTTTGGCCACCCTTGACAAAGGGTTGGATTCAGTATAGGGCAGCTTCATGTGTTCGTGTGCCCTTTGCTTGTGTTTCTTTAAGAGTGTCTTTCTTTTTTTTGGGGGGGGGGGGGGCACATAAATTAAGGAAATGACCTGAGTTCGATCCCAGCGAAAGCTGGTTCAGGTAGCCGGCTCGAGGTTGACTCAGCCTTCCGTCCTTCCGAGGTCGGTAAAAGGAGTCGCCAGCTTGCTGGGGGGAAAGTGTAGATGACTGGGGAAGGCAATGGCAAACCACCCGTAAAAAGTCTGCCATGAAAACATTGTGAAAGCAACGTCACCGCAGAGTCGGAAATGACTGGTGCTTGCACAGGGGGCTACCTTGACCTTTTTACATAAATCAAACTTTATTGAAATCAATAAGGGTTACAACAAAAGGGATAGCAAAATAAAGAAGTCATTTCAACGAAAAAAACAAATAACCATATACACCAGAGTATCTTCATTACAGTAATACATAAGAATGAATGAAAAGGTCTGGTTTACTAAAATAAATACAAAGGTGCGTATCAAAACATTAGAAGTTAAGCAAATCTCGATAGTAAGCATTTTTGGAATGACATTATGATTTGTCAGGTACTCCACTGCGCGGGGTGCCAAAGAGCTTGAAATTTCTGTTGCTAAGTTCATAGATTTGGCCTTAAGGCATTATTTGAGATCTTGCCATACACAAAAGATTCCCAGAGTTTATTTTGCCATTGTTGGATTGTAGGAGGTTCTGAATAAACTGGAGAGCCAGTTTGGTGTAGTGGTTAAGTGTGCGGACTCTTATCTGGGAGAACCGGGTTTGATTCCCCACTCCTCCACTTGCACCTGCTGGCATGGCCTTGGGTCAGCCATAGTCCTGGCAGAGGTTGTCCTTGAAAGGGCAGCTGCTGTGAGAGCCCTCTCCAGCCCCACCCACCTCACAGGGTGTCTGTTGTGGGGGAGGAAGGTAAAGGAGATTGTGAGCCGCTCTGAGACTCTTCGGAGTGGAGGGCGGGATATAAATCCAATATCTTCTTCTTCATCTTCTTCTATCTTCTTTGTCTCTCCATTTTGCGGCTACGACTTGTCTAGCAGTAGACAATAAATATGAAATGAAGATAAAGGTTCTTTTGGGGGGTCTCTGTGCAGCTCGAAGACCAGTCCTTGCAGATGGAGCAGGTGAAGCGCGACCTGGAAGCCAAGAAAGAGGAGCTGGCTCACCTCCAGCAGTCTCTCAGCCAGTCCAAACAGGTAGGCACAGAGAGCCTGGCGGAGAAGCCGGTGTCCTGGAACTCCCCCCGGGTCACCTGGGATCCTTGGTGTCTCCAGTTTTTTTTTTAAAGGGAGTAGGTGATGTGGATGGGCTAGCCCGTTTTCCTTGGATCTTGGAAGCCACACAGGGTCGGCCCTGGGTACTACTTGAATAAGTGGGCAGCTGTGTTGGTCCGAAGCAGTAGAACAAAGTAGGAGTAAAGTGGCACCTTTAAGACCATCAAAGTTTTATTCAGAATGTAAGCTTTCGTGCACTCCAAGCACACTTCTTCGGACGAGGGGATCAGGTACAGTGAGCAGAGCTACGTAGAGCTGGTAGGCAGTGGTTTAGAATGCAAAATGGTACAAATTTAAGATCCAA
The DNA here is from genome assembly GCF_032191835.1 of Heteronotia binoei. NCBI lineage: Eukaryota > Metazoa > Chordata > Lepidosauria > Squamata > Gekkonidae > Heteronotia > Heteronotia binoei. Next base: position 77,439,247 of record NC_083233.1, on the reverse strand, counting down.
TGACAGAATAGTAAAATTAACAAATTGAGCAAACTTTTGATCTGGGGAGCATGAGTATGCGAAAGCAATAAAACAGTAATATGTCAAAATGTGAGAATGTCCGTCAGTCACTCTGTTATATAAGCCTGGGTCAAAATGAGAGGAAACAGAGTGGCTATACAGTAAATAGATCAAAGCAAAACCACTGTGCAAACACAAAATGAATCAACGATAACAGAATAAAGTGTCCAAATAATTTATAAAGATACCCCAAATACACAGGAAGTATATTTCATGAGGGGATGGATTCCACAATGATTTTCAAGAAGATTCCATGGAGAATGCAAAAAGGTCCATTCAAAATGCTTCCCCTGGGAATTCAGTCACGGTCCATTTCACAAAATGCGGTTGATCCAGTCTCCCAAAATACAGGCTCCAAAGGTACGAAGTTCCTTCCTTTACGTGTTTGTCGACTTGATTCACCATGTTTTGCAAACAAGCTTTATGCAACAGCCATCCTGTAAACTCACTAAGACGACGACTGCAGATTTATACCCCGCCCTTCTCTCTGAACCAGTCTCAGAGCGGCTTACAATCTCCTTTATCTTCTCCCCCCCCCACAACAGTCACCCTGTGAGGTGGGTGAGGCTGAGAGGGCTCTCACAGCAGCTGCCCTTTCAAGGACAAGTCCTGCAATAGCTATGGCTGACCCAAGGCCATTCCAGCAGGTGCAAGTGGAGGAGTGGGGAATCAAACCCGGTTCTCCCAGATAAGAGTCTGCGTACTTAACCACTAGACCAAACTGGCTCTCCTACAATGATGTCAGGTGCTTGTGCCTTGTGGAAACTGAATATGTCTTTGTTTGACGTCATTGTAGTGAGTTTACAGGATGGCTCTTGGATGAAGCTTGTTTGCGAAACGCGGTATATCAAGTCGACAAGCACGTAAAGGAAGGAACTTTGTACCTTTGGGGCCTTTATTTTGGGAAACTGGTGAAGGGGGATCCCTGAATAATTAATGAATACCCCTATAATAATGAATAAAAGCATGCTTATGCCTTCAAAAAAGAGAATGTCTGATGCAGTGTTAGAAGTACACGACCTCAAGTGGGTGTGGATTCGAGGTTGTAAAATAGATTCGAGACAGTGACCTCACTGAGGCCTCTGGATGTGTATTAGATAACAAAGAGACCTCAGAGAAGTTTCTTGCTGGAGCTGATAACGCATGGAGACAGGAGGGTGGAGAATATTGAGTGAGATAAGCCAGCGCCTGTATGAATAAAAACGGTCTGTATGAAAATAACTTTAACTTAGTCATTTTGGAGGCCCATGGCCGGCTAAGTTCTGCTTTGGTGCCAAAGTAAAATTCGTTTCATACCAGCAATGTGTGCGGACCTCGTTATTTCTCTGCTTTGCTGGATCAACCACATTTTGTGAAATGGATTGTGATTGAATTTCCAGGGGAAGCATTCTCCCTGGAATCTTCTTGCAAATTATTGTGGAATCCATCCCCCCATGAAATATACCTCCTATGTATTTGGGGTATCTTTATAAATTATTTGGACACTTTATTATTGTTGATTCATAGAGGTTTACAAGATAATGCATGGAATGGAGAAAGTAGAGAAAGAAGTACTTTTCTCCCTTTCTCACAATACAAGAACTCGTGGGCATTCGATGAAATTGCTGAGCAGACAGGTTAAAACGGATAAAAGGAAGTACTTCTTCACCCAAAGGGTGATTAACATGTGGAATTCACTGCCACAGGAGGTGGTGGCGGCCACAAGTATAGCCACCTTCAAGAGGGGTTTAGATAAAAATATGGAGCACAGGTCCATCAGTGGCTATTAGCCACAGTGTATGTGTGTATATAACATTTTTTGCCACTGTGTGACACAGAGTGTTGGACTTGATGGGCCATTGGCCTGATCCAACATGGCTTCTCTTATGTTCTTATGTTCATTTTGTGTTTGCACAGTGGTTTTGCTTGGGTGAAAATGAGGGCATTACAAAGTTTTGCCATCCAACTAGTTTACCTTTTAACATGTAACATACATATAGTTTGCCATTAGAAGAAAATACATTAAAAAGTAGTGGAAGATAGGTATAGTATACATAATGAGATAAATAGCTAATATCCTTATTTGAGTATGTCAATACAGCTAAAATATATACATTGGATAGTGATGTTCTTGTCTACTTGAATAAAAGACCACCTTGGAAGTTGAAGGCTGCTACGCAGAGGCAGGTGAGGGCAAACAACCTCTGTTAGTCTGCCCTTACTTGGCCCAGGATAACTCCCATCTCATCGGATCTCGGCAGCTAAACAGGGTCAGCCCTCCTTAGGACTTAGATGGGAGGCCCCCAAGGAAGAGGTTTGGCTTTTTGGGGGCTGCCCAATACCTTGACCCAGCCCTATTTATGGTGGCAGGGAAAGTGAACATAAGAACATAAGAGAAGCCATGTTGGAACAGGCCAATGGCCCATCCAGTCCAACACTCGGGGTCACACAGTGGCCAAAACCCAGGGGCCATCAGGAGGTCCACCATCAAGGCCAGAACTCCAGAAGCCCTCCCACACTTGCCCCTGCAAGTACCAAGAATACAGAGCATCATTGCCCCAGAATAAGAACATAAGAGAAGCATGTTGAATCAGGCTAGTAGCCCTTCAGTTCAACACTCTGTGTCCCACAGTGGCCAAAAAACCCAGGTGCCATCAGGAGCTCCACCAGCAGGTCCAGAACTCCAGAAGCCCTCCCCTCATTGCCTCCCCAAGCACCAAGAAGACTTGTCACTGCCCCAGACAGAGTGTTCCCTCTATACCTTGCAGCTAACAGCCACTCAGGGACCTTTGCTGCACGAGTGCTTTGGAATGCGATAAAGGTAGGCCAAAGTTGGAGTCCATGATGAAGCATTAAGTAGAACTTTCTCCCTCCCCTGCTTCTTGCAGGTTGGTTCAGACCTCAACTCCCAGCTGGAAGCCCTCCAGGCCGAGAAGGAAGCACTGCGGAAGTCGGTCAGCGAAAAGGAGTGTGAGCTCATCTCAGCCAAGGGCCTGATCCAAGAAAAGGAGCTCCTTTTCAACCAGGAAGTGGAGAGGCGGGCCAAGGAAGTCCAGGAGCTGCAGGGCAAGCTCACAGATAAGGTATTTCACAGGATCTGCGTGAAGTGGGTAACTTGAGGGACTGTCTTGGTTAATAGCAGGAACTGAGGTCTCTGGCCATTGGGGTGGCTTGCAAGATCTTGAGTTCCTTGGTGCGTGGAAAAGCATGAACATTTGGCAAGTTATGCAGAGACAGCTACTATGTAGTTATGCAGAGACGGCTACAATTAATGTTGAATTAGGACTGGGGAGACCTACGTTAAAATCCAGGGAGCTTGCTGAGTGACTTGACTTTTGTTTTTTCTAGTTCTGTCAATTTGACATGCTGAGCGTCCCGTTTGGATTGGCTCAGTCCTTGAGAGCAGGTGGTCAGAAAGATTTTCTGCGCCTGAGAAACTAAAAGGGTTGCTTCTGGTTAAAGGAGATGGTACTGAGCGACCTACAGTCGCAGCTCCATCTGTTCATATAGAGAGCCAATTTGGTGTAGTGGTTAAGTGTGTGGACTCTTATCTGGGAGAATCGGGTTTGATTCCCCACTCCCCCACTTGCAGCTGCTGGAATGGCCTTGGGTCAGCCATAGCTCTTGCAGAGGTTGTCCTTGAAAGGGCAGCTGCTGTGAGAGCCCTCTCAGCCCCACCCACCTCACAGGGTGTCTGTTGTGGGGGAGGAAGGGAAAGGAGATTGTGAGCCACTCTGAGATTCGGAGTGGAGGGAGGGATATAAATCCAATATCTTCTTCTTCATATAAGATTCTCAAAATGGAATACCCAGCCTGGGTGGTTATCTGTTCAAGTGCTGGAGCAGAAGAAGAAGATATTGGATTTATATCCCGCCCTCCACTCCGAAGAGTCTCAGAGCGGCTCACAATCTCCTTTACCTTCCTCCCCCACAACAGACACCCTGTAAGGCAGATGAAGATATTGGATTTATATCCCGCCCTCCACTCCGAAGAGTCTCAGAGCGGCTCACAATCTCCTTTATCTTCCCCCCCCCACAACAGACACCCTGTGAGGTGGGTGGGGCTGGAGAGGGCTCTCACAGCAGCTGCCCTTTCAAGGACAACCTCTGCCAGAGCTATGGCTGACCCAAGGCCATGCCAGCAGGTGCAAGTGGAGGAGTGGGGAATCAAACCCGGTTCTCCCAGATAAGAGTCCGCACACTTAACCACTTCACCAAACTGTACTCAAACTTTGTTCTGTGTCATGAGCCGTCACGAGGAGGAGCTGGAAGGAAGACCTGGGTTCAAATCCTGGTTTGCCTTGATGCTTGCCCCAGTGACTTTGGGCCCATCCTTCTCTCTCTCTCTCTCAGCCTCTGACCTCATGGGAGGATAAAATGGAGGAGAGGTGGACCATATATGTCACTCTGACTCCTTGGAGGAAGAACCAAGTTAGAGTCCAGGGACACCTTTAAGACCAACAAATTTTTACTCAAGGTATAAGCTTTTGCACGCCCCCACACTTCCTCAGATACAATGAAATGGCATTGACCAGTCCATACACATAAGGCAGAGGTTGAACAGCAAATCAGCATGCAACATCGTGAAAATGTTTTAATAGATGCAAACAGGAAGGACAGACTAAGTGAATGAGATCATCACTGTGAGCAGTGTTCCCTCTAAACTGAGTTTGTGTCAGCTAGCTCGTAGTTTTTTAGCCTCCGGCTCACCCATTTTTGTCTCAAACTTTGTTCTGTGTCATGAGCCCTGACGAGGAGGAGCTGGAAGGGTTAACAGACCTGGGAGAGTTGCCAGCCAGTTCCTCAGCTGAACAAACAGCAGCTGGCCCATCAATCACTCTCCAGCCACCAGTGTCAGCTGTTGACGATCAATCTCCTCCAAGCTCTCCTCCTCCCATCTCAAGAGTTCGAAGCAGGCTCCGGAAAGAACTTTCAGAGCAAAGACACGAGGCATGCCGATGCTTCAGATCTCTCAGCCCTGAGTTCTAGCAGAGTCACTGCCACCCAGGGAGCAGGCTGATTGAGACTCCCATATAGCTCCCACCCAGGACCTGGTAACCTGGAAGCAACAAGTCTATTCTCTGGCTTGCATCCACGCTCCTTCCTGATCCTGACCTGCTTGATTTCCTTGGCACCCTGACCTTTTGGCTTTTGGACACTGGCTTCTGATTCCGGTTTGTGATTCTGCATTGGTGACTTGGCTCCTGCTTGACTTCCTGGACTTTGACCTTGGACTGGCTTTGGACTCCTGCCTGCCTGCACTCAGAGAATGTGATATTCTGCTTCTTCAGACCAACACGGCTGCCCACCTGGGTATATCTCCTCGAAGGAAGGGCAGTGTAAAAATGCACGTCAGTCAATCAAATAAATATGTAATCATTTAGTCAGAGGCCTCTCCTCCCCTGGAATTTTTTTGAATGAAACTAGTATGAAATTTTGAGTTAGATGTATGAATTTAATCAGAGGGCTTCATGTCCCCACAAGGTGATCCCACACACACTAAATAATGCACTTTTAATCTCCTTTCAGTGCACTTTGCAGCTGGATTTTATGGTGTGGAATGGTAACATCCACTTGCCAAAGATTATTAAAGCGCATTGGAAAATGGAACAAAAGTGCATTATTTGGCATCTGTTACAAAGTTTGCAAAAGGGGCGGGAGTACGGGCGCACGGCGGGTTCGAAGCTTCCCCGTCCTCAAACTAGCTCAGAAAGCCCAGCATGGGAGAGCCAGCGTGTTCCCTGCAACATTTTGGGTCCCTCCAACAGAAAAGCCAGGAACAGGCCCTGCAGCAGAAGCTCCTGGACGACCAGTTCAGCATCCTCCAAGGGACGGTGAAGGAGGCAGAGAACATCATACAGGACGCCGTCGCCAAGGTGGACGATCCCCTCCACATCCGCTGCACCAGTTCGCCAGGTAGGTCAAGAGCTCAGCCATTCCGATGACTCTCTTCTGCCTCCTAAACTGAGGTGTGGGTATGTGCATGTGGGCGTGTGTGCACGCACCTTAAAAGGAAGCCTGAAACCAAGTCAGGGCTCTTCCCCACTAATGTTCGTTGCTTGTGTGCAGCATTCCCTCTAAGCTGAGTTAGCATGGGCTAGCTCCACAGATTTTTTGCCTCCAGCTCACACATTTTTGTCTTAGCTCAGGAAGGGTGGGCCCAGAGCACAATAATTCATGCTGGAGCTCACCACTTTCATGCCAGTCGCTCTCAAAGCAGAATTTTTGCTCACAAGACTCTGCAACTTAGAGGGAACATTGCTCACTTCTGGACTTTTTTTTTCTTTTTTTGCACACATCTTTCTCCCTCTAGTGCTCGATTCTATCTTTAATTGCTCTGTCTCTGGCATATTTCCCATCTGTTTTAAAGTGCCGGGAACTATGCCAGAGATACAGTGATATAATATAGAAGTGGCCATTAAAGGGAGCAAAATATGTGTGGGGGGGAGCCCAAAGCAAAACAGCAAACCAAACCAAACCAGAACTCTTCTGGCAGAACAGAGAGCTTTCCAGGTGGCCGAGGGTGCAGGAGAGATGCGGGGGTCTCTCTCATCAGTCTTTTCTTTCTCGCTGTCTCCGATTGGCTCAACTGCCAGATTACCTCATCAGCCGCGCCCAGGCCGCTCTGCAGTCGGTGAATACCGTGGAGGACGGGCACAGCCGTTACCTGGCCAACATGACAGGTAAGCAGAGGGTGCTGTGAGCATCAGAAGTGGGGGCGGGGAGGGGGGTTGGAGGACATGCAGGGAGAGGCAAGGCCTTTATAACCCGTTTCGGTAGCCGGTTCCTAAAAGATTTTTTGCATTGTAGCAACTGGCTGCTAACAGATTTTCCTACGAAGCATCGGGTTAGAAGGGTTCTTCCGGTGTTCTTGGGGAGCTCTTCAAGGCTCTGCTAGAATTAGGCTGGTTACCCTGAGGTCTCTGCTGGGTTCTCTTGATTTTGTTGCCGCAGATGTCTCTGGACTGGTGGGCGCTTTGGCCCAGTTTGCCCATCTGACTGCAGACACCATCGTCAATGGCAGCGCCACTTCGCACCTGGCACCCACAGACCATGCAGACAGTGAGTACCTCTCCGAGTGGCACAGACAGATGGTGAGAAATAAGTTAGTCTTAACCAGGTCCGGTTAGAAGGTGTGATAGGAGTGATGATAAAACTGAGAGCCAGTTTGGTGTAGCTGTTAAGTGTGTGGACTCTTATCTGGGGGAACCGGGTTTGATTCCCCACCCCTTCGCTTCCAACTGCTGGAATGGCCTTAGGTCAGCCAGAGCTCTTGCAGAGTTGTCCTTGAAAGGGCAGCTTCAGGGAGAGCTCTCTCAGCCCCACTCATCTCACAGGGTATCTGTTGTGGGGGGAGGAAGGTAAAGGAGATTGTGAGCTGCTCTGAGATTCAGAGTGTAGAGTGGGGTATAAATCCAATGTCATCATCTTCTTAAATAATACACATGCACGTTGTCTGCTGGATACAGGGAGGATTCTTGCAATAATGGGTTTAAATTGTGGGTGGAAAGATGCCAGCTGGATATTAGAAGAACTTTTTTTGCAATAAGAGTAGCTGAACAGTGGAATCAGCTCCTGAGGGAGCCGGTGAGCTCACCCTCACTGGCAGTCTTTAAGCAGCGGCTGGACAAACCCTGGTGAGGGATGCTCTAGGCTGATCATGCACCGAGCAGGGGGTTGGACTAGATGGTCTCTGTGGTCCCTTCCAACTCTGTGATTCTAAGAAGATGATGATGATGATGATACTGGATTTATATCCCATCTTCCACTCAGAGTCTCAAAGCGGCTCACAATCGCTTTTATCGTCCTCCCCCACAACAGACACCCTGTGAGGTGGGTGGGGCTGGAGAGGGCTCTCATAGCAGCTGCCCTTTCAAGGACAACCTCTGCCAGAGCTCTGGCTGACCCAAGGCCATTCCAGCAGGTGCAAGTGGAGGAGTGGGGAATCAAACCTGGTTCTCCCAGATAAGAGAGCTCTGGCTGACCCAAGGCCACTCCAGGAGGTGCATGTGGAGGAGTGGGGAATCAAACCTGGTTCTCCCAGATAAGAGAGCTCTGGCTGACCCAAGGCCACTCCAGGAGGTGCATGTGGAGGAGTGGGGAATCAAACCTGGTTCTCCCAGATAAGAGAACTCTGGCTGACCCAAGGCCATTCCAGCAGGTGCAAGTGGAGGAGTGGGGAATCAAACCTGGTTCTCCCAGATAAGAGAGCTCTGGCTGACCCAAGGCCACTCCAGGAGGTGCATGTGGAGGAGTGGGGAATCAAACCTGGTTCTCCCAGATAAGAGAGCTCTGGCTGACCCAAAACATTCCAGCAGGTGCAAGTGGAGGAGTGGGGAATCAAACCTGGTTCTCCCAGATAAGAGAGCTCTGGCTGACCCAAGGCCACTCCAGGAGGTGCAAGTGGAGGAGTGGGGAATCAAACCTGGTTCTCCCAGATAAGAGTCCGCGCACTTAACCACTACATCAAACTGACAAGTTTGGTCCCCGCTGAAACGAGAACACACACACTTATTAAAAGTTTCTCATTTGCCTCATGTCTACGCAGCTGTTATGGGAGCTTTTGGCAGGTGGGTATGTGTCTGCTTACTTTCAGTCAAGTTAGAGCTGCATTTTGCCAGTTTGATGTAGTGGTTAAGAGCAGCGGACTCTAATCTGGGAGAACCGGGTTTGATTCCCCTCTCCTCCTCCACGTGCAGCTGCTGGTGTGACCTTGGGTCAGTCACAGTTCTCTCAAGAGCAGTTCTCTCGGACCTCTCTCAGCCCCACCTGCCTCACATCGTGTCTGTTGCGGGGAGGGGAAAGGAAGGAGATTTGTAAGCTACTCTGAGACTCCCAGCGAAGGGCAAGGTATAAATCCAACTCTTTGTCTTCCTCCTCCTCCTCTTCCTCCTCTCCCCCTCCTCCTCCCAGTCCGTGACCTTCAAGGCTTGCCTATCCTTCTTCCCATCCCAATTCTTGTATTCTGTTTCAGTCTGTGGCTTCTATGAAGCACATATGAACATATGAAGCTGCCTTATACTGAATCAGATCCTTGGTCCATCAAAGTCAGTATTGTCTACTCCGACTGGCAGCAGCTCTCCAGGTGCTCAAGCTGATGTTTTTCACACCTATTTGCGTGGACCCTTTTTTAGTTGGAGATGCCAGGGATTGAACCTGGGACCTTCTGCTTACCAAGCAGATGCTCTACCACTGAGCCACCGTCCCTCCCCTTTATTGGCTCTCCAGGGTCTCAAGCTGAGGTTTTTCACACCTCTTTGCCTGGACCCTTTTGAGTTGGAGATGCCGGGGATTGAACCTGGGACCTTCTGCTTCCCAAGCAGATGCTCTACCACTGAGCCACCGTCCCTCTCCTGCTCTCCAGGGTCTCAAGCTGAGGTTTTTCACACCTATTTGCCTGGACCCTTTTTTGGAGATGCCAGGGATTGAACCTGGGACCTTCTGCTTCCCAAGCAGATGCTCTACCACTGAGCCACCGTCCCTCCCCAATACTGACTTTGATGGACCAAGGGTCTGATTCAGTATAAGACAGCTTCATATGTTCATATGTTCAGACTGGCAGCGGCTCTCCAGGGTCTCAAGCTGAGGTTTTTCACACCTCTTTGCCTGGACCCTTTTTTAGTTGGAGATGCCGGGGATTGAACCTGGGACCTTCTGCTTCCCAAGCAGATGCTCTACCACTGAGCCACCGTCCCTCCCCTTTATTGGCTCTCCAGGGTCTCAAGCTGAGGTTTTTCACACCTATTTGCCTGGACCCTTTTTTAGTTGGAGATGCCGGGGATTGAACCTGGGACCTTCTGCTTACCAAGCAGATGCTCTACCACTGAGCCACCGTCCCTCCCCTTTATTGGCTCTCCAGGGTCTCAAGCTGAGGTTTTTCACACCTCTTTGCCTGGACCCTTTTGAGTTGGAGATGCCGGGGATTGAACCTGGGACCTTCTGCTTCCCAAGCAGATGCTCTACCACTGAGCCACCGTCCCTCTCCTGCTCTCCAGGGTCTCAAGCTGAGGTTTTTCACACCTATTTGCCTGGACCCTTTTTTGGAGATGCCAGGGATTGAACCTGGGACCTTCTGCTTCCCAAGCAGATGCTCTACCACTGAGCCACCGTCCCTCCCCAATACTGACTTTGATGGACCAAGGGTCTGATTCAGTATAAGGCAGCTTCATATGTTCATATGTTCAGACTGGCAGCGGCTCTCCAGGGTCTCAAGCTGAGGTTTTTCACACCTCTTTGCCTGGACCCTTTTGAGTTGGAGATGCCGGGGATTGAACCTGGGACCTTCTGCTTCCCAAGCAGATGCTCTACCACTGAGCCACCGTCCCTCTCCTGCTCTCCAGGGTCTCAAGCTGAGGTTTTTCACACCTATTTGCCTGGACCTTTTTTTGGAGATGCCAGGGATTGAACCTGGGACCTTCTGCTTCCCAAGCAGATGCTCTACCACTGAGCCACCGTCCCTCCCCAATACTGACTTTGATGGACCAAGGGTCTGATTCAGTATAAGGCAGCTTCATATGTTCATATGTTCAGACTGGCAGCGGCTCTCCAGGGTCTCAAGCTGAGGTTTTTCACACCTCTTTGCCTGGACCCTTTTTTGGAGATGCCAGGGATTGAACCTGGGACCTTCTGCTTCCCAAGCAGATGCTCTACCACTGAGCCACCGTCCCTCCCCAAAGAACTTCTAAGAACTAACTTCTAAGAACTGAACGCAGGCTAAATTGGTTTTTTTCAAAAATAAAAACAAGTTTATTTCAATAAACAGATCAACATTCAGGATCGTAGTAAAAAAAAATAAATCAAAATTATGACCCAACAAAGTCAGCTAGTCACCAATAAGCATCCCAATGAAGCACAAGTACAAACAGTGCATAATCGAATTAAAAACAGATTCATGCCAGACCAGTGTATTATTTGCAGTTGAACCAAAACTCCCACAAGAAAAATAATCCAGGAAAGGGGACCGCTTCGCTAAAATAGTTGGCCTTCAATGCGAAATAGTTGGCCTTCAATGCGAATTATGTGTAATTTTGTCCAAAACAAAATACTCCCAGCGCCTGCAAGACCATCCTCCTTGGGATGGCCTTCACCGATTAAAGAGAGAGACTGCTAAGTAAATTTACCATCTGCTGAAATAGCAACAGGATGTTTAATTTTATTAATTTTAGAATTTTAATTAAATTTGTTAAGCTAGTTATTGTTTTAAACAATTATTGTATAACTTAATGTACTGATTTAATGTTGTTAGCCGCCCTGAGCCTGCTTCGGCGGGGAGGGCGGGATATAAATAAAATGATTGATTGATTGATTGATTTGCTTAACCAGGCCACCAATGAAGGAATTGAATTTTGTCTCCCGTGTAATGCAGTAGCATACTCAGCCGCATTGAGCAACAAAGAAATCGACTCCTCCTTTAATTCAGGAAGTCTAAAATCATCCCAAACGTTTAGGAGACAAATTTTAGGGGATAATGGAATCCTTACTCCCGTAATATAAAAAATTTCCATTATAACTTGTAACCAAAATGAAGAAATCAGCGGACATGTCCACCACATACGAAACTGGCTTTTGGTTTTTACTTCTGTGTCACAAATGGCATTTCTGGTATGTTCCCTCTGCTAGAGCTGACCGAAACCTGCAGGGACTGTGGACGGCGGAGCCTGACCTATCTGAACCAGCTGAAAGACAAGCAGTCTCTCCGACAGGCAGCTCCGGCGGACGTGAGGAAGACCCTTCAGGAGCTTCTGCACCTGGGACAGGTAGAGACGGAGCCAGCAGGGCAGACTGCTTAGAGGGCCTGATGAGATCTCAAAGATGCCAGTTAGAATCTGAGCTCTGCCGTGAATTCCTCGAGGGAATTTGGAGCCACTCAGCCTTGCCTACCTTGAAGGGCTGTTGTGAAGACAACATTCACCACCCTTTGAGGAAGGAGGGAGAGAAACTGGCTGCACAGAGCTGAGTTGTGGATACAGGAAGAACCAGGGCTTTTTTTGTAGCAGGGAATCCTTTGCATATTAGGCCACACCCCCTAATATAGCCAAGCCTCCTGGATCTTACAGTAGGCCCTGTAATAAGAACCCTGTGAGCTCTTGGAGGATTGGCTACATCACGGGGTGTGGCCTAATATGCAGAAGAGTTCCTGCGACGTAAAAAGCCCTGTGAAGAACAATCCACGAGGAACACAGCTGCAGTGTTCTGTTGGGTCCAGAGGGCTTAGTTGAGTGCTTGTCACATCCCTGAGGCAAAAGGAAGATGAAAGGCCAAGGAGAAGTTTAATACTAGTCTCCCTGCAACAGGACAGCAGTAGAAAAGAAGAAGATGATATTGGATTTATATCCCGCCCTCCACTCCGAAGGGTCTCAGAGCGGCTCACAACCTCCTTTCCCTTCCTCCCCCACAACAGACACCCTGTGAGGTGGGTGGGGCTGAGAGGGCTCTCACAGCGGCTGCCCTTTCAAGGACAGAGTCTCAGAATGGCCTTCAATCTCTTTTCCCTTCCTCCCTCACAACAGACACCCTCTGAGGTGGGTGAGCCTGAGAGGGCTCTCACAGCAGCTGCCCTTTCAAGGACAACCTCTGCCAGAGCTATGGCTGACCCAAGGCCATGCCAGCAGCTGCAAGTGGAGGAGTGGAGAATCAAACCCGGTTCTCCCAGATAAGAGTCTACGCACTTAACCACTACACCAAAATGGCTCTCCTCACAATCTCCTTTATTTCCTTCCCCCACAACAGACACCCTGTGAGGTGGGTGGGGCTGAGAGAGCTCTTACAGCAGCTGCCCTTTCAAGGACAACTCCTGTGAGAGCTATGGCTGACCCAAGGCCATTCCAGCAGGTGCAAGTGGAGGCGTGGGGAATCAAACCCGGTTCTCCCAGATAAGAGTCAGCACACTTCACCACTCCACCAAACTGGCTCTCCAAGAGCCAGAGTCCAGGAGCAACTTAAAGACTAACAAAATTTGTGGCAGGGGATGAGCTTTTGTGAGTTACTACTGACTTCTTCAGAGACCAAACAGGACAGCTTGAATCAGAACATCTCTGTGCAGCAACTGGACAAGCACTTGTCAGGGATGCTCTAGGCCAGGATTGTCAGATATGCGGCCCAGGGGCCAAATCAGGCCCCCAGGCAACTGGCTGTCATTTGCATCCTTCTCCCTCCCTCTTGCTTCCTTCTGCATCACAGCTTGCTTTGCCAGGCTTGCTCAATCGCACAGGAGCTACAGAGCCAAGCCTCTATTTTCTTCATTGGCTGAGGCTCCTCCCTTGGGGAGGAAGGCGGGAGGAGGCAGAACTTGCTTTGCCAGGCTTTCTCAATTGCACAGCAGAGCTACTGAGCCGAGCCTCTTCCTCCTATTGACTGAGGCTCCTCCCCCTCCTGGTCCCCTGAAGAAGGAAGGAAAGAGCCAGAGCTTCCTTTGCCCAGTTCCCTGGATCCCATGGGAGAAATACAAAGAAAGCACCTTTAAGACCAATGAGCGCAAATGTTTTAAGTTTTTTAAAAATACATATTTAATTGTGTTTATCTGCATCCTTTATAAAGGTTATATCTCTGCTATATAATCTTAAATCAGTACACACATGACCTGCTGCAAGAAGGTCTCATTTATGTCAGATCCGGCCCTCAAAACAAATGAGTTTGACGCCCCTTATCCTGCATTGAGCAGGGGGTTGGACTAGATGGCCTGTGTGGGTCCTTCTGTCTCTTGGATTCTATTCTAAGCTCTGTCTTTTGTCTGAGCCTCTTGCCAATGGGGAAAACGCACTGTTGGCGGAACAGATCCACGGAGTCTTCATTTCCCTTTCTGGGCCTTGCTCTCCATTTCTCTCTCTCTCTTTTTTTTTGACAGGCACTGAGACCCAAAAGCCTAGACATCCGTCAGGAAGAATTAGGCGACATGGTGGAGAAGGAGATGGCCTCCACCTCAGCAGCGATTGAAGATGCGGTCAGGAGGATAGAGGTGAGTTGGGCAGTTTTCCCCCCCTAACCTTGTTAAACGCAAAACATAGTGGAGGCAAAAGGAAGTACTTTTTCTAATATTGTAAACAACCTTTCTGACGGATAGGGCAGTGGCCATTGTGAGACAACCTAGCAACCTGTGGGGGAGGGACGGTGGCTCAGTGGTAGAGCATCTGCTTGGGAAGCAGAAGGTCCCAGGTTCAATCCCTGGCATCTCCAAAAAAGGGTCCAGGCAAATAGGTATGAAAATGCTCAACTTGAGACCCTGGAGAGCCGCTGCCAGTCTGAGAAGACAGTACTGACTTTGATGGACCAAGGGTCTGATTCAGTAGAAGGCAGCTTCATATGTTCAAAATTCAAACCGGGGGTGTATAATTTGCACTCTGTTGATACTCAGAATGTAGCCTGAACTTGCCCGTCCAGGCAGTTCAGGGGCTATGAAATGGTGGCATTGTCTTCAGGCAGAGAATGCCACCAGGAAACGACTGGCTGGCTGGCTGGAAAATGAGAAATCCCCTTTAATAGTTGCGAGGGGGGGGAGGGAACAAACATCTGGCTGGCTACTCTTAGGAATAGGTGTGGCACATGATTGGACAATGCAGTGCTTGGAAGTGGATCGTGGGCCTGTCTGGTAACGTCTGAACGCAACTGTCGCCCAATTCTTCTGCAGGAAATGATGAACCAGGCCAGGATAGAGAGCTCGGGTGTTAAGTTGGAAGTCAATGAAAGGTGAGTGGTGGGAGGAGGACAAGGTGGGAAACAAGGTTACTTTTGCATGATCCAACCTTCGTTCGGATCTCTGCACCTTTTCTGTGACGCGTGAGCAGGGGTGGAATTCTAGCAGGAGCTCCTTTGCATGTATATCTGTGGTATAGGCCACACACCTCTGATGTAGCCAATCCTCCAAGACAGGGGTGGCCAATGCTAGCTCTCCAGATGTTTTTTTGCCTACAACTCCCATCAGCTCCAGCCATCGGCCGTGCTAGCTGGGGCTGATGGGAGTTGTAGGCAAAAAAACATCTGGAAAGCGACCGTTGGCCACCCCTGCTCCAAGAACTTCCAGGTCTCTTTTTTTGTAAGCTCCAGGAGGATTGGCTCCATCAGGGGTGTGTGGCCTAATATGCAGAGGAGCTCCTGCTAGAATTCCGCTGTGTAAGCTCTTGGAGGATTGGCTCCATCAGGGGTGTGTAACCTAATAGAGCCAGTTTGGTGTAGCGGTTAAATGTGCGGACTCTTATCTGGGAGAACCGGGTTTGATTCCCCCCTCCTCCACTTGCACCTGCTGGAATGGCCTTGGGTCAGCCATAGCTCTCTTATCTGGGAGAACCGGGTTTGATTCCCCACTCCTCCACTTGCACCTGCTGGAATGGCCTTGGGTCAGCCAGAGCTCTCTTATCTGGAAGAACCAGGTTTGATTCCCCACTCCTCCACTTGCACCTGCTGGAATGGCCTTGGGTCAGCCATAGCTCTCTTATCTGGGAGAACCAGGTTTGATTCCCCACTCCTCCACTTGCACCTGCTGGAAAGGCCTTGGGTCAGCCCGAGCTCTCTTATCTGGGAGAACCGGGTTTGATTCCCCACTCCTCCACTTGCACCTGCTGGCATGGCCTCGGGTCAGCCATAGCTCTGGCAGATGTTGTCCTTGAAAGGGCTGCTGCTGGGAGAGCTCTCTCCAGCCCCACCCACCTCTCAGGGTGTCTGTTGTGGGGGAGGAAGGTAAAGGAGATTGTGAGCCACTCTGAGACTCTTTGGAGTGGAGGGAGGGATATAAATCCAATATCTTCTTAATATGCAAAGGAGCTCCTGCCAGAATTCCACCCCTGCACACGAGGAAGCTGGCGTCTGCACTTTGTGGCAGAGCAGAGGGACTGTCTTGTCTGCCGAAAGCCTCGGTTCCCATCTCAGGCCTTTTGAGTCAAAGACACCAGGCACAGCTGTTGCGGAAGGCCTTTCGGGGCCTGCAATGCATGGGACGGTTCTGGGCTAAATGTTTGACCTGCATTCACACTCGGGGAGGGCGTGTGTATAATTTGCTCAGAAGACTGCCTGAACTTTCCAGTCCAGGTAGCACGTGGCTTTGAAGTTGTGGCATTGTCTTCAAGCAAAGAGTGCCGCAATTACGTGACTGGCTAGCTGGGGAAACACAAAAGCCCTCCTAAAGGTGCAGTGAAGTGTCAACTAAATAACGGGGCCTGGGAAATCCTTGAAGGCTGCACCTGTTTTAGAGGAGAGAAGAAGATGATGATTCTGGATTTATATCCCGCCCTCCTATCTGAATCTCAGAGTGGCTCATCATCTCCTTTACCTTCCTCCCCTACAACAGACAGCCCCGTGAGGTAGGTGGGGCTGAGAGAGCTCTCCCAGAAGCTGCCCTTTCAAGGACAACTCATGTGAGAGCTATGGCTGACCCCAGGCCATTCCAGCAGCTGCAAGTGGAGGAGTGGGGAATCAGTTTGGTGTAGTGGTTAAGTGTGTGGACTCTTATCTGGGAGAACCAGGTTTGATTCCCCACTCCTCCACTTGCACCTGCTGAGATGGCCTTGGGTCAGCCATAGCTCTGGCAGAGGTTGTCCTTGAAAGGGCAGCTGTTGTGAGAGCCCTCTCCAGCCCCACCCACCTCACAGGGTGTTTGTTGTGGGGGAGGAAGGTAAAGGAGATTGTGAGCCGCTCTGAGACTCTTCGGAGTGGAGGGCGGGATATAAATCCAATATCATCATCATCTTCTTCTTCTTCTTCAAATCCCGTTCTCCCAGATAAGAGAGCTCTGGCTGACCAAAGGCCATTCCAGCAGCTGCAAGTGGAGGAGTGGGGAATCAAATCCCGTTCTCCCAGATAAGAGAGCTATGGCTGACCCAAGGCCATTCCAGCAGCTGCAAGTGGAGGAGTGGGGAATCAAACCCGGTTCTCCTAGATAAGAGTCCACGCACTTAACCACTACACCAAACTGGGTCTGAATAGGGACTAAATAAGAAATTCCCTTTTAAGATTACAGTTCAGATTGTACAGCAGTCGGACTTTGGCAGTCCCTTCAGGATATCGTCCTTTGTTATTCCCCTCCCCCTATACACACACACACACACACACTCCCAAACTCTTTCTGCTAGTAGGAGATCCTAAAGCAACCCGCTTTCTCTTGGTTAAAAGAGAAAAGAGGACTTAAAAAGGGGGCATTTTGCCTGTGCAAACAAAGAGCTGGTGTGGTGTAGTGGCTGTAGTGTTGGCCTAGGATCAGGGAGACCCCAGTTCGAATTCCCGCTTGTGCCGTGGAAGCTTGCTGGGTGACCTTGGGTCAGTCTCAGCCTAACCACTTTGATTCCCCACTCCTCCACTTGCAGCTGCTGGAATGGCCTTGGGTCAGCCATAGCTATCATAGGAGTTGTCCTTGAAAGGACATCTTCTGGGAGAGCTCTCTCAGCCCCACCCACCTCACACAGTGTCTGTGGTGGGGGGTGGGGGAAGGTAAAGGAGATTGTGACCACTCTGAGATTCAGAGTATAGGGCAGGATACAAGTCCACTATCATCGTCTTCTCTGGATTATTAGGCAACTTTTTGACCCATTTCATTACTGCATTTTTTTCATGCGAATGACAAATTTGTTTTATTCAATCATGGCAAAAGCATTAATTGTTGTATTTTTTGTTCCCCAAAGGATTTTGAACTCCTGCACAGACTTGATGAAGGTAAGTGCCTTTTTAAGTAACGAAGACCCTCGCTGAGTACAGGAGAACCCATCTGTAGGCAGAAGAGAGTTGGGAACTGCGGGGCTAGCCGCCTCTTTCGCTGACCAGGGTAGACTTTTGCAGAAGGCTAACTTTACAGTTGTCCAAGAGGGGGTTTTTCTACTCAAGCAAGAGGGCAGCACTGTAGAAAATGCTTTACAAAGTTACTTGGTTAAGATGCAGGTGGGTAACCGGGTTGGGCCGAAGCAGCAGAACTTTGAGACCAGCTGATACCCAGAATACAACTTCGTTGGTCTTAAAGATGCCACTGGACTCAAACTTTGTTCTGTTGCTTGGCTGAATTATTGAGGACTGTGGTCTGTACTACTGTGGAAGCACTGAATTGTTGCTGACCCATGGAGGGATGTCACATCAGGACATTTTCTTGGCAGACTTTTCAAGGGGTGGTTTGCCATTGCCTTCCCCAGTCAGCTACACTTCCCACCCCCCACCCCCCAGCAAGCTGGGGACTCATTTTACCGACCTCGGAAAGATTGAAGGCTGAGTCAACCTTAAGCTGGCTACCTGAACCCAGCTTCTGCCAGGATCGAACTCAGGTCACGAGCAGAGCTTGGACGGCAGTACTGCAGCTTTAACACTCTGTGCCAAGGGACTCATACTACTGTGTATAGAAGGGGTGGCCAAACTTACTTAACGTAAGAGCCACATAGACTAAACGTCAGATGTTTGAGAACTGCAAGATATGAATGTCAGATGTGTCAAGCATGCATATTTCTAAGTGCCATGATGGTTTCTTAGACAGAAAGCAGGCTGCTAGTATCCACCTCCCTTTTACGATGTTTGGACAAACAGTAAATCCATGTAGCCCCAGGATGTTTACGCTGCAGCCTGGCTGGTAAAGCTGTGAGGTGCCTCTCCCCCAGATTCACACAGACAGTTCTTATCTGCTCCCAGAGAAGTGTGAGAAAGGGAGATGTTTTAATAGCCTAAATTCCTTAGTAATAAAATAGATATTATGTACTAACCTTTGAACCCATGACTCAAACTGCATCTGTACTATCCTTTGAAGTAATCCTATACAGTAATTGTGTAATCATGTATACGTCATTACTTCCAAGGATTCTGTCCTTGGTAAAGCTTCAGAGTTTCTAAGTGCAATGATGGTTTCTTAGACAGAAAGCAGGCCGCTAGTATCCACCGCCCTCTCCCTTCTACAACATTTGGGCAAGCAGTAAATCCATCTAGCCCAAGGAAGTTTACGTTGCAGCCTGGCTGTGAGGTGCCTCTCCTCCACATTCACACAGACAGCTCTTATCAGGTCTGGAAGAAGTGTGAGAAGGGGAGATTTTTTAATAGCCTAAATTCCTGAGTAATAAAAAGAGATACTATGTACTAAGCTTTGAACCCGTGACTCAAACAGCATCTGTATACTAACCTTTGAAGTAATCCTATATAGTAACTGTGTAATCATGTATACATCATTACTTCCAAGGATTCTGTCCTTGGTAAAGCTTCAGAGTTTCTACAATAACGCAATTTTGATTTAACAACAAAAGATTATTGAGAAATATCGATGTTTGACAAGATGTTTGAGAGTTGCAAGATGTGAACATCAGATGTTTGAGAGCTGTAAGACAGGAAGGAAGGAAGGCCTGGAGAAGTGATTGATGTGGCTTCGAGAGCCACATAATATGTGTAAAAGAGCCACAGTTTGGCCAACCCTAGTTTATAGTCTGCTGTAAATTAGATCCCACTGAGTAATTTTGCATCATTTAATGCGCGTTAACACCTGCACTTTGCTTCAGTTTCTGTTTTTTAAGGCTTCTGGCTGGTTCTGTAATCCTAATCCTAATTCACTGTTTATTGAATGTCCAATCCTGTCGATTTTAGTGACTCGCTCTGTGCAATGCACCTTGAGTCCCAGGGAGACAGGGGGGATGATCAATAACATAAATAGCAATAAAGTCAGTCTTGCCCCTGAGAGAATGGTCACCAGGGATGACAGAAAGGGGGCTTGATTGTGCTGGAAAACTAACGCATCAGCTGTTGACTGACTGTGCGCTGCTGTTGTGGTTTCAGGCCATCCGGCTCCTTGTCTTGACGTCTACGCACTTGCAGAAGGAGATTGTGGAAAGCGGAAGGGTGAGGTTTTGCGTTTGGTTTCTTTTGTGTGCTCATTATTTTTTCAGGTGCCTGGAAAAGTGGCCCGTGGTGGGTATTGAACAGCCCTTGGCAAGATGGGAACATAAGAGAAGCCTGTTGGATCAGGCCAATGGCCCAGCCAGTCCAACACAGTGGCCGAAAAACCCAGGGGCCATCAGGAGATCCATCAGTGGGGCCAGGACACCAGAAGCCCTTCCACTGTTGCCCCCCTGCCCCAGCACCAAGAACACAGAGCATCACTGAGGTCCTTTAAAGGGAGGGACGGTGGCTCAGTGGTAGAGCATCTGCTTGGGAAGCAGAAGGTCCCAGGTTCAATCCCCGGCATCTCCAAAAAAGGGTCCAGGCAAATAGGTGTGAAAAACCTCAGCTTGAGACCCTGGAGAGCTGCTGCCGGTCTGAGAAGACAATACTGACTTTGATGGACCAAGGGTCTGATTCAGTATAAGGCAGCTTCATATGTTCACTGCCCCAGAGAGTTCCATCAGTATTCCTAGACATCGCCAGTGAAAAAGAACTTGGGCAGAACGCATGAGGCTGCCTTATACTGAATCGGGCCCTCGACCCATCAAACTCAGTGTTGTCTACTCAGACTGGCAGCGGCTCTCCAGGCCTTCAGGTTAAAGGTCTTTCCCGTCACCTCCTGACTGGTGCTTTTACCTGGAGATGTCGGGGATTGAAGCTGGGACCTTCTGCACGCAAAGCCCAGGCTCTTCCACTGAGCTACAGCTTCTGCTATTCTCCTCTGCCTGAGATAGTAGATGGATGCATCTGTTCGGAATGGTTAAAGGGACCCCTGCTCTGACTTCATATTGGTAGCCTCAATTTTGGTCCCCCCCCCGCACCACCATCTGAGAATGGGTGGTAACTTGAGCAGGGCCTTCTTGGTTGTGGTGCCCAGAACTTTGGAATGCCCTCCCGGGGAGGTGTTCCACTATCATTCTCTCCTGCCAAGGGGTGAGGATTTTTTTTTGTATACCCCAGTAACTGCTATTGGCCCTCCTCCTTGGTTTTGGCATTATATGCTTATGTGCTTTTATTGTATATCATTTTATGATGTTAAATGCTGCTTTTTAATGTTTTCATGTGTTCATGTTCTCCACCTTGGGGGTTCTAGCTGGGTGGGAAGGCTGCACAGAAATGTTGGTTTTTTTTAAAAAAAAAATAAAACCTTGGTACTTTTATTAATGTTTTTAATTCAGCCCTCCAGAGAGCTTGGGGCAGTGTCTGTCTAGTCCTCCTCCCCGCCCTTTTATTCCCACACAGTCCCAGATATTCTCTAAGAAGCCAGCCTCAGCCTCGCCTAGACGTCTCTCCAAATAAGGGGCAGAAACATCCGGGGTTGGGTGGTGGAAGAACGGCACTTCAGCATCTTTGTCTGTCTCACACAGTCATCTTGGTTAAACTCAGCAAAACGCCACTGTGTTTTCTCTCTCGCGTTCCACTAGGGGGCAGCAACCACACAGGAATTTTACGCGAAAAACTCCCGCTGGACGGAGGGTCTGATCTCCGCCTCGAAGGCCGTCGGATGGGGAGCGACTCAGCTCGTGTAGGTATCTGGCTGGCTTCCCCTGCTGCCAATCAATCTATCCCTCTCTGAAAGTATTTTCCTCCATCAGAGCACTGATGCGCACGGCAAAGGAACACGAAGCCGCCTTCATTCCCGAGGCGAGCGACTGTGCTTGATGTCCTCTCATCGACTTTTGTCTTCTTTTTACCCTCCTTCAGAGAGTCTGCAGACAGAGTCGTCCTCCACACGGGCAAATACGAGGAACTGATTGTCTGTTCGCACGAGATTGCGGCCAGCACGGCTCAGCTGGTAGCGGCTTCCAAGGTAGAGTTCCTGGGCAGGAATGCAGCCCAGCTCTGGCTGGCAGGAAGACACCTTGACTGATTTCGCACTCACCTTATGCCGCTCTCACATTCAACTTCTCAGTGTGGCTTCCTTCCGATTTCACACTATCTGCCCCGGGGCTGCAGCAAGCGTCGGCGTTTTCGCTCAGCAAACAGAAACCACTAAAAACCAGTTTCTGTTTGCTGCGTAAAAACGCCGATGCTTGCTGCAGCCCCGGAGCAGATAGTGTGAAATCAGAAGGAAGCTGTGCTAAGAAGATGAACGTGAGAGCGGCGTAAGGTGGGTGGGAAATCGGTCCTTGACAAATGCCCATCAGCTCTTGAGTGCCAATAAAACTTTGAGTGCCAGAAGGGAGCTGAGCTAGACTTATTTTTGGTGGTCAAAGGGTAGACTGTGGGATGATACAATTGTGCATTTTATTTCTATTAGTTTGGCATGGTGGTGAAGCACGCAGACTCTTATCTGGGAGAACCGGGTTTGATTCCCCACTTCTCCACATTACCTTGGAGTGACCTTGCGTCTGTCGTAACTCTCTCAGAGCTGTTCTCACAAGAGTAGTTTCTGTCAGAGCTCTCTCAGCCCCACCTACCTCACAGGGTGTCTGTTGTGAGGAAAGGAAGGGATAGGAGATTGTAAACCACTCTGTGACTCCTTCGGGTAGTAAAGGCGGGGTATAACTTCACTCTCCTTCTCCTCCTTCTCCTCTTCTTCCTGGAGCATTGTGTAGTTCATAATGTATAATTACTACATTCCCCCCACCAATGTTCCCTCTAAGCTGCAGAGTCTTGTGAGCAAAAATTCTACTTTGTGAGCTACTGACATTCAAGTTGTGAGCTACGGCATAAATTATTGTGCTCTGGGGTCCTCCTTCCTGAGATAAGACAAAAATCTGTGAGCTGGAGGCTAAAAATCTGTGAGCTAGCTCACGCTAACTCAGCTTAGAGGGGACACTGCCCCCCACTGGGGGCAGCATTTGACAGTGCTGGGGACTTAAGAAGCCATTCTGTCCCAGCCTTGTTTTGACCTTGAGAGCCAGTTTGGTGTAGTGGTTAGGTGTGCAGACTCTTATCTGGGAGAATCAGATAAGTGGAGGAGTGGGAGATTCCCCACTCCTCCACTTACAGCTGCTGGAATGGCCTTGGGTCAGCCATAGCTCTTGCAGAGTTGTCCTTGAAAGGGCAGCTTCTGGGAGAGCTCTCTCAGCCCCACCCACTTCACAGGGTGTCTGTTGTGGGGGAGGAAGATAAAGGAGATTTTGAGTCGCTCTGAGAATCTGATTCAGAGAGAAGGGCGGGGTATAAATCTGCAGTCTACTTCTTCTGTTGTGTGCGGAGAAGATATAGGAGATTGTAAACCACTCTGAGTCTCTGATTCAGAGAGAAGGGCAGGGTATAAATCTGCAGTCTGAGAATCAGGTTTTATTCCCCACTTCTCCACTTGCAGCTGCTGGAATTGCCTTGGGTCAGCCATAGCTATCGCAGGAGTTGTCCTTGAAAGGGCAGCTGCTGGGAGAGTTCTCTCAGCCCCGCCCACCTCACAGGGTGTCTTTTGTGGCGGAAGAAAATAAAGGAGATTGTGAGCTGCTCTGAAAAAGAGTCCCGTGGCGCAGAGAGGTAAAGCTGCAGTACTGCAGTTGGAGCCCTCTGCTTACGACCTGAGTTTGATTCCAGCAGTAGCTGGTTCAGGTAGTCAGCTCAGGGTTGACTCAGCCTTCCATCCTTCCGAGGTCGGTCAAATGAGTCCCCAGCTTGCTGGTGGGGGGGGGGGGGGAGTGTAGATGACTGGGGAAGGCAATGGCAAACCACCCCGTGAAAAGCCTGCCGTGAAAACATTGTGAAAGCAACGTCACCCCAGAGTCGGAAACGACTGGTGCTTGCTTGCACAGGGGACTACCTTGACCTTTTTAAGTTGCTCTGAGACTCTGATTCAGAGAGAAGGGCGGGGTATAAATCTACAGTCTTCTTCCTGGACGCCTCGTGCTAATCAGGGCCCCTGAGCTGGGTAGCCCAGGATAGCTCAATCACATCAGATCTCAAAAGCCAAGCCAGGTCAGCGTTTAGATGATGGGAGACCCCCAAAGAAGTCCAGGATCGCACCGCAGACGCAGGCAGTGGCAAACCACCTCTGAACGTCTCTTGCCTTGAGAAACCCTCCCAGGTCTGCTGCAACTGACAGTGACGAAAGCAGCAAGCGAATCCAGGAAACTGGCTCCAGGAAAGGCTCTTTTGCTTCTGCTGAAAGTTTTGCCCGGAACCTGCCAGCCCATCTTTGGCTGTATGCAAAAGGCCTGACTTGTGCGTTTCCTCCGTGCCGAGAAATGCTAAGCGAGTCTCTCTGTCTGGTGCCAGGTGAAAGCGGATAAGAACAGCAGAAACCTGAGCAAGCTGCAGGAATGCTCGCGCACCGTCAACGAGATGGCTGCCAACGTCGTGGCGTCCACCAAGTCAGGCCAAGAGCAGGTCGAAGAGAGAGGTGAGGCGGTGCCCGTCAGGCCGGGCAAGGGCGGAGGGAAGGGAGGACGGCGGGGTGCTGCGGTTAAGAGCGGCAGGCTCTCATCTGGAGAGACGGGTTTGATTTCCCCCCTTCCTCCTCCACATGCAGCCAGCTGGGTGATCTTGGGCCAGTCACAGTTCTCTCCGAACTCTCAGCCCCACCTGCCTCACAAGGGGCCATTTGTGGGGAGAGGAAGGGAAGGCAGTTGTAAGCTGCTGTGAGACTCCTTAGGGTTGAGTAAAGGAGGGTAGCAAAACCAACTCTTCTTCTGAATGCAGCTGCTCAGTCAGACTCCCTCTTTCACCATTTCCAAGGGCCTTTTTTGAAGCGGGAGCTCCTTTGCATCTTAGGCCACACATCCCTGATGTAGCCAGTCCTCTTGGAGCTTACAGTAGGCCCTGTATGAAGAGCCCTGTAAGCCAGGGGTATCAATCTCATTTCTTATGACGGATGGATCTGACATAAATGAGACCTTGTCAGGCCGGGCCGTTTGTGTTCCTATTTAAGATTAGGTAGCAGAGATGGAGCCCCATGGTGCAGAGTGGTAAAGCTGCAGTACTGCAGTCTGAGCCCTCTGCTCACGACCTGAGTTCGATCCCTGCGGAAGCTGGGTTCAGGTAGCCGGCTCCAGGTTGACTCAGCCTTCCATCCTTCCGAGATTGGTCAAATGAGTATCCAGCGTCCTGGGGCGAAAGTGTAGATGACTGGGGAAAGCAATGGCAAACCACCCCATAAAAAGTCTGCCGTGAAAACGTTGTGAAAGCAACATCATCCCAGAGTTGAAAATGAGTGGTGCTTGTACAGGGGACTACGTTTATCTTTTTAGCAGAGATATAAACTTTATAGAGAACACAGACAAACACAATTTAAAAAAAAACTTAAAACATGCTTAAAAAGTTAGCACTTGTTGGTCTTAAAGGTGCTTTCTTTGTATTTCTCCCATGGGATCCAGGGAACTGGGCAAAGGAAGCTCTGGCTCTTTCTTTCCTTCCCCAGGGGACCGGGAGGGGGTGGAGCCTCAGCCAATAGAAGAAAGAGAGGCCTGGCTCAGTAGCTCTTCTGTGTGATTGAGAGAGCCTGGCAAAGCAAGTTCTGCTCCCCCTTCCTCCCCAAGGGAAGAGCCTCAGCCAATGGAGAAAATAGAGGTTTTGCTCTGAAGCTCCTGTGTGATTGAGCAAGCCTGGCAAAATATGCTGTGATGCAGAAGGGAGCAAGAGAGAGGGAGAAGGAAGCAAATGACAGTTGCTTGGGGGCCTAATAGGAGCCCTCCGGGGGCCTGTGTGATTTGGCCCCCAGGCCGCATGTTTGACACCCCTGCTGGAAACTCTTGGAGGATTGGCTACATCAGGGGGGTGGCCTAATATGCAAAGGAGTTCCTGCTACAAAAAAAGCCTGAACTGCATTTTTTATCTCTTCCTTCCTGGAAAGAGCTCGCAGTGCTAGAGGTGGCTTCCCCTTCTCCTTTTATCCTCATAGCACCTCTCAGAGGTGTAAGTTAGGCTGAGAGAAAGCAAGTTTGGTGTAAGAGAGCCAGTCTGGTGTAGTGGTGAAGTGCGCGGACTCTTATCTGGGAGAACCGGGTCTGATTCCCCACTCCTCCACATGCACCTGCTGGCATGGCCTTGGGTCAGCCAGAGCTCTCTTATCTGGAAGAACCGGGTTTGATTCCCCACTCCTCCACTTGCAGCTGCTGGAATGGCCTTGGGTCAGCCATAGCTCTCTTATCTGGGAGAACCGGGTTTGATTCCCCACTCCTCCACTTGCAGCTGCTGGAATGGCCTTCGGTCAGCCATAGCTCTCTTATCTGGAAGAACCGGGTTTGATTCCCCACTCCTCCACTTGCACCTGCTGGAATGGCCTTGGGTCAGCCAGAGCTCTCTTATCTGGGAGAACCGGGTTTGATTCCCCACTCCTCCACTTGCACCTGCTGGAATGGCCTCGGGTTAGCCATAGCTCTGGCAGAGGTTGTCCTTGAATGGGCAGCTGCTGTGAGAGCCCTCTCCAGCCCCACCCACCTCACAGGGTGTCCGTCTCCTGAGAGCCAGTTTAGTGTAGTGGTTGAGTGCACGGACTCTTATCTGGGAGAACCAGGTCTGATTCCCCACTCCTCCACCTGCACCTGCTGGAATGGCCTTGGGTCAGCCATAGCTCTCATAGGAGTTGTCCTTGAAAGGGCAGCTGCTGTGAGAGCTCTCTCAGCCCCACCCACCTCACAGGGTGTCTGTTGTGGAGGGGAGAAGACATAGGAGATTGTGAGCCACTCTGAGTCTCTGATTCAGAGAGGAGGACGGGGTATAAATCTGCAGTCATCTTCTTCTTCAATGATCTGATGCCCCCTAGCAAGCTCTTTGACAAAGAAGGGGAACGTGGCCTCCCAGGCTCTCGCTCTTGAGACATGTCCGTCTTTGGAGCCACGGTTCGTTTGGTGGGAGCAGGTAGAAAGGGGTCCCCCTCTGGAAGATTTACGTCCCCGCCCCCATCAGTGTCCCAGGGAGCAGGGAGATATGGGGAGGACTATTCTGCATCGCTTTGGGAGTCCAGCTAGGCGCCATGGTGACAGTTCAGTGTGTTTATCGCTGTGCCACGTAGGAGAAGGTTGGCGGATTTTCCAGAAGAGGTGGACGGAAGCCTGGGCCTTCAGTTGGCCTGTTCGTGCACGCTATAATACCACGCTCTGAAAACCAATATCCCAAAGGATGCAACGGCCACCTTGTGTCAAATATGACCTTAAAGCATCAGAATCCGTAGCTGCCAAAATGTTCAATGCCTCTGGTGATGCTTCGTGTCACTCAGTGCTCCCTTAGCACAGGCCAGAGGGCAAGACTAGCGTGGCGGGCTGAGAGACAGAGAGCGCGAGCCAGTCTGATGGTGTGCCGGATTCAAATCCGTACTCGGCCAGGAAGCTCGCTGCATGCGTTTGGACAAATCGCTCACTTGCTCGTCCTAACCGACCTCACAGGCTTGTTGTGAGCAGGGACCTTTTCGTAGCAGGAACTCCTTTGCATATTAGGCCACACCCCTCTTACGTAGCCAATCCTCCAAGAACTTTCAGGGCTCTTTGCTGAGGGCCTCCTGTAAGCTCCAGGAGGATGGGCTACATCAGGGGTGTGTGGCCCAATATGCAAAGGACTTCCTGCTACAAAAGAAGCCCTGGCTGTGAGGATAAAACAGGGCACAGAAGCCCACCTGTGTCTCTTTGAGGAAAGTGCAGATGCAGCACGTCTCCTCTTTGCCTCAAGAAGCTTGTGTAACCTCTCTCCTATTTTCTGTTCCCGCCAGACACCATGGATTTCTCTGGGATGTCCTTGATAAAACTCAAGAAGGAGGAAATGGAGTCACAGGTACCGTAGGCCTTTGAGATAGTCATGAGGTGGTGTTACTGTGAAATTTAGATGAAAATATCTTTAAGGTCATAATTTTCAAAGAGGTCTCATACTCTAGAGGTGTGGCTGCTGCCACCAGAAGAGTACTCCTCTGGGCCAGTTTGGTGTAGTGGTTAAGTGTGCGGACTCTTATCTGGGAGAACCGGGTTTGATTCCCCACTCCTCCACTTGCAACTGCTGGAATGGCCTTGGGTCAGCCATAGCTCTCTTATCTGGGAGAACCGGGATTGATTCCCCACTCCTCCACTTGCAGCTGCTGGAATGGCCTTGGGTCAGCTATAGCTCTCTTATCTGGGAGAACCGGGTTTGATTCCCCACTCCTCCACTTGCACCTGTTGGAATGGCCTTGGGTCAGCCATAGCTCTCTTATCTGGGAGAACCAGGTTTGATTCCCCACTCCTCCACTTGCAGCTGCTGGAATGGCCTTGGGTCAGCCATAGCTCTGGCAGGAATTGTCCTTGAAAGGGCAGCTGCTGGGAGATCCCTCTCAGCCCCACCCACCTCACAGGATGTCTGTTGTGGGTGGAGAAGATATAGGAGATTGTGAGCTGCTCTGAGTCTCTGATTCAGAAAGAAGGGCGGAGTATAAATCTGCAGTCTTCTTC
Organism: Heteronotia binoei; assembly: GCF_032191835.1. Lineage (NCBI taxonomy): Eukaryota > Metazoa > Chordata > Lepidosauria > Squamata > Gekkonidae > Heteronotia > Heteronotia binoei. The sequence continues at coordinate 77,411,079 of NC_083233.1, read as the reverse complement.
TTGTTCGTATGGGTGTAGAGACTGCCTGCACCCAGGAGATGCTGATCAGCCGCACTGGGGTCCTACCCAGCTCCATGCAGGACCGGCCTTGCCACTAGGCAAACTACGCCTAGGGCGCTGGCCTTCTGGGGCACCAAATTGGGTACTCCCATGTGACAAGCGACACAAGTTAAAGGACCAGTGGGGCATCTCTTGCGAGTGTCTACAGTAGTTGTCTTAGCAGTAGTATGTGCAAAAAGGATCTAGGGGTGTTAGTGGACCATACGCTGAACATGAGTCAACAGTGTGATGCGGTGGCTAAAAAGGCAAATGCAATTTTGGGCTGTATCAACAGAAGTATAGTGTCCAGATCACGTGAAGTGATGGTGTCGCTTTACTCTGCTCTGGTAAGACCTCACCTGGAGTATTGTGTTCGGTTTTGGGCATCACAGTTTAAGGATATAGACAAGCTGGAATTGGTCCAGAGGAGGGCGACAAAGATGGTGAGGGGTTTGGAGATCCAAGTCCTATGAGGAAAGGTTGAAGGAGCTGGGCACGTTTAGCCTGGAGAGGAAGCAGCTGAGAGGTAATATGGTCACTATCTTCAAGTCCTTGAAGGGCTGTCATATAGAGGATGGTGTGGAATTGTTTTCTGTGGCCCCAGAAGATAGGACCAGAACCAGTGGGTTGAAATTAAATCAAAAGAGTTTCTGGCTCAACATTAAGAAGAACTTCCTGACAGTTAGAGCAGTTCCTCAGTGGAACAGGCTTCCTCGGGAGGCAGTGGGCTCTCCTTCCTTGGAGGTTCTAAACAGAGGCTAGATGGCCCTCTGACAGCAATGAGGATCCTGTGAATTTAGGGGGAGGTGTTTGTGAGTTTCCTGCATTGTACAGGGGGTTGGACTAGACGACCCTGGAGGTCCCTTCCAACTCTATGATTAGGAGGAGGAGGAGGAGAATCAACAGAGGAATCTAGCTCAGCTTTAGGAGGAACTTCTTGACAGCTAGAGCGGTTCCTCAGTGGAACAGGCTTCCTCGGGAGGTGGTGGGCTCTCCTTCCTTGGAGGTTCTAAACAGAGGCTAGAGGGCCATCTGACAGCAATGAGGATCCTGTGAATTTAGGGGAAGGTGTTTGTGAGTTTCCTGCATTGTACAGGAGGTTGGACTAGACGACCCTGGAGGTCCCTTCCAACTCTATGATTAGAAGGAGGAGGAGAATCAACAGAGGAATCTAGCTCAGCTTTAGGAGGAACTTCTTGACAGCTAGAGCGGTTCCTCAGTGGAACAGGCTTCCTCGGGAGGTGGTGGGCTCTCCTTCCTTGGAGGTTCTAAACAGAGGCTAGAGGGCCATCTGACAGCAATGAGGATCCTGTGAATTTAGGGGGAGGTGTTTGTGAGTTTCCTGCATTGTACAGGGGGTTGGACTAGACGACCCTGGAGGTCCCTTCCAACTCTTCTATGATTCTACCCACATTAAATGAAGAAATCTGCCATCTGCGGCTTCCTTAGGGGACTTTTGTTGTTGTTCAGTTGCACAGTCGAGTCTGACTTTTTGCGACCCTATGGACGACGTCACGCCAGGCCCTCCTGTCTTCCACCGTCCCTTAGGGGACAGTTCCCTACAAATCATGGCCTGTCTGTTAGCTAGTGTGCCCCTCTCCCTCCCTGCCTGGTTAATGCGAAGGGACATTTTGTCATTTGCAGGTAAAAGTGCTGGAGCTGGAAAAGACCCTGGAGAACGAGAGGCTGCGGCTCGGAGAGCTCCGGCGGCAGCATTATGCCCTGGCTGGCATCTGCGCGGAGAACACCGACGAAGGGAAGCCCGCTGTGGCACGCAAGCCCGGCGCCTTGAAGAAGCCACCTGTGGCCCAGAAACCTGCCCACCCCAGGCAAGGCCCTGAGGTACGTCTCACCATGCAGCCGTTAGCAAGTCCACTGCTGGGAGGCAAAAAAGATGGTCTCGGACAGGGACGGCCAACGGTAGCTCTCCAGATGTTTTCTGACTACAACTCCCATCAGCCCCCGCCATCAGCCATGCTGGCTGGGGCTGATGGGAGTCGTAGGCAAGAAACATCTGTTGAGCTACCGTTGGCCACCCCTGGTCTAGGACATCAGTCTGGGCTGCAAGGTCCATCTGAACTGCTTATCCCAACCTCATGTGTCAAATTAAGACGACTCACAGCAAGGATCCAGACAGTTCCTTTGTGCAGAAGCTGTGGCTACTACTGCACCTTCTAAGATAGATCCAGATGGGCAGCTGCGTTGGTTTGAAGCAGTAGAACAAAGCAGGAGTCAAGTGTCACCTTTAAGACCAACAGTTTTATTCAGAATGGAAGGTTTCGTGTGCTCTAAGCATGCTTCATCTCCTACTTTGTTCCCTCTAGGCTGAGTTAGTGTGAATTAGTTTATTTAGCCTTTTTTTGTTTAAAAACAGGAAAAATGGCCCCAGAGCTAACTAAGGTATGCAGTGGCTCACCACTTGAATGCCAGTAGCTCACAAAGTAGAATTTTTGCTCACGAGACTCCACAGCTTAGAGGGAGTATTGGTCACAATGGATATCTGCTTCTTCCCATACCAGAGGCAGTCTGCCTTCTTAGACCAGCCTTCCTGTTTGTGGTCACCCTTGAGGTAACAGGGAGGCCACTGTGTTATCGGTCTGATCTGACATGGCTCTACTTACGTTTTAATGTGTGTGGCATCAGCCATTTTGTAGTTCTGAGCCATAGGTTCAAAATAGTTGAAGACCCCTGCTGTAGTGTGTAACTTTCCCTATGCAGAAAGGTTAAAACGTTTGGGGCTCTTGAGCTTGAAGAAATGTCGACTGAGGGGTGACATGATAAGAGGTTTACAAGATTATGCATGGGATAGAGAAGGCAAAGAAAGAAGGACTTGTCTCCCTTTCTCACAATGTGAGAACTCGTGGGCACTCCTTGAAATTGCTGAGCAGTCAGGTTAGAAAGGAAGTACTTCTTCACCCAAAGGGTGATTAACCCATGGAGTTCATTGCCACAGGAGGTGGTGGCTGCTACAAGCATAGACAGCTTCAAGATTGGATAAACAGCTGGAGCAGAAGTCCATCAGTGGCTCTTAGCCACAGCATATTGTTGGAACTGTCTGGGGCAAGTGATGCTCTGTATTCTTGGTGCTTGGGGGAGGGCAACAGTAGGAGGGCTTCTAGTGTCCTGGCCCCACTGTTGGACCCCCTGATGGCACCTGGTTTTTTTTGGCCATTGTGTGATACAGAGTGTTGAACAGGATGGGCCATTGGCCTGATCCAACATGACTTCTCTTACTTTCTTAAGTCTGGGGCAGTGATGGTCTATAATCTTGGTGCTTGGGGGAGGGCAACAGTGGGAGGGCTCCTAGTGTCCTGGCCCCACTGATGGATCTCGTGATGGCACCTGGTTTGTTTTGGCCACTGTGTACAGTGTTGGACTGGATGCCACTGGCCTGATCCAACATGGCTTCTCTGATGTTCTTATGTGACACAGAGTGTTGGACTGGATGGGCCACTGGCCTGATCCAACATGGCTTCTCTGATGTTCTTATGTGACACAGAGTGTTGGACTGGATGCGCCATTGGCCTGATCCAACATGGCTTCTCTTATGTGTACTGCTATAATTTTTTTTCTCTTTTCTAGCTGGAAGAGGCAGATGGTGTGTACCAGGCCCAGCTTGTGAACTTCTAAGCGGTACTCCCTTGCACCTGGAAGGAGGACAGCAGCAGAACAACAAACCCAGGGCTGTTGTAGGGTTCATCTTCTACCCGTCTTGATCCTTCCTGCTGGCCCGGGGGATTGGGGGACCGTGTCCCATTGTGCAGTTTGCAGTAACTTAATTCATAGATTTCTGGTGGAGGGCAAAGACTTCTCAGGCACCAATTTGCCTCTTGATGGGGGGGGGAGTGCGCTCAGGAAAGCCCCCCCCTGCGGTGTAGACATTCCAAAGCCATTACATGTCTGTGTTTTAAACAGATGCCGATCGGATTAACCCTCAAGCTGCCTTCTGTCTGGCCTTGGCCTTGATGCTGAAATTTCTCTGTCCTCTGCCCGAGACGAGAAGGCATCCCGGACCGGGTGCAGCTGACTAATCTCTAGTCCAGGAATCTCTTTCTTGCAGTGGTGTCAGGCTACTGGTTAGCTGAGGGCGTTGTAAGTGAAAAGGGGAGGCCTTCATCAGATAAGTCCTCTTATTTATAAGCAATAGGAAGTTTTTTTGGAGTAAACGTTGGTGTATCTATTACTGTAGTACAAAGATCTTTTTAAGCAATGTGAATTTTTATTTTTTTTTTAAGTAGGCAAGGTTATTTTGTAGTGTCCGTGCTGCAAGCTAATAGGAGAATTTTCAAGAGGAAGAGACGTTCTTTCCCATTGTCGGTTTTATATGTGTAAAAGAAATTGGGTATATATATATATATATATATAGAGAGAGAGAGAGAGAGAGAGAAGGAAAGAAGCAGGGTAAGACAGCTGCACTGCACCTGGGGGTTGAAGACTTCCGGAAAAAGCTACACAGTTTTAAATGTTTTAAACCTGAATTTCTGGGGATGAAAACTGGCTTGCCAGGGTTGTTCAATGTGATTTGTAGCAATATGCATATGAGGGGTGGGGGGAGGGGAGAGGACAGGGAAATGGTTTTGATTCGGGGGGGGGGGGGCAGTTCCCAGGCTTAAGTTGTTGTTAACAGACCCATGTAGCTTATTAAAATGGACTAGTTACCTCAAATTTGTCTTTCTGCGGTTCCGGTTTTGTTCTTGGAAATGAACCAGGCTTTTTTATTTTTTAAAGTCTGTTCTCACACTGGGTGCCAACACACTGGCCAAAGGCCCTTTTTGGAATGGTGACTGCCCAGGGCTGGACGGAGGTTTACTCGTGCTCTAGGCAAAGCTGACCTTCGTACCTATCTGCTTCAGCAATCCATTTTCTACTGGGGCTAACAAGCATCATTAAAAAAGGCATGCCTGCCTGTATTATGAAGCCTGAGCAAGTGGGGAGGAGGGGCAGGCAAAAAGCTCTTTCTTACCTTGAATGTTTTAAAGGTGCTTTTTCGTATTTCTCCCATGAGATTGAGGCACCAGGGCAAAGCAGTGTCTCTCTTTCTCTCTTCCCCAAAGGAGGGGGATGCCAGAGCAGCTCAGCCAATGGAGAAGCTTGGCTCTGTAGCTCTGCTGTGCGACTGAGATTGCCTGGCGCAGCTCTAGCTTTGCCAGGCTCTCAGTCACACAGCAGAGCTACAAAGCCAAGCTCCTCCATTGACTGAGACACCTCCCTTGGGAAAGGAGGGGGGGAAGAGCAAGGAGAGGCTGTCTTACCTCAATCCCACGGAGAACAAAAATGGGGATGACAGAAACAGGAGAGGGAGAAGGAAGCAGACCATAGTGGGCTGCATGGAAGCCCTCTGGAGGCTGAGTCAGACCCACAGGCCAGACATTTGACACCCCTGAGCTAAAATATGACATGGAAGATGCTGTTTCCAGGATGAGATCTCGGTTTCTAAGATACCGAAGAGAGCAATGGAGGAGGGGCAGTCCTTAGAGATGGCTGGCCCATGACTCCCCCCCCCCCCTTTGAGTCCTGACCCACAGGCTGGGGAACACTGGTCTAGGAATAAGACAGCAAGATAACTCGTGGGCCTCTTAAGCAAGCAGCTGGGTTCTACATGAGTTACCACCAGTATTCCCTCTAAGCTGAGTTAACGTGAGCTGGCTCACAGATTTTTAGCCTCCAACTCACACATTTTTGTCTTAGCTCAGGAAGGATGACCCCAGAGCACACTAATTTATGCAGGCGCTCCCAACTTTAACCCCAGTAGCTCACAAAGTGGAATATTTGCTCACAAGACTCCGCATCTTAGAGGGAACATCGGTTACCACTTGCTGCCTAATACAGGCATGGGGGCCGAACCTTGCCAGAATGTGAAACAAGATGCCCAGCTCAGGTTTTCCAACCTACCTAAAACGAAGAAGGCTGCTGTTCAAACAACAAACTGGGCAGAGAAGAGGTCGTTAAGGGAAAAAAAACACTCAGCGGTGACCGTGTGTACAAAATCTAGGATTTTATTCCATAACCACTGCAAATCTTAAAACAGCCAAAACCTACAAGAAAAGTGAGCAGCCTCGGACTTGGGGATGTTCAGCCACATTCCCGTCAGTGACGCAGCACAAAAAAAGCGGAAATCTTCTTGTTACGCGTGAGGGAACGGCCCTGCAACCACAAAGGGACATTCTGTTGCGGGCCTTCTGGAAGTAGCTTCTCGGCGTTTGGGGCCTGCGGTGGAGGGGCTAACTGAAGAAACGCAGATTATTAACACATCCGGAATTGCCAAGGAACCAGCTGAGGGCAACTGGAATGCTAGGCTTCAATGCCCCAGGAAACCACCCCACTCTCTACTCAGGATTACGATCCCACTCGCCCTAACCAAGGAGATCAGGCTTCATGTACCTCTGCCCCCACCCCCCTCATTCCAAGTCTGACCACAACACTGCCAGCCTCACACAAAGCTTTAAACACAGTTCTTTTTCTTAGGACCCCCGCGAGGTCACAAAAGAGCGGGCGTGAGAAGACCCCTTGTGCGTTTGCCACTCGCACGGAACGATGAAGCTGTAAGTCGGCAAGCTTCGCTCGCTTCTTCCGCAATACGTACAAGTCCAGAAATGGGCAAGGAGTAACGTCAAGCTAACATACTGTGCAGTCCTGGCCAGCCATGTGGACAATTAAGACAGTCGCATTTTTAAAAAGAGGCTATTTCTTCCCTCAGAAAACCCAGCTAAGGGTCCATGGCTTCCTTCACCTCAAGATATTTTTCTTTTTCTTTTTTAAAAAAAAAGAGAACTAATTTTAACCACCACTAACTGTACGTTACAGGTATACTGAACACACACAAACGCACTCACTAAGTTTCATATATAGATCAGCCAAAGATGGGCACTAAAATCATCAGGACCCTTTTAACACCAGGTTAACTTCGGAGCTCCGTGATCATTTTGTTATTTTTCTCTCTCTCTCTCTCAAAAGAACAAATTCTTTTTCGGCAGCATTTGCCACTTGCAGGTGTTCAAAACCCCATGATTACTATTTTTTTTTAAATTGCATCTTGGCACAAAACTAACCACGCTGCTTCCTGTGCAGCAATTCTGGTTTTCCAAAGATAACCTATAGGACAAGAACGTCCTGCGGCATTCCCCTCTGCATATGCGCCTCCGCTCCAAGCGGGCTGTTACTGTCCTAATCTTGCATGCAACTTTTCCTTATCCTAAAACATACTTAACATCTGCACATTGAGACAACAAACCAGATTAGGACTCCTCTCTCTCTCTCTTTTTTTTTAACGGCACAAAGAGAAAACAGTAACCAGGCGAAGTCCGGCGCTCTCTCACGCAGGCTGCGTTGTGTTCTCAAAATATTAGTTATTTCACAGCTTGACTTGGGCGTTCAGCTTCCCACCTGTAGTGATTAGTCTACCATCGGTTCAGCAGCCGCTCTGCATGCACCTCAAGGCGCACCACGCGAATCTAGGGGCTCCAAAAACAAAGGGCTCGAAGGGACGGAGAAAGATTTCCTTGTCCCAAGGAAATGCACATTTATGTGCGCCGTGGGAGGAGCTCCACGCCAGCGCCATGCTCCCTAGCTACTTGGGAGACAGACTGATGGTGCCCCTGAGCTCTTTGCTGACTGCGGGTCCAATTCGTCAGGGCTTGGCAGCAAACAAACCAAATACTCCCGACACAAAAAAGAGCTTACAGGACAGGAAAGGATAGCTTCGAATAACCACTGGATTAAGATATGTAGCTGCCCCCCCACCTCTCACCTAATAAGCAGTGATCCTAAGGCACACATCCACCACCTTCCCCCCCCCCCCCCAATACATTGCTTCTAGATAGAAAAAATTGTTTATCGTGTGGCTTTTCTGTGCAGCGTTATCCCTGAATGGTTCGGCAATTGTAAAAATTTAGTTATTTAAAAAAAATAGTAAAAATATTTTAGACTATTTCCTGATAAGAAACAGTTGGACCATATTAGCCCCCCCCACCCAGCCCCACGTTTCCAGACAGTATACAAATATTCAGTACAAAGTTTGCAAGTGAGCCCCTCACAATTGTCTTTATGCTTGAAATATGCTGTTTCACTACCCAGGATGTATACTGTCGGCTTACGTATGAAAGTGTCTCTGGTTGTACAGACTAAGGCAACGTCTACCCAACAAAATGTGAGTGGTTTAAAACACCTGTCCAATCATGGCTCCTCAAAAACCCCTGGGAATCTGCCAAGTCACTTCGCCCACCCACCTCCCCAGACTACAATTCTTAGCATTCTTTAGAGAAGGCCTGAGAGAATCCAGTTCCCGAATATTTGGTTGCTTTTGCTGTTCTGCACCAGATCCAGGGCAAGTGGTCTTTCTCCTTCCATTTCGACAACACCTGAAATGGAAGTTGTTGTTTTTTTTCCTGGACGGTGAACTGCTTGAAAGGAAAAGAAAACGTGATATAATGAGAGATTACAAGAAGACTACATTTCTAATGTGAAAAGAGATGTGTTTTCGAAAAGGCAGGAAGACATAATTAGTAACCCTGTTAAGGAATTCTGAACAGCAGATAAGATTATAGCACCAAAGAGTCCTTTGTGCCACACAGGAGTTGAAACTCTAAGGGGAAAGAGTAAAAAAATAGCTGTGTTAGTGCCATTTTTTTTTTTTTTAAAGGAGATGGAGCTGATTCCTTGACACACTGAATGAGTAACATACATAACTGGCTCGCACTGAAATGGGCCACATTCACATCTGGCTCAACTTCTACTGAGCTTCCAGAACGATTTTTAATGCCTTTTAACACATAATTACCGGAAGCAGCCTTTGTTAGGAGACTGCTTTTGCAAGCAAACTTCCCAGCCTAAATGCATCTGAACAAAACCTCTGGAAAAGTCCGACGTCACCGGCCAAAAGACCCACCAAAGCTACTCGAGCCGAGTCATGCGTCTTATTCGTTCAGCCAGACATCTTTCTGGAGGCAGAACCGACTCACAGGGATCATCCCCATATCCTGGAGCAGTCAGGCAAGAAGCAATTACAAACAGATCTCCATTCTTTGCAGAAACCAAATCCTTTTGCAAAGTCATTTCGCCAAGCCGTGACCTTGGAGGCCTTTCGGAGTACGATTAGCAGCAGAGAAAATCACAAGGACAAAACAATGCACAGTTCACCGTGCCAGAATCAAGCTGAAATGGATACGCAGTGCTGAGCAAGTAGAGGGACACCTTTGTTTGGGAAAGGAAGGGAGGCAAGAAAGAAGGAAGAGATCATGTGCCATCCATGGAGTACTGAAATATCCCAGGTTTCATTAGTCATTGAGTCTCTAGGAGCCAGCTTTCCTTCTAGCTAAGGCTGCAGTAACAGGGATGGATTCATTCACACCTACGGATCCAACAAACTACAAGCTCCTGGGTCCCAGCAGCGTTAGCTTCAGAGTCCCGTCTCCAGATGGGAGGTTGTTCCAAAAGAAACTTGACTGGCCTCCGAAAGAGAAATGGCAACTCAGTGATACACCGAGTCCGACTGAAGATAAGAAGAGTTCCAAAAATTCCCCTCCGACACAAAAGGTTATGGCTTCAAGAAAGGGGGGGCCTACAGGCCTAAGTGGTTTGCATTTTTTTCACCCCTGTAATTTCAAAGAAGGGAGCAGAGATCACAAGGTCCAACATGAGGCAAGACAAACGGGCTCTGGCTGCACTAAACTGATGCAGCTTTGCTTCTGCGCCGCCAAAAATAAAAGTTAGCAACAGGTTAGGGGAGGAGAAGCCGTGTGATAAAGAGAGGAAAGAAAAGAAGCTACGAGTGTGTTGAAACCAAGAATGGCAAACTGCAGGTGGGTTTTTTATATATATATATAGCAAACCGAAAAATGCATCCTGTTGAAAACAAGTCCGCTTGAAACTTCCATGATAAAACAATAAGGCAGGCTGATAATTAATGCACAGATCCAACAGCTTCACGCTCTTGCAGTCTGTGAGCTTTGAAAAATGCAGCCCTTGTTAACACCTGATGGGAGAAAGCAGTTCTCCAGTGCCCGGCTGCCCCTTTCACACCCCCACCTCCTGAACGGAGGGGGAGGCTGCATGGATTTCCAGGAAGCAATCTGCTCATACTGACAAAAGTTTTATCTCCACCACTTCCTCACCAACGAGTGCTCCTGGGGTCAGCCTTGTCCACCGTTATTAGGGGGTGGGGGGGGACACTTTTAACAGAATAAGGCTAGCTAATATCATTACGGAGGTACTTGTGCCTCAGGGGTAGGACCCCACATGAATCCATCTTCCCACACAATGTCCTAAGACCTGCATTCAGGTAACGACACCTCTTCTTCCACAGCAATATGGCGTCAACTAGGCCTGGCTGAACTTTTAACTTCCTTTCCATTCCCCCTTGCCCTCCCTCACCAAAGCTTTCTTGCACCAATATCTCACTGAGTTTGGATCTCATGGATCTGGCTTTAAAAGCCTTCAAAGAATTAACAGGTCACAGTTCCAAAGGCTCCTTTTCCTAGCCAGATTACTAGGAGAGGGAAAGGAGACGGCCTCATGCTTGGCGCTCTTCCACAACACACATTCCTTAGGTCTGTGTGTGGAAGGCAAGGATTCTACAGAGCTTTACTACAGGAACCCTGAAATGCTTATCAAGTCTGACTTCACGAGGTTTGCCATTTTCTGGGCATTTCTCATTAACCTGGCAGTTCTGAGCAGAAAACGGCAAGCATTTACACCAACCCATCAACAAAATTCCCCTGGCTTGGGTGGTCTGCTTTAAAGATAATGGCCAATTTAAAGGGGGGGGGGTGGAACCCTCAGATTCAGCACTAAATTGTTTCCTTCCAAAATCCTTCTGAACGACCGACCGGCAGCAGCCCAAAACACCCAGATGAACAATGGCCGTGGTGATCCTCTAAAACAACTTCCCCTCTACCAAATTCTCTGAAGAATCGCTTATGCAATGAAAAATGCCACCTTGTGTATTCTTTAGCTGGTGTTCGAGTCACAAAACCGTCAGGGCTCATCCCACATTTAAACAGACGTTGCAATTTCAGACTAGGAAGCTGTCATGAGTGCAAAAAGTGGGTTTTTTAAAAAAAAAATCTAGCCGACAAGAATCTATATATAGAGCAGGGGTGGCCAACGGTAGCTCTCCAGATGTTTTTGCCTACAACTCCCATCAGCCCCAGCCATTAGCTATGCTGGCTGGGGTTGATGGGAATTGTAGGCAAAAAAACATCTGGAGAGCTACCGTTGGCCACCCCTGATATAGAGAAGAGAGCTCACCAGCAAGATGTTTAAAAGGGTGTGGGTATTAGATAACTAACAAATTCTGGAAGAACAGAGAGGCTTCAAAAGAAGATCTCTCCTGGTGCAGGAGGAAGCAAGAGTGACGGTTAAGCACATACAAATTAGTCCTCTTGGGGATGAGGGAAGCACCTTTGGCAAGAGCCAGGAAATGACAGGAATGCAGATGCAAGGAATGAGAACTGGGCTGATCTCAAAAGAATATAAGAAATTAACTTTTTTTTTTTTTAAATAAGAGCCACTTGCCTTCATGCCGTGGTGGGGAAACTTATACGGCCTCAGTTTTGGAGATCCTATGCCGCTACATCACAACCAAGAGACTAATATTAAAGACGGGGCTGATCAGAGGGGGCGATTGCAGGGCGTTCTCAACATGGCACTCATCGTGTAAATTTTAGTCACCCTTCAAAAGCAGGAAAAGTTATTTTGCGTTCACCGTTTTGGACATCCTGAGATTTTCTGGAGGTCGGTAAGTTTAAGAGTTGATTTCTCGTGGTTTGAAAAAGCAGACACCCCACTCCCCCGAAACCAAAGGTATGACATCAGTGTTGGCGGTGACTGCCACCCCCACCCCTCATCAGGTGCCGCTGAAACTTCTAACCTACATGATAATTTTCAGAGCATGTATCCCAAGCACCAGGCACAGAGAGGACCGGGCTAACAGCCTGTTTCAAAGGAAGGTTTCCCACTGCAGTCTCCCGGGCAGAGCGCTTCTGCAATGGCTGGCGTGTTGCATATCAGAACAGAGGTTTCTTTCGAGGAATCGGTGGCCTGCAGTTCCCTGTGCTCGGAGTCAGAAAGGAAACGAGATCCCAAGGGGAAAGAAAGGCAGGCGTTCGGCCGAAGTAGTCGCTCCAGACTCCGTTTATACGTGAAATGTTTCACCAGAGAGACAAAAAATTCAGCGGGCCCGACCGTCTCCCATGCAAGAGCCGGGCAGATGCCGATTCGTTAAGAGAAGATAAAACACGGTCGAACGCGTCGATGCATCATTGGTTGTCGCCCTGAACTTCTTCTGAAATCACGTGCGAAGAAGGGGGAGGTTCGCACCGCTTCTTCAGCCCGAGTCTCAGAGTTAGGGGATAAAGAGAAAAGCACCAATACGTGACTCTGGGTCCGATGGCATATTCACTGTAGGATAAAGCCAGGGTTGGGTGGCAGGCGAGGTGGCGGTCTTTGGGGCAGCGCTGGTGGGAACTGTGATGCAAACGGAGTTGGATATCCCGCTGGCGGCATCTGACTGACGGGAGGGACTCCCGTTCGCGGGGGAAGCAGAGGGTATGGGTGGCTTGGATAGGGAGCAGCTGGTCCAGCATTCATTGCCGCTGTAAAGGGAGTAGGAAAGCGTCCTGCTGGGACCAGCGATGCTGGAGGTGGTGGGGGTGGATTCCGCCGAGGCATAACTGAAGGAGGGGCGTTTGCCTCCGCAGTCTGAAGCGCTGGTGGGGTTTCGGTGGCTCTCGGCTGAGGCGGTGCCGCCAGGGGGAGTCTCGGCCCCTTCAGCACCATCTCCTGAAGTTTTTCGATTTTTACACGCCGCAGATGAGCCAGTTTTCTTTGGCTCTGGTATTCGTCGATGAAGGCGTCCAATGGCACTTCGCCGTCCAGAAACTTCTCGGCCATGTTCTGTCACAGAGATGGAAAGAATTGTTATTAGGGAGTGCTGCCCTTTGCACATTCTAATCAAAGTCTAACGCTCCTGGCTGTTAAGACGGACAGGTGGAGTACACCAAGGGCCTTTGATCCTGCACATGGCTGAGGCTGCAGCAGAGGAAACAGTGTCCATATCATTAGGGGCAGGTTAGGGACCTGACTCCCCCACACCAGGGGTGGCAAACTTGCTTAAGAGCCTCATAGAACAAATGTCAGGTGTCTGAGAGCCGCAAGACATGAATATCAGATGTTTGAGAGCTGTCAGTCAAGGGAGGAAGGCAAATAGATAGGGGTGGGAGGAAGGAAAGAGAGGTGGAAAGAAAGCAACTTTAACGAAGGAGGCCCGACTGAAATCGACCAGAGATAGGGCCTTTTCAATCACAGCCCCCTGCTGGTGGAACCAGTTACCGGATGAAGTGAGGGCCTTGAGGAACCTTGGGCAGTTCCGCAAGGCCTGCAAGACTGTCCTCTTCTGGTTAGCGTACAACTGACTGGCATTTAAGAACTTCGGAGGAAGCCCGTCACCATCAGATTAACACCAAATCAACAGACTGTCTCTGTTTCTTCTGTCTTAATTGTTTTAACTACTGTAAATTATTGAATATGTATTTTAATATTTATTAATTTTATTGTTCTATGTTTTTTACGTTGTAAGCCGCCCTGAGCCTGCCTTGGTGGGGAGGGCAGGATATAAATCAAATAATAAACTCTAATTGCATTCTCCAAGCTGCCAGCTGGCTTGACTTAGAGAAGTGATTTAAAGAGACAAATGCCTTCTCCAAGCCAGCCAATAGGACAGTGAGGGCTTCAAGAGCCGCACAATAAGCGTGAAAGAGCCACAGGCAGCTCCCAAGCCACAGTTTGGCCACCCCTGCCCCAGACCCTAGGCTCTTCCTCTTCATCACTCCACCACACTGGGTGTGGCCCTCCCCCAGCTTTTGTATTCAGAGCAGCATCAGCTTGCCAGGGGATCAGGCAGAGGCCTCACAATTGCATCCTCAGAGCCTGCCTGCCTACCGAGGGCCCTTTCACCGGATATATCAGATACTGAACTTTTAAATGGCTTGCTTGCAAGGCATACTGGTGTAATGCTAAATGTACAGGGGTCACCACCGGTGTTCCCTCTAAGCTGAGTTAGTGTGAGCTAGCTCACAGCTTTTTAGCCTCTGGTTCACATGTGGTTGCCTTAGCTCAGGAACAATGGCCCCAGAGCAAACTAATTCACACAGCAGCTCACCACTTTTAATGCCAGCAGCTCACAAAGTGGAATTTTTGCTCATAAGACAGTATTGGTCACCCACCATGTTTGCACTCAAACCACACCATAAAAACCGGAGGAAAACAGTCAAAGTCCAGGAGTGGCTGAAAGACTAACAACATTTGTGGCAGGCAAGCAGTGACTCATGAAAGCACATCCCCTGCCACAAATTTTGTTAAGTGTGCAGTTTTGTTAAGTGTGCAAAAGGAAGTACTTCTTCACCCAAAGGGTGATTAACACGTGGAATTCACTGCCGCAGGAGGTGGTGGTGGCTAGAAGCATAGCCAGCTTTAAGAGGGGATTGGATAAGCATCTGGAGCAGAGGTCCATTAGTGGCTATTAGCCACAGCTTACTGTCAGGGGCAGTGAGGCTCTGTATTCTTGGTGCTTGGGGAGAAGGGCAAAGTGGAAGGATTTCTAGCCCCACTTGTGAACCTCCTGATGGCACTTGGGGTTTTTTTTTTACTACTGTGTGACCCAGAGGGTTTGGCCTGGATGGGTCATTGGCCTGATCCAACATGGCTTCTCTTATGACTTACAACAGCTGCCACGAATTTCATTCGTCTTTAAGGTGCTCTGGGACCCCTTGCTCTTTTCCTCTGCTACGAACGGACTGACAAGGCTCTTCAACCTGTGAAGCCGGAAGCTGCTGCTGCTCTGGGCACCTCCAGCAGCAGGGTTAGGTTGGTGCTTCACTGTCTACTGGAGACAGGAATGTGCCGTGACATCATTTTCCACGCAGCCAGCCAAGGTGTTTGCAGGGCTGCCTGGCCACAGGCTATGCTTACCGGGGGAAATATTTAACAGGGAACTCCTCAGGCAAACCTCCAAAAATTCACTGCAGGGCAGGAAGCTGAGGCTTTTAAGGCTGCTGGGCTGGGCGTGGGGCTGCTGCGGCAACCTGTTCAAAACGTCAACAGCGGTCAAACAGGCATCCCAGCACAAGTAGCACAGCACAGACTGTATCCTGCCACCAGTGTTCCCTCTAAGCTGAGCTAGCATGAGCTAGGCTCACAGATTTGTAACCTCCGGCTCACACATTTTCGTCTTAGCTCAGGAAAGATGACCCCAGAACACACTAAGTTATGCAGGAGCTCACAGCTTTAATGCCAGGAGCTCAGAACTTCAATGCCAGTAGCTCACAAAGTAGAATTTTTGCTCACAAGACCCTTGCAGCTTAGAGGGAACATTGCCTGCCACTCCACTCAGTTTAATGGCAGCACAATCCTCCGGCAAGAAGAGCCCCTGCCCATGCAAGAGCCCGTTCCGCCAGCAAAATGGGTACCTGTGTCAGCAGAGGTTCCTTGCACCAGAGGAAAGCTTTCATCATAGAATCATAGAGTTGGAAGAAACCTCCAGGGTCATCTAGTCCAACCCCCTAATCTCCAGGGTCATCTAGTCCAACCATCATCAGCTTAGATAAACCCACACTAAGACCCTCCCAGCTACAAAGTGTGAACTTAGAATAAATTGTGTACATCAAGCAAATAGGGGTGAGGCTGTGAGCTTGAATAGGCCTGGTTTCAGCAGGGCTGGGTAAGAACAGGGGTGGCCAAACTATGGCTCAGCAGCCACACGTGGCTCTTTCACACATATTGCGTGGCTCTCGAAGCCCCCACTGCCCAGTCAGCTGGTTTGGAGAATGCATTTAAAGTTGCTTTCTTTCCACCCTCTCCTCCCTCCCTGTCCTGTCCTGCAGCTCTCAAAACATCTGACGATCATGTCTTGCGGCTCTCAAATATCTGATGTTTGTTCTATGTGGCTCTTACATTAAGCAAGTTTGGCCGCCCCTGGGCTAGAAGAATGGACAAACTATCATTCCTTCGTGATCGAGGGGACGATAAGTCTGTTGGGGGCTTGAGCAGCTGCCCAGCTCAATGGGATTTTATGCCCTAACTGTAACCCACCCACCCCAAGATATGCCGACACAGTGACCTCACACCTCGGAGACAGAAAATCCTCCCCACGCACCCCAAGGAGCTGTTGTTCAAACTCTCCTGTGACCAGAGGGACGTGAAGAACATCACAAGCCAAGATGCCACAATTAGGGATCAAACACACACACTTCCCCCCCTTTTGTTTTTTCCCCACTTTCCCTCTATGCAATATTTGATTTTTCCTGTGCGTGTGTTGGTTTGTTGTTGTTTTTTTTTTAAGATTTATGTATTTTCAAGTTTGGGGAAAGGTCTAGGATTGAAGATGACACGGAGCCCTGCTGCTCTCAGCTCCCACGACCTCCAAAGAGAAGTCTCCACCAGACGCTTTCTGATTAAAGCCTTCGGCAAGTGCAGCCTGCAAATCTGGAAATTTTTCAGGAACTGCAACAAGATTTTTTTTAAAAAAAAATCTGAGATTCTTAGGATGTGGAGCATTGAGCAGATGAGCCCCAGCAGTTCATGCTTTCATGTGCATAAATATGAAAAATACTGATAATGAAACATACTGTACTCCTGGCCAAACTGAATCTCCCCACCCCCCCAAGTGTTGCTGGCAAACTCAAGTGGAGGGAATGTGCCCACTTGCAACTGTGACTAAGAGGATGCTGAAATGAGGAAGAGCTCGCTGAGCCCCAGAGACAGGAAGGGTGACTGAGCACACGCAATAACGACTCAGTTCCTAAAGGTAACCAGCAGCAGAGGTTTAGAGCGTGCGTTGATCCGTGTCTGAAATAAAGTTACTGTGGCTCTGGAAAATGGTGAGAAAAGAGGCTGATGAAGTGTGAGACAAGCGAAACGTGAGGGCTCTTTTCTATAGGGTTCCTCCTTATTCTCTCCATTATAACGTCACAAGCGGAACCTTTAAGGACTCCACCCTATAGCACTTACTTATGAACTTTGTTAAGGCTGTTTCCTATGTAGAAATTTTAAAGTGCATGAATTGGGGGAGTGCAAATATCTTAGTCTTCCTTTGTTCTATTTTGTCTTATATTTGCACTAAATCAAATGCATGTACACACAATGAGAGTGTGAATATCTTTATTGTTGACCAGTGATTTTTTGTAATTATTCCATTGTACACTGGTACCAGTCAGAAACGACTGGTGCTTGCACAGGGAACCTTTCCTTTTCCTAAAGGTAACCTAGGCTGGGGAAGAAGAAGACAACGACTGCAGATTTATACACCGCCCTTCTCTCTGAATCAGAGACTCAGAGTAGCTCACAATCTGTGTCTTCTCCCCCCACAACAGACACCCTGTGAGGTGGGTGGGGCTGAGAGAGCTCTCACAGCAGCTGCCCTTTCAAGGATAACTCCTGCGATAGCTGTGGCTGACCCAAGGCCATTCCAGCAGCTGCAAGTGGAGGAGTGGGGAATCAAACCCAGATAAGAGTCCACACACTTAGCCACTACACCAAATCGACTCTTTCTGGGAAGGGAGCAAAGGGCCAAAAGCACAATGTTGGCATTTGTAGAAAAGAGCTGCATCTTGAAAAACAAAACTCTTGACTGCTGTGATTGCCATGGGGTGGGGAGGGGGAGAGAGTTGTTATGATAATTTTACTGCCATTTGTACTGCACTGTTTCACCTTGTAAGCCAAAGTCTCTGGAGAGGGCAGCATACAAATCTTCTAAATTAACCATCTGGCTTCAGGTGAACAATCCTGGCCTTTACTCTCTGGTCCAAGCCCCAGGTCTGGGTACTGGATTCAGTGGGGCTCAAAGAGAGATCTCGCACCTTGGAGACAGATAACCTTCCCCACGCGCCCCAAGGAGCCGTTGTTCAAGCTCTCCTTGAGAGCCAGTTTGGTGTAGTGGTTAAGTGTGCGGACTCTTATCTGGGAGAACCGGGTTTGATTCCCCACTCCTCCACTTGCACCTGCTGGAATGGCCTTGCGTCAGCCATAGCTCTCTTATCTGGGAGAGCCGGGTTTGATTCCCCGCTCCTCCACCTGCAGCTGCTGGAATAGCCTTGGATCAGTCATGGCTCTCTTATCTGGGAGAACCAGGTTTGATTCCCCCCCTCCTCCACCTGCAGCTGCTGGAATGGCCTTGGATCAGTCATGGCTCTCTTATCTGGGAGAACCAGGTTTGATTCCCCCCTCCTCCACCTGCAGCTGCTGGAATGGCCTTAGGTCAGCTATAGCTCTCTTATCTGGGAGAACCGGGTTGGATTCCCCACTCCTCCACTTGCACCTGCTGGAATGGCCTTGGGTCAGCCATAGCTCTGGCAGAGGTTGTCCTTGAAAGGGCAGCTGCTGAGAGCCCTCTCCAGCCCCACCCACCTCACAGGGTGTCTGTTGTGGGGGAGGAAGGGAAAGGAGATTGTGAGCCGCTCTGAGACTCTTCGGAGTGGAGGGCGGGATATAAATCCAATATCTTCATCTACCTCACAGGGTGTCTGTTGTGGGGGAGGGAGGGAAAGGAGATTGTGAGCCGCTCTGAGACTCTTCGGAGTGGAGGGCGGGATATAAATCCAATATCTTCATCTACCTCACAGGGTGTCTGTTGTGGGGGAGGAAGGGAAAGGAGATTGTGAGCCGCTCTGAGTCTCTTCAGAGTGGAGGGCAGGATATAAATCCAATATCTTCATCTACCTCACAAGGTGTCTGTTGTGTGTAGGGGGGGAGGTAAAGGAGATTGTGAGCCGCTCTGAGACTCTTCGGAGTCGAGGGCGGGATATAAATCCAATATCTTCATCTACCTCACAGGGTGTCTGTTGTGGGGCGGGGGGAAAGTAAAGGAGATTGTGAGCTGCTCTGAGACTCTTCGGAGTGGAGGGCGGGATATAAATCCAATATCTCCATCTACTTCACAGGGTGTCTGTTGTGGGGGAGGAAGGGAAAGGAGTTTGTGAGCCGCTCTGAGACTCTTCGGAGTGGAGGGCGGGATATAAATCCAATATCTTCATCTACCTCACAGGGTGTCTGTTGTGGGGGAGGAAGGGAAAGGAGATTGTGAGCCGCTCTGAGACTCTTCGGAGTGGAGGGCGGGATATAAATCCAATATCTTCATCTACCTCACAGGGTGTCTGTTGTGGGGGAGGAAGGGAAAGGAGTTTGTGAGCCGCTCTGAGACTCTTCGGAGTGGAGGGCGGGATATAAATCCAATATCTTCATCTACTTCACGGGGTGTCTGTTGTGGAGGACGAAGGGAAAGGAGATTGTGAGCCGCTCTGAGACTCTTTGGAGTGGAGGGCGGGATATAAATCCAATATCATCTTCTTCTTCCTGTGACCAGAGGCACATGCAGGCAAGTAGGAGGAGACACCTGTTTCCAAGCCACAAATCCTCCTTTCCGCAGAAGTGCTGCGGATTGTGACAAGAGCCCAGAGGAAGCACCACAAATCCAGCAGGCTTCTTCCTCTTACCTCAGTGTCTTCCTCGATCTTCGCCCCTTCGGTCTGAAGAAGTGCCAGCAAGGTCTCCAGGGAAGCGTTACTAGATTGTCGGTCTGCAAAAATGGAGCACAAGCAGCAAGAGCCACAAATCAGAACGCAGCCGCTAAGCGCAGTATTAGTTAAGCTACAACTTTAGTTATTCACTTAACTGGAAGATTTAAATTTAGCAAGAGAAGTAACGGAAAATAAAAAAAAATACACTGCAGAATTAGCTATTAGCGTAAATCAGATGGATGTTCCAAACAGCCGTCTTTGGGGTCAGCTAATGAGGGAAGCCTTGAGCCTTCTAGGGCGGATACTGATTTGAAAGAAACTTTTGAGATTACGTGTCCTTTTTCTAATGTACTTACATGGACTGAAACTAATGGTTACTGGAAGAAGAGAGTGAAATGGATACTTTTCAAGTTGTCTTGTTTTGAGGAAATAAGAAGTAAAGGAAGCCATTCCTTGAAGACTCATCGAAGCAAGAGTTACAAGTTGCTCTTTGTTATACTCCTTTGAGAGTTTTGTTTGGACTCTTTTGAAACAGACTCGTATATTGACTTTGCTGGTTTGCCACTTTATGTCCTCACATGTTTGTGTATGTTTAAGTATATTAGAATGTAGTAATTTTGGTCACTGTAACCTTTGGGTTGTGCGTATTTTTTTTATTATTATTATTAATTACTTTAAGTTTCTACCCCGCCCTCTCCGCAAGCGGACTCAGGGCTGCTAACAACATTCATTTTTTACAATTTAACCAATAAAAAACTACAATTTAAAATTATCTAAAACATTTAAAAACATTTTATTTCATGGTGCTGTATCACTACAATATAATATAATATAAATGATGATCATGGTACTCTATAATGATGTAGGATGGCAGTTCTCTCCCGGTTAGATCTCAAAGGCCTGTCGAAACAGTTCAGTCTTACAGGCCCTGTGAAAAGTAGAGAGATCCTGCAGGGCCCTTATGGCCTCCGGGAGAGCATTCCACAGTTCTGGTGCTGCCACCGAGAAGGCCCTAGCTCGCGTCTGCCACAACTTAGCCTCCCCTTTGGTCCAGGGAGGGAAAACAGATTTTTTGTCCCTGAACGCAGTGCTCTCCGGGGAACGTGTGGGGAAAGGCGGTCCCGCAGATAAGACAGGCCCCTGAACATCGAGGGCTTTAAAGGTCAATACCAACACCTTGAAACGGACTCGGAACACAATAGGTAGCCAGTGCAGCTCTCTCAGCACTGGCCGAATGCGTTCCCACCGGGGGAGCCCCATTAACAGCCGCGCTGCAGCGTTCTGCACTAGCTGCAGTTTCCGAGTCAGCGTCAAGGGTAGCCCCATGTAGAGAGCATTACAGTGATCTATTCTTGAGGTGACGGTAGCGCGGATCACCATTGCTAAGTCGTCGCGCTCCAGGAAAGGGGCCAACTGCCGCACCTGCCAAAGATGAAAAAAGGCGGGTCTAGCAGTGGCTGCTACCTGGGCCTCCATTGTAAGAAAGGGCTCCAGGAGCACTCTCAAGCTCTTGACCTCATTGGCCGGTATTAGTGACACCCCGTCAAGAGCTGGCAGAGGGATCTCCCCACCCCCCCGGACCAGCCCAGCTCAGATAGAGAACCTCCGTCTTCGTCGGATTCAGCTTTTAATGGGTGGAGGTCAGCAGGACACCCACAGAAAGGGCTGCAGACCTCCCTCGCTGCCCCGGCCCCCCTCTCCCAGCAACCATCACTGTATCACCCGGGCTGTCCTCAAAACAGCTCCTCCTTCCAAACTACCCATTTAGTTCTCTTTCCCTTGTTTCCTTCTGCCCCGAGTGAAGCCTGATCCCAGTTGATCTCGTTTTGGGGGGCTTTCAGAACTGCAAAACCAAGCCACAACAGGGTGGGTGCAATTCCATCAATAATTAGCTGACACATCTGCCCTATACATGCTAATGTGGGGAAACCCCTTTGATTCAAGCACGCTTGGGCTTCCAGCTGAACGGGAAGAAGAAGAAGAAGAAGATATTGGATTTATATCCCGCCCTCCACTCCGAAGAGTCTCAGAGCGGCTCACAATCTCCTTTACCTTCCTCCCCCACAACAGACACCCTGTGAGGTGGGCGGGGCTGGAGAGGGCTCTCACAGCAGCTGCCCTTTCAAGGACAACCTCTGCCAGAGCTATGGCTGACCCAAGGCCATGCTAGCAGGTGCAAGTGGAGGAGTGGGGAATCAAACCCGGTTCTCCCAGATAAGAGTCCGCACACTTAACCACTACACCAAACTGGGAAATGTCATGCCTCAGTTTGAGTGCACTGCCGGCTGGTCAGTCGCTACACGGCTCTAAGAAAATGGTTAACTGCCATGAAATTGCTAGGTGGCCTCAGGCAAGCCTGTGAATTCTTGGTCCTGCCTCTCATCTAAAATACAGGGATCCCACCACAAGCCTGCCTCAGGGACAAGCGACAAGGTTGCTGTTTTTAACAAGTTGGGCTGAATTCCCTGGAGCCACACAGCAGCTGCGAGGAATGCTATTAAAAAATAAAGCCTTTGGATTGCCGCTGCACAGGGAGGAAAGAGTAGGCGGATATAAACAGCCGACTCTCCCAAGACATTTTCCTGCAAGGAAACAGCATGCGTTTGTGTGGAGCAAGGGGTTATTTCCCCACTTTTGTTGCTCCCTGAGCACAGAATATTTGACACGGAGCAGCAAAACAGGGAAATCATCAGCTATCGATATAAACCGCCTGTGCACCAAATCTCTTTCACAGCAAGAAGATGATGATGAAGATATTGGATTTATATCGTGCCCTCCGCTCCGAATCTCAGAGTGGCTTACAATCTCCTTTACCTTCCTCACCACCACCACCCCCAGACACCCTGTGAGGTGGGTGGGGCTGAGAGGACTCTCCCAGCAGCTGCCCTTTCAAGGACAACCTCTGCCAGAGCTATGGCTGACCCAAGGCCATCCCAGCAGCTGCAAGTGGAGGAGTGGGGAATCAAACCCTGTGAGGTGGGTGGGGCTGAGAGGACTCTCCCAGCAGCTGCCCTTTCAAGGACAACCTCTGCCAGAGCTATGGCTGACCCAAGACCATCCCAGCAGCTGCAAGTGGGGGAGTGGAGAATCAAACCCGGTTCTCCCAGATAAGAGTCCGCGCACTTAACCACTACACCAAACTGGCTCTAATGTTTGGTTTTTAAAATTGTTTATATATGTTTTTTTTTCTTTTACAACTGTAATTTAAATTATTTTATTATGACTGTTAGCCGCACAGAGTTCACTTGCGGAGTGGGTGACATATAAATCAGGAGGAGGATTGATGATGACTGATGATGATGATATTGGATTTATATCCTGCCCTCCACTCTGAATTTTAGAGTCTCAGAGTGGCTTATCTTCCTCCCCCACAACAGACATCTTGCGAGGTGGGTGGGGCTGAGAGGGCTCTCCCAGCAGCTGCCCTTTCAAGGACAACCTCTGCCAGAGCTATGGCTGACCCAAGGCCATGCCAGCAGGTGCATGTGGAGGTGTGGGGAATCAAACCCGGTTCTCCCAGATAAGAGTCCGCACACTTCACCACTACACCAAACTGGCTCTCTGCCAGTAAATAAATAAAATAAAAATAAACAAATAAATCACTCCCCGCTCCTAGCTAGAGGGTGCAGGAATCCTCCCCACAGCAATGTTCTGAGTCCTTCTGGGCTCTCCCTTCTTTTTAAAAGCCACTGCCTGCAGCTGTTGTGCGACTACAGGGAATCCAGACCCTGCTCTTTAAAAAACTGAATGCGCAGTTTGGGTTTTACGGAGCAGTTGTAAGAAGTAGTACTAAGATGAAGCGCTATATAAGTGCTAAGGTTTATTTAATTCAATAAGTGTCTTCTGCTGCTCAAGATGCGTGAATCAATGAGCTTCAAAGGCAGGGGTATTCTGAGGGCCAGATATGACATAAATGAGACCTTGTTGGGCCAAGCCGTGCTGAGCCAGGCCATGTGTGTACCTATTTACGATTAGGTAGCAAAGATATAAACTTTTTAAAGAACACAAACACAATTAAATATTTTTTTTTAAAATTTTTAAAATAAAACATGCTTAAAACATTAGCATTTGTTGGTCTTAAAGGTGGTTTCTTTGTATTTCTCCCATGGGATCCACGGAACTGGGCAAAGGAAGCTCTGGCTCTTTCCCTCCCTCCCCAGGAGACCAGGAGGGGGAGGAGCCTCAGCCAATGGAGAAAATCGAGGCTTTGCTCTGTAGCTCCTGTGCGATTGAGCAAGCCTTGCAAAGCAGGCTGAGATGCAAAAAGAAGGAAGAGGGAGAAGGAAGAATACGAGAGCCAGTTGCTCGGAGGCCTGATAGGAGCCTTCCAGGGGCCTGATTCGGCCCCTGGGCTGCATGTTTGACATCCCTGTTCTAAGAGTACAAACGGAAAGGACTGCCACCATTCAAGCCGTTCAGAAGGCTGGACAATGGAACTCTGCTCTTCCAACTTTGTGAAAAAAAATCTGGCAATCTCCAGGATAAGATGGACAGCATGCAGGACACATCTGCTTCAATCCGTTTTATGTCTCAAATATAAACAGTGTCAGTTTTCCCCCCTCAACAGCTTGTTAGCATTTTTAGAAACTGTAGCCCGGAATGTACTTAGCACTCAAGACGTGTGATATCTGACACTTTGCTGTTAATGCTCCAGGGAAAAAGGCACAGAAAGGGAAGGATTCAGCACCAAAGTGGCATTACCTAGCTTGGTTTTCTTTATCTGATAAGCTTCAAAAAGAACCTGCAGCTCCTGGTACTTTTGCGTCAGCGCAGCTTTCAGAGCGTCCAGCTTTGGCTGGTACAGGAGGTTACCCTCGGCGAGGCTACGGTTGCTGGCAAGAGTCATGTCCTTGCTAAGCTGAACAT
Source organism: Heteronotia binoei (assembly GCF_032191835.1). Taxonomy (NCBI): domain Eukaryota; kingdom Metazoa; phylum Chordata; class Lepidosauria; order Squamata; family Gekkonidae; genus Heteronotia; species Heteronotia binoei. The sequence goes on along the minus strand of NC_083233.1, from coordinate 77,386,669 downwards.
TTTGGGCCTGTGAAAGAAAAATGCAGAGAGTTATGTGAGCACTTCCATCATCTCCGCCCTGAGCCTGCTCCGGCAGGGAGGGCGGGATACAAATAAAATTATCTAATCTATCTAATTATCTAATTTAGGAGCAGACACTGCACTTTGAAGCATTTCCCAGGCCCCTACAGTCAGTGGCCAGTCTTTGATTTAGGACAATGTTTTAGACAGTGTGTGAACTCTATGGCAGGGGTGCCGAATTCATTTGTTATGAGGGCCGAATCTGACATAAATGAGACCTTGTCGGGTCGGGGCATGTTGGGCTGGGCCATATGTACACCTATTTAAGATTAGGTAAAAAAACCTTAAAACATGATTCAAACATTAGCACTGGTTGGTCTTAAAGGTGCTTTCTTTGTATTTCTCCCATGGGATCCAGGGAACTGTGCAAAGGAAGCTCTGGTTCTTTCCTTCCTTCCCCAGGGGCCCAGGAAGGGAAGGAGCCTCAGCCAATAGAAGGAAGAGAGGCTTGGTTCAGCAGCTCTGCTGTGCAATTGAGAGAACTTGGCAAAGCAAGTTCTCCCTCCCCCCTTTCCTCCCAAGAGAGAAGCCTCAGCCAATGGACAAAATAGAGGTTTTGCTCTGTAGCTCCTGTGCATTTGGACAAGCCTTGCAAAGCAAGTTGTTATGCAGAAGCAAGCAGATGATAGCCTGTTGTTCAGGGGCCTAATAGAAGTGCTCTGGGAGCCTGATTCGGCCCCCGGGATGCATGTTTGACACCCCTGCTCTATGGGGGGGGTCTCTTCAAACCGCTATCAGCCTCAGACTAAACAGGAAACACAGTGTGTGGGCATAATCTATGAATATGACTGAATATCTTTCACTTGCAGTCTTCTCCAGAGAAGGTTCTGCCAAGAAAGGTTCAAACGTCAAACTAAAATTGAGAACGCCCAAGTCCAAATCCCTACTTTGCTATGAAGTTCACTGGGTGACTCTGGCCCAGCTTTAGGCTGATCAATCTCACAGGGCTGTTGTGAGGATAAATGGGAGGGGAGAAGCCATTATCACACTCCTTGGAGGAAAGGTGGGATAAAAAAAATCATAAGTGATTCAGAAGATGGCAAGTTTTGGGTGCCGTTAAGGCGAGGATAAACTGATAAGAGTTCACAGAAACATACGAACGCAAAAGAAGCCATGTTGGATCAGGCCAATGGCCCATCCAGTCTAACACTCTGTGTCACACAGTGGCCAAAAAAACTAAGTGCCATCAGGAGGTCCACCAGTGGGGCCAGGACACTAGAAGCCCTCCCACTATTACCCCGCCCCCCAAGCACCAAGTATACAGATCATCACTGCCCCAGACAGAGAGTTCCAATGATAAGCTGTGGCTAACAGCCACTGATGGACCTCTGCTCCAAATGCTTATCCAGTCCCCTCTTGAAGCTGGCTATGCTTATAGCCGCCACTACCTCCTGTGCAGTGAATTCCACATGTTAACCACCCCTTTGGGTGAAGAAGGACTTCCTTTTATCTGTTCTAACCCGACTGCTCAGCAATTTCATTGAATGCCCACGAGTTCTCGTATTGTGAGAAAGGGAGAAAACTACTTCTTTCTCTGCCTTCTCTATCCCATGCATAATCTTGTCAACCTCTATCATGTCACCCTGCAGCCGACATTTATCCAAGCTAAATCCTGGTGTAGGCGCCCACAGGCGCCATGGTGACCGCTGACACTTTTCCTGGTGACCACCAAGTGTTTTCAAAAAATGGGCAGAGCCAGGTGGCGCTAAGTATCAGCATGATATATTAAGAAGTCCAAAAATTACATACTAGAATCTATTTAACAGTAACTATACACAGCAGTATAGGCCACAGTCCTTAATTATTTACATATCCTCATTAGTTTGTTAAGTACGCAAGTTTCTCTCATGCCCACCTAAAGAGGTACATAGATCAGAGGGAGGAATTGCAAAAGCTAAACTCAGCTATGCAGCAACAACCAACAGCATGTTGCTGTTTTGCCTACTGCGATAGGGAGAACAAGGCCCCGTTTCCCTCATTACACCGATCTGATAAGAGGTCTCTGTAGCATTCTGAGGCTAACACAGTGCCCACACTGTTCTCTGCTTGCTCTAAAGAGACTGGATTCCTTTTCATTCATTACCATTCATTCAATGACTACAATTATACGCTGCCTTTCTGCCAACATACCCAGGTAGTTTGTCGATTGAGATAATGGCTCATATCCAGCACAAATATGAAACTGAGATTGGAGAAGGAAGAGGAAAAATAAGCAAAAGGTACAGATCCTTTTATAATAATAACCAACCATCAAAGCAGGGGACACTAGCCTGTAGCCACCACCCATCCATGGAATGTCTCCCCTGCATTCTTCTCCATTCTTACTGTGCCCGAGGACATCTAGAATTACGGGGGTGGCTGGACCCACATGAAGGAACAGCTGTGCGGGTTAGGGGACTGAAATTAGGAAGGTCAGGGAGTTGAAATCACCTCTGGCAAACTGATCCAGAGATAGGAGTAATTTCATCACTTTATCTGTCCTTATTCCAACCTCCCAACCTCTCCGTGACTGGTAGACCTGCACTGGTTATGCTGGAAATTATTAGGAAGCGAACTGAAAACAAATCAGCCAATATCATCATCATGTATAAATTGATGGTGCGGCCTCATTTGGAAAATTGTGTACAACTCTGGTCACCATACCTCAAAAAAGATATTATAACGTTGGGAAAAGTGCCGACAAGGGCAACTAGAATGGCTAAAGGGCTGGAACACTTTCCCTATAAAGAAAGGTTAAAAAGCTAGAGGCTCTTGAGCTTGGAGAAACGTCGACTGAGGGGTGACAGCATAGAGGTTGACAAGATTATGCATGGGATAGAGAAGGCAGAGAAAGAAGGATTTTTCTCCCTTTCTCACAATGCAAGAACTCGTGGACATTCAATTAAATTGCTGAGCAGTCGGGTTAGAATGGATAAAAGGAAGTCGTTCTTCACCCAAAAGGTGATTAACACGTGGAATTCACTGCCACAGGTGGTGGCGGCTGCAAGCATAGCCAGCTTCAAGAGGGAATTGGATAAACATATGGAGCAAAGGTCCATCAGTGGCTATTAGCCAGAGAATATTGTTGGAACTCCGTCTGGGGCACTGATGCTCTGTATTTTTGGTGCTTGTGGGGGGGGGGGGGAGAGCAACAGTGGGAGAACTTCTAGGGTCCTGGCCCTACTGATAGACTACCTGATGGCGCCTGGTTTTTTTGGCCACTGTGTGACACAGAGTGTTGGACTGGATGGGCCATTGGCCTGATCCAACATGGCTTCTCTTATGTTCTTATTCCTCTGTGCAAGTTCCACAACTCTGGAAATGATCTCTCTGGAGAACTAAGGCATGGAGAGGAATGCAGGAGAAAAAACTTCCTAGTGTTTCTATGCACAGATGGTTGGACACAAGCTGTTCTCCTGTAATTTGTGGCTTGGCTCACTCAGAAGAGTCGTTGGGAGCCGCTGCTCAGTGAATGTCTCTTGTAGAGCACACAACAGAAACGAGTTATCAGAGAACCCACCGCCATACCTTGCTCTAGTGACCTGTCTCTTTCTTAGTTGGAAACCCCACACACAGCACCATATTCAGCAAAGAGTTTTGTTATCATATGCCACACTGAAACATTATCTTCAAAGATATGCTGAGGAGTCACAGCAAGCACACCCTCTTTTCACTCTTCTCCCATAATACTACAATCCCAGGAGTCCATCCACTGAAGCTGAAGGGTGGGAGATTCAGGACAGACAACAGGAAGTACTTCTTCACATAGCGTATAGCTAATTTGTGGAACTCGCTACCACCGAATATGGTCATGGCCACCAGTTTGGAGAGCTTTAAAGGGGGAGTGGATACATTAATGGAGGACGCGGGGCCAATAATGGTTACAGAATGTAACGGATATCAACTCACTCCAGTGCCACAGTCAGTAACCCCCCTTTAAATCAATTGTTGGAGAACACAAGCATAAGAAGAGCCCTGCTGGTTGAGACCAGTGGTCCATCTAGTCCAGCATCTTGTCCCACACAGCGGCCAAGGCCTTTTCCTGATGCTGCCTCCTGGCTCTGGAATTCAGAGGTTTAGTGCTTCGGAACGTGGAGGTTCTCCTCAGTCTTGGCAGCGAATTCGACATTTGAATCAGTCTCTGTAAATTTGTATTTCCTTTTGTCCATCCTGAATCTACTGCCCATCTTTGGGTGGCCCAGTATTTTGGGGGAGAGAGAGAGAAACTCAGGATAATGCCGCTGCAGATTTCCTGTTTGTGGGCTTCGTAGGGGTAGCTGGTTGGCCGCAGTATAAACAGAAGGATGGGCAATATAGGCTTTTGGTCTGATCCAGCAGGGCTCTTCTTATGTTCACCCATTTAATGCAATGCTGTCATCAAGAAAGCCTAACAGTGATGCTCTGTATTCTTGATGCTTGTGGGGGGCAACAAAGGGAGGGCTTCTAGTGTCCTGGCCCCACTTAGGGACCTCCTGATGGTACCTGGGGGGGGGGGGGTTTGGCCACTGTGTGACATAGAGTGTTGGACTGGATGGGCCATTGGCCTGATCCAACATGGCTGCTCTTGTGTTCTTATGTCTGGGACAGTGACGCTCTGTATTCTTGGTGCTTGGGGGGACACAGTGGGAGGACTTCTAGTGTCCTGGCCACACAGATGGACTTCCTGATGGCACTTGGGTTTTTCAGCCCCTGTGTGACACAGAGTGTTGGACTGGATGGGCCATTGGCCTGATCCAACATGGCTTCTCTTATGTTCTTATGTGACACAGAGTGTTGGACTGCATGGGCCATTGGCCTGATCCAACATGACTTCTCTTATGTTCTTATGTGACACAGAGTGTTGGACTGGATGGGCCACCGGCCTGATTCAACATGACTTCTCTTATGTTCTTATGTGACACAGAGTGTTGGACTGGATAGGCCACTGGCCTGATCCAACATGGCTTCTCTTATGTGACACAAAGTGTTGGACTGGATGGTCCACTGGCCTGATTCAACATGGCTTCTTATGTCTGGGGCAGTGATGCTCGGTATTCTTGATGCTTGGGAGGGGCAACAGTGGGAGGTCCTGGCCCCACAGATGCCACCGGGTTTCCTGGCCACTGTGTGACACAAAGTGTTGGCCTGGATGGGCCATTGGCCTGATCCAACATTGCTTCTCTTATGTTCTTAAATTCGCTGCCAGAGGATATAGCGATGGTCCCAGAGAAAGATGGCTTTAAAAAAGGATTAGACAGATTTGTGGGGGGGGGCAGGTCTAGCAGTGGCTGCCAGCCACAGTGACTAAGACGATCCTTCACATTCAGAGGCACTAAATCTCTGAATCCCAGAGCCAGGAGGCAACATGAGGAGAAGGCCTCAGCCTCTTCCTGTTGTTGGCCTTCTAGAGGAACTGGTTGGCCACTTTGTGAGACAGGATGTTGGGCTAGATGGGCCTCTGGTCTGATCCAGCAAGGCTCTCCTGATGTTTTTATGAAGGCCTCAGGGTCTATGCTCTGTTTGTTAGCAATGGCTAGCCTCCGGGAGGCCTCTTAACTGGCTGGAAGCTCCCAGACACATCTGGCTCACCGACATGCAAAACAGGATACTGGAGTAGATGGCGTCTTTGTCTGAGGGGACCAGGCCCTTTTTATTCTGCGCCCCTAGGTCTTACAGTCTTAAGCCCAATTCCCCGTAAAATCCCTGCCGCACAATGTTCCAGAGCCACACGCTTCCTACCACACAAAGTTTAAGACTGTCATCACTTATTACCTTAAGAAAAATGGGAAGCCGGAGCACCATAAAATAAACTGGCTTTCTGCATCGTTAATTGCCAGTTCTTTTCCACATGATTCACTGCAACGTCCCCTTCAATAAGCCTTCCTTGTGATCTACTTTTAATCTCTTTCCAGTTCATCTAGGCATGGCCGTGCATCTCCTGCTCTCACACACCCTTCCAGCCTCATCTCTGATATAATTCAAGAATCCCAGCTGCCAAGCGCAAGAGAAGCCAGCGTGCGGACTGGCGTATTAAGTTAAATGCTTCTGCTCCTGGTTAGCAGTGTGCACTCTGCATTTGCAAAACCAGGACAAGATTACGTTCCACGCCATAAATTAACTAAGCCAAAGCGCTCCTGCCGGTGGTGGTTTCCACATAATACAGGAGCGATCATTAACATTTGCTAGGTTTTTCCAACTCAATTACATTAAAAGGGCTTACAGTATTTCCAGAACAGGAAAAAGGTAACGTCGCAGTTTTTTCCCCCCCTTGGCATTATTCCTTAAGGTTTTGTCACGTGCTTTTTGAAATCTAACACCACAGGTGAGCACATACAATAATCACTTAACAAGGACAGGAGGTGGTCTCAGATCAGAAGCCAGTTTGGTGTAGCGGTTAAGTGTGCGGACTCTTATCTGGGAGAACCGGGTTTGATTCCCCACTCCTCCACCTGCACCTGCTAGCATGGCCTTGGTTCAGCCATAGCTCTGGCAGAGGTTGTCCTTGAAAGGGCAGCTGCCGTGAGAGCCCTCTCAGCCCCACCCACCTCACAGGGCGTCTGTTGTGGGGGGAGAAGATATAGGAGATTGTGAGCCGCTCTGTCCTTGAAAGGGCAGCTGCTGCGAGAGCCCTCTCAGCTCCACCCACCTCACAAGGTGTCTGTTGTGGGGGGAGAAGATATAGGAGATTGTGAGCCGCTCTGTCCTTGAAAGGGCAGCTGCTGCGAGAGCCCTCTCAGCCCCACCCACTTCACGGGGTGTCTGTTGTGGGGGGAGGAAGATATAGGAGATTGTAAGAGAAGGGCGGGGTATAAATCTGCAGTCGTCGTCATCATATTAAAAAAAGCTGATGAGAAAGAAAACGCATCCCAGTTGAAAATGACTACACAAGTATACCTTAACGGCTTGCGCTTATAAGGAAAAATTATGTGAGTGGTTTTTTCCATTGGTGAACAGGTGAGTGTTCCTACACTACTGCAAAGGTAGGGCTGTGCTAAAGACTTTGCAGAATCTTTCCCCTTCTGGTGGGAGAGAAATCTCCAGTACGCATTGTGCCAGCTCTTATGGAAGCAGGACACTCCACTTTTTACTTTGTCCATTTTCTTGGTGGCGTTTATGACTTCATTATTGACTCCTCTAGGTACATTCAGGTGGGTAGCTGTGTGGCTCTGAAGCAGCAGGCTGAAGTTTTGAGTTGAGGGGCACCTTTAAGACCAACAACGTTTAATTCTGGGTATAAGTTTCCGTATGCTTGCACATGTCTTCAGATACACTGAAACAGACTTCACAAACTAATCCCCACCCCACCCTCTCTCTACCTTTATGTAATGGTTGGCAAAGTCTATTTCAATATGAAGAAATCTGCATGCACACGAAAGAATTAAACTTCGTTGGTCTTAAAAGATGCCATCGGGCTCAAATGTTGTTGTTCTAAGTGCAGGAAGTGAACCGGAGGTTGGGCTACCTAGTTCACGAGTCCTCCCTACCTGTAACAAGCATAGCAATAGTGCAAAATAAGCTCTTTTTGCCTCAGTTTTTACATATTACCAGGAAGTAATGAGAAGAGACCACAGTGAGCTGTCGCTGGACACAAAACCCTAAGCCCCATCACCACTAGAACCACAGCGATTACATCACCCCAGCAGACTTTTTACAGGGTGGTTTGCTATTGCCTTCCCCAGTCATCAACACTTGACCCCCATCCTTACCGATCTCGGAAGGATGGAAGGCTGAGTCAACCTTCAGCTGGCTACCTGAATCCAGCTTCCACCAGGATCGAGCTCAGGTCATGAGCAGAGAGCTTGGACTGCAGTACTGCAACTTTACCCCTCTGTGCCACGGGGCTTTCACCCATTAATATCTGAAGAACATGGATCATGAACATAAGAACATAAAAGAAGCCATGTTGAGTCAGGCCAATGGCCCATCCAGTCCAACACTCTGTGTCACATAAGAACATAAGAGAAGCCACGTTGGATGAGGCCAATGGCCCATCCAGTCCAACACTCTGTGTCACGTAAGAACATAAGAGAATCCATGTTGGATCAGGCCAGTGGCCCATCCAGTCCAACACTCTGTGTCACATAAGAACATAAGAGAAGCCACGTTGGATGAGGCCAATGGCCCATGCAGTCCAACACTCTGTGTCACGTAAGAACATAAGAGAATCCATGTTGGATCAGGCCAGTGGCCCATCCAGTCCAACACTCTGTGTCAAATAAGAACATAAGAGAAGCCATGTTGGATCAGGCCAGTGGCCCATCCAGTCCAACACTCTGTGTCACATAAGAACATAAGAGAAGCCATGTTGGATCAGGCCAATGGCCCATCCAGTCCAACACTCTGTGTCACATAAGAACATAAGAGAAGCCATGTTGGATGAGGCCAATGGCCCATGCGGTCTAACGCTCTGTGTCACGTAAGAACATAAGAGAATCCATGTTGGATCAGGCCAGTGGCCCATCCAGTCCAACACTCTGTGTCACATAAGAACATAAGAGAAGCCATGTTGGATGAGGCCAATGGCCCATGCAGTCCAACGCTCTGTGTCACACAGTGGCCAATATATGTGTGTGTATATATATGTGTGTGTGTGTATATATATATATATGAACAAAGGAATGGTGTTACTATAGCAAGATGCATATAAATCTCAAGTTGTATGATCCACAGCATTACCTATTCCGTGGTAACTGAATGTTGGAGCATGGAGACAAACAGGCTACACAATCCTTACTTTAAAAAGCAAAAAAACAAACAAACAGCAAAATACCCTATCCCTCATGCAATATCCACATGTAGCAAATCCGGACAGTATAAAATGGCATTCAGCTTTGTCAACAGTTCCTCTAAAGCCACCTTCTTGGTACAGTCCTCGATTCACAACTCGACCTATGCACAACGTTTGACTGTTTCCACCCATACAACATCTCCAACCCTATTTTTCTTATTCTCAAGAGCGGAGAAGTTTTTTGTTACTCATAATCCTCCTGTCAAGTCCTGCCTCCCTTTCTCATTCAGCCCGAAACCCAAACAGTTCAACTGAATGGAGATGTCCATCGGCTCACCAGGAAGCGAAGGTCTAACGCTAAGCACTTTCATTTGTATTATAAACGACTTTTTATGCATGACGACACAGCCATAAGACACAGCTTCACAACAAATACTATACAAAGACATTCTATCTGCTAGCACAACGGAGGCAACAGTAACCTGAAGTGGAAACTCACAGCCAACTTCAAGCACGGCTGCTCAGAGCAAGCCATCTACTCTTTGCAACCCTCAGTTACTGCATGGAATGCATTATTTACTGGTTAAGACAAGCTACTGCTATATATGCATATTACCTTTATTTACAACAACCCTACAGGGTTATATTGCAAGCCTGAAGGACAGTGTTTATCTTGGTTGCTAACAATCGGGGTCAGATTTCAGCTGGGATCCTCACTCAAAGACCATTTTTGTAGTCGCTAAACCAGGAAAGCACTGAACCAAATTGTTAAAGATGAAGCACATGCATCCCAGTCAACTATGAAGAGATATATGGTAAACGGAGAAATTCATGGTTATTACAAAAGGTTCTGTCTAGCAATCTGTACAGCATCAGTTACTATCCCTCTTCAGGAGCAAAACCCTAAAACAGGGGTGTCAAACATGCGGCCTGGGGGCCAAATCAGGCCCCCAGAGGGCTCCTATCAGACCCCCAAGCAACTGGCTGTCATCTGCTTCCTTCTCCCTCTCTTGCTTCCTTCTGCATCACAGCTTGCTAAGCAAGGTTTGCTCAATAGCACAGGAGCTACAGAGCAAAACCTCTCCATTGGCTGAGGCTCCTCCCTTGGGGAGAAGGCAGAGGTGGCTTTGCCAGGCTCTCTTAATTGCACAGCAGAGCTACTGTACTGAGGCTACTGCACTAATCCCCTGGGGAGGGAGGGAAATAGCCAGAGCTTCCTTTGCTCAGTTCCTTGGATCCCATGGGAGATACAAAGAAAGCACCTTTAAGACCAATGTGCTAATGTTTAAGCGTGTTTTATTTATTTTTTAAAGAAATCTTCAATTGTGTTTGTATGTTTCCTTTGTAAAGTTTATATCCCTGCTACCTAATCTTAAATAGGTGCACACATGGCCTGACCAAGTCCGGCCCAACAAGGTCTCATTTATGTCAGATCCGGCCCTCATGAGTTCGACACCCCTGCCCTAAAAGCTAGTACTGCAATAACTTTTGGTCATAGAAAACCTGTCTACCACACAAGAAGGTCACACAAAAGCAGCAGGGCGGGGACAGAGAACAAAGATAGAGCCTCGTATCTGAATAAATCCTTTACCGCTACCCCCTCCCTTGCAGCTCTCAGTTCTTGATTAAAAAAATAGTCACTTTCGTTTCCCTGCTTTGGGTGTTTGAATAGTCTAACCACCACAAACCGAAACCTCTTAGAAACCTGACAGTTTTCAGAGCTGAAGGAAGTTAATTTGAGTATGAGTAATATTTCTGACTGTTGTTGTGGGTTTTGCGGGTATGCTTCTAGGGTTAGAGGAGACTGACATACATTAACACTGTAGTTCAACGCTCAACTGTAATGAATGGTAACGTGAGAATATAGGAACAGTCCTGACGACAAAACATGGAGTATATGAACATATGAAGCTGCCTTATACTGAATCAGACCCTCGGTCCATCAAAGTCAGTATTGACTTCTCAGACTGGCAGCGGCTCTCCAGGGTCTCAAGCTGAGGTTTTTCACACCTATTTGCCTGGACCCTTTTTTGGAGATGCCGGGGATTGAACCTGGGACCTTCTGCTTCCCAAGCAGATGCTCTACCACTGAGCCACCATCCCTCCCCATGTATGATGAGAAATACAGCACCGTAAGCATTGTGACCATAAGCATGGTGAGCTATTTTGTAATTTTATTTTGAAAAATTTAATAAAATATTTTTTAAAAACCAAACAGAAATATAGCCAAAACTCATTAATAAGCAAACACCAAAAGCAACAGCATACTATTTAACACATTTAGTTGTGAATCTATCTCCATGACCATATACTAGGGAAAAGATTTCTCCTTTTTGAGCTTCCAAATGCATTTCTCCCCAGTGTTTAAGGCTGAATTCTTCTAATCTACATCCTAAACAATCATTAAATAATCCCACTTGCTTTGCTAACGGAGTAACGGCAAGACTGCTCTGTGCAAACAGAAAGGCTAAAGATCCATTCCTGAAATAGTCATTTATAAGCAAATTCTCTTTGAACCTTTTCCAGATAGAGAGGGGAACATCTCTCCCATTTGTGGCCCCATTAATTTTATGCTAGAGCTTTGATAATTGTGTTTATATAACATTCACATCAAGGTCCAGGGGGAAAGATTAAGCATGTCAGAAGTAGCAGCCTGCCATCAAGACAATTCACAAACAAAACGGGCGGTCCTGCATCACACAGGCCAATAAAAGAGGCAATTCAATAGGCTCTAGGGATACACAGAGCAAACAGTCGGTCTGCACCCAAGAAAAAACTTGGCTTTCTGTCAAGGAAGTGTGCCCAATACAAGCAAGTTCGCAACCTAACCAACCACCAATCCATCATGAGTTTCTTGATAGCTGCCAACCAACGGGAAAGCAGATAAGGACTAGGGGAAGCTGGGCTGGATTTTGAAACCGACAGAACTGTCCAAACTGTGAGAAACAAGAGGGACAGGTCCACATTAAAAAATCCATTAGCAGAAGTATTAAAACTGATTTGCAAGGATCTGAGTTTATTGCTTCAAACTAATCTGGAGTCCACAATGATAATGATGGGGCGGTTTCAGGCTGACCAAGCCACTCTGAAGTTGCAACATCCACATAACCTGTGAACTGCAAAGACTCTGAAGAACATAAGAGAAACCATGTTGGATCAGGCCAATGGCCCAACCAGTCCAACACTCTGTGCCACACAATGGCCAAAAAACCCAGGTGCCATCAGGAGGTCCACCAGTGGGACCAGGACACTAAAAGCCCTCCCAATGTTGCCCCTCCCAAGCACCAAGAATACAGAGCATCACTTGCCCCAGACAGAGAGTTCTATCAATACTCTGTGGCTAATGACCACTAATGGATCTCTGCTCCATATGTTTATCCAATCTCCTCTTGAAGCTGGCAATGCTTGTAACTGCCACCACCTCCTGTGGCAGTGAATTCCATGTGTAATCACCCTTTGGGTGAAGAAGTACTTCCTTTATCCATTCTAACCCAACTGATCACCAATTTCATTGGGTGCCCACGAGTTCTTGTATTGAGAGAAAGGGAGAGAAGTACTTCTTTCTCTACCTTCTCTATCCCATGCATAATCTTGTCAACCTCTATCATGTCACCCCTCAGTCGACGTTTTTCCAAGCTAAAGAGCCCCAAGTGTTTTAACTTTTCTTCGTAGAGAAAGTGTTCCAACCCTTTAATCATTCTAGTTGCCCTTTTCTGCGCTTTTTCCAATGCTATAATATCTTTTTTTGTGAGGCATGCACTTAAGAGTTTTCCAACCATCAGTCACGTGTTTGACCATAACAGTAAGCAATGGAACAAAGGGATAAGAGCCAGAAAGCAAAACCTTGCTGAGTACACTGCAACCAACCACACTGCCCTTCGCAAAAGATAGGCCAACCGACCAGTTTGCATGGAAGTTTGCTTCAAAACTATCTGTTCTGATTAATTCAACAACATAGTAGAAAAAAAAAACAAACCATATCAGGAATGCTGACTTTCCCCCCTTCTCCTTTTAAAAATCCATTCTTATTAAAAAGCTTTCTGTGTTTAAATCTCGATGTGCTTAAATAGCAGGCCTAGACTTAGTTTAGAACAAGACGGGAGTCTGGCTATCGTTATGATTAAGTAATGACCCTATTAAATAGCTAACAGCTGCAACAGGGAGCCTTGACCTCCCCCCTCTATCACGCCTTCTTCTGTGTTTTGAAGGGGAATTTGAAGGAAGGAGGGAGGGGAGAGGAAAGAAGGGGTGAACTGCTGTAAAATTACAGCCTTCCCACCACAAAATCACCAGATATCTACAAAATAGTGATTCATAGGCACAACTCGCCAAGCTGAGGGATGGGAAACAATGCTGGTCCACAGAGAGCAGCTAAGGGTATGGCTGCATATACCACCTTCTGAAATGCGATATCTAATGGAGACTAACCCCAGCTGCTCACCACAGTCTTGCAAATCTAGTCATAATTATAAACTTGTTTTGGCAGATGCTACAGCAAGGAATTCTGTCAACATTTCCATTAGATTTCTCAAAAAAAAAGGGGGATTCACAGACGCATTAGCATTTGACTAAGACAGCATCTGTTTAATATAACGAAGTTTTAGAAGCCCTTCTCTCCAGTCCTAATATTAGAGCCACAAATTTAATTCATGGTTGCAAGTAACTATAAAAATAAACTGGACACATCCATGAGAAGCTTTAATGCCTCTGATTATGCCTCTGCTTATGCCTCTGTGATGGTGAGAGCACAGAAGAGTTGTGGATGTTCTCTCCCCTCATTGGTGGATCTGTATGATAAGGGATGTAGAAGGAAGATACAAATGATCTTAAGGGGCCCTTCACATCCGGGCCACTTGCTATTTGAGATTTTATCGTCAGGTAGGCGATATAGAGTGTTGAAGGCAAAGACAAATAGATACAAGGGCAGCTTCTATCCAAGTGCCGTGGTTAAGCTAAATGCAGGGTTATGAATGGTTGTGTGTTTTTAGATGCATTTAAATGGTCTATGTATATGTCCTTGTGTGGGTGTTGATGTGTTGGTATGTTTGTGGAAGAGCACCTCATTTCGTTGCTCTCATTTTCTTTTTTTGAGAACAATGACAATAAATTTATCTTATCTTATCTTTATCTTATCTTAACATATTCAGTTCTGATCCAGGAAATCCATCCATTCACACGGACCCCTCTGTTAACGTCGTAAGGCAAGGCAGCAAGCTACACACATCCAATTCGACTGTACGCTTCATCTCTGGCATGAATGAGGAAGTCCAGTCATGAGTACTTAAGACTCTCTGGACTAGGGCTAGAAAGCGGCATGAGATTTATTATCCATCAACCATATAAAAGCAATGGCAAATCAAGTTTTCATGAGAGACAGTCAAACCCAATAAAACAAGTCAGCGTTTATGTGGCTTTTTATTTGCTTTGCAGCAAGAGTTAAGAATTCGCCTTCAGCACCACCACCAGCACAAACAGAAGTGGGGGGAAACTTTGTCTCTGGGGAAGGAATTAATTAAGATAGGGCTTTTAACATAATTTTTACCCCCCCCCCTCCATAGGGCAGTATGTATGTATGTATACAAGTATCTCTATTTTAACTCTGTTTTTAATTTGTTTTAATGATGTGCGTTTGGAAGGCATGATTTAAATGGCTTTAAAATATTACTTTTATCATGTGTTTTTTTTTTAATCTGTTAGCCACCTCGGTGGCCCCTGTGAGGGCAGAAAGGTAGGGTATAGATTTTGAAAATAAATAAATAAAACCTGAGGAAGTTTTATTCCATTAAGCCGGATAAAATCTAACGAACTCGCAGTTCTTAACATTCTGATCTGCTTGCCAAAGCATGTTTTTAAATGGAATATTTTGCCTCGAGGAATTTTTAAAAATGTAACTTATACTTGAAAACTGAAACATATTTCACATGTGTTATCCAGCTGCAAAACTGGTGTTGGGAGGGAAGTTCCACCAAGCTGCAGCCAACATTTGGCGACCCCGTAGGACTTCGAAGGCAAGAGACATTCAGAGTGATTGGCTACTGCCTGCCTCTGCGTAACGATCCTAGACTTTCTTCATGAACGACCATCCAAGTACTGACCAAGGCTGATCCAGCTTAGTTCCAAGATCTGACAAGTTTGGGCTAGCCTGGACTATACAGGTTAGGACAACGTTACTCTTAGGATAGGCAAATTTACTCTTGCAGCCAATGCGCCCTCTAAGCTGCGGAGTCTTGTGAGCAAAACTATGTGAGCTGCTGAATCAATTAGTTTGCTCTGGGGCCATCCTTCCTGAGCTAAGGCAAAAATGTGTGAGCCGGAGGCTAAAAACCTGTGAGCTGGCTCACACTAACTCAGCTTAAAGGGAACACTGCTTGCAGTTACAGCATTCAGAGGTCCTTCGCCACCAGGACTTTGTCCAGTTTGCCTGCCCACTGTTCGCTCCAGATGGTAACGGCTGCCCTCAAAAGAGAGCCCAGGTGTAAGAGAACGTAAGAACACCAGAGAAGCCATGTTGGATCAGGCCAATGGCCCATCCGGTCCAGCACTCTGTGTCACACAGCGGCCAAACCCCAGGTGCCCTCAGGAGGGCCACACCTTCTAGAAGCCCTCCCAGTCGCCCCAAGCACCAAGAACACAGAGCATCACTGCCCCACGGCTCCGTGATGTATGATTTTCCGACCAGCATCTCCTTTCTCCTTTGTGTTTAGAGAATTTATTTCCTTTGTGTCCTCACCCCATGTGTGTCAGATCTCCTTTTCTTCCCCAGGAAAAGGTACTATCTAGCATTTGGAGACCCTTGTCTGAGGGTCAGCTGGGAGATGTTCTGTTGGCTAGGCCTGCCAGCATATCTTAGCCACTTGAGTGCAGGGTCTTTAAGAGAGCCAAATAGTTCTCCCCTGTAGTTTTCTGTTTGCCAGCCTTTTTATTGGCAGAAAGTTATCTGGATCCCTTCTGGAGCATGTGGGGGGTGCAGGGACCTTTTTAGTTCTTTTAGGTGGAGGGCATTTCTCCACAATTCTTTGGGAACAGATTATTAAAGGCCAAGATGACCCAAACACAATGCAATGCAGATTACACAGTGTAAATCAATACGATCAACAAGCTGGGACATTCAGCAAACAATACAATAGGGTTTATACTGCAGAGATTTGGAAACAAGTAGAAATCTGAATACAGAGCTGGAACAGCAATGAAACAAAGCATATACATTGTAAAGACAATACATTAAATGATGCAGAATTTACACAGCAGGAACATATGTAACAGCACAAAACTGTACAGTCAGACATTTTGAACTCAAGTGGGGATATGTCAGTTAGAAAATGCCCAAAAGAAAGATTGTATATCTTATATTAACAGACTTATTGAGAGCCAGTGCAACAATCAAAGTGTGGGATCTTGAAGTCTTGGGCTCAAATCCTCCTTTACAAAAATCACTGGGTCATCCAGACATACACACTCATGCGCTTTTACAGGGTCACTGTCAGATTAAACTGGGGAAAGGGAGTACCGACATTCACCACCCTCAGCTCCTGGAAAGAAGGCAGGATAAAAATGTGCTAAAAAGAAGCATAACCTTCCACAGGCTTGAGCTGGCTTTGTTAAATGCATGGAACTTGTTGGTGATAAACTACACAGAGGGAACATTTACGGGGAAAACTGTTTTGTCCTTGTGGATATATACTACTGAAGTGAGGTTTCATTTCATGAGCTCCAATGAATCTATAAGCATTTAGGTGTCACGAGATTACATTTGGGGGATTAAAACGTTATCTGGTAGAGCGGCCATACAACGTAAAAGAAAAACCCCTCACATCTGTTGATGTAGGTGGTTTCTATCAGTTCTGCTTTGCAGCTCATTTCCGGCAACTACTATTCTGCAATGTGCACTGAGCAGCCAGCTAGCCCTGTACCTGCGTTTGCCACTTCCTTTCCTTTTCAGCACTATTCAGTTAAACCCGTGTTGGTACAAGACTAACCCACTGTAATATCCTCTCAGCCTGACGCTCGTACCCCAACTGTCATCCTAGGGCCTGCTCTGGGATGCTCCAGGACTGACGGTGCAATATGATGGTACTGTTAACCCCAGGGCATCAGAAAAGAAAACCTGCTTGTTAAAAACCAGATTTCTCTAATTGATGTAAATAAAAGAGAAAAGAAAAGCAGCCTGCAGTTATAGACATGCTTAATTAGTAGCCTTAAAACCTAATTTCATGTTGGCTAGGAAAACATGACCACATTTGTAGTGGGGTTTAAGAACTATAGTTTAGAGCCAAGAAATCTGGGCAACTTAACATGCTTGGTTTTTCCTCCCTCCTTGCCTCCCTTGAAAGAGAGCTGAACAAAGCAGGAGTCAAGTTTCACTTTTAAGACCAACCAATTTTTATTTAGAACGTAAGCTTTTGTGTGCTCTTAAGTACACTTCATCAGACGAGGAATCCAGCACAGTGAGCAAAGCATTGTGATGTACTCAGGCAAAACTCCAATGCTTTTTAATGCTCACTGTGCTGGATTCCTCGTCTGATGAAGTGTGCTTAAGAGCACACGAAAGCTTACCTTCTAAATAAAAATTGGTTGGTCTTAAAGGTGAAACTTGACTCCTGCTTTGTTCAACTGCTTCAGACCAACACGGCTGCCCGCTTGGATCTATCTACATTGAAAGAGAACTGTCAACGAAAGCCATCTTACCATCCCCTGAGCTTCCAGGGAGTTTAAAAACTCAGCATCAAGAACTTAGCACATCAACAGTGTTAAGAGCTATTTCTGGTACCTTTGCCAGTGTACAAGACACAAAAAGGTGATATTTTTCAACCAACCTGTGATCGTGAAATGGAATTAAAAAGCGTTGGAGTTTTGCCTGGGTACATCACAATGCATGGAGACCACAAGGAGCTGAAATTCTGTGGTTTTACTAGGAACCACCACCCCAAGAAGGAAATAAAGGTTCATACAAATAACGGTTACATTCTGCATGGCTTATAAGGAGGCAATGGTAGCGGGAGGGGGTTACAACACTGTTCTAAAAAGTTTAAAGACCTTATTCTGCTACTCCACAAGCTCTTTAACCTAAGGAAAACTCTTCTCTAAATATTAACTAGTCATGGAGAAACAATTGTTAACAGCTTATGTTCCTAGGAAAGGTAGGCAAAGGAACTGAGAAATCATCTGAGGCTGTAAAGTCACTGTCATTTCCCAAACTCCATAATCTATTAAAGGAGACTTTATTCCAATTAGGTGTATTAAAAAAAAAAGGTAAAGTTAGTCCCCTGTGCAAGCACCAGTCGTTTCCGACACTGGGGTGACGCTGCTTTCACAACGTTTTCACGGCAGACTCTTTACGTGGTGGTTTGCCATTGCCTTCCCCGGTCATCTACACTTTCCTCCCAGCAAGCTGGGGACTCATTTCACCAACCTCGAAAGGATGGAAGGCTGAGTCAACCTGGAGCCGGCTACCTGAACCCAGCTTCCGCTGGGATTGAACTCAGGTCGTGAGCAGAGCTCAGGACTGTGGTACTGCAGCTTTCACTCTGCACCATGGGGCTCTTCTCAATTAGGTGGGTGTAGATGACTAAATCCTAATCTTATATAGCAAATAATTAATAGCACAGAGCACTGGTACAGGGGTGAACTTACACCTTTATTCCAGGATGATAGTTTCAGTGCAAGTCTACATGCTTAAGGTTCAGCAAGAGATCGCCAAATGGCTTATCACCTTCGGAAGAACTGAGGAAAGTTACTTGCTTGGAGTGGAATTGCTAAAAAAAACCCCACCTCATCATTCAAATGGCTCCACACCAAGTTTTGTTTTCACCAGTATGACTCAAGAAATATGTTACACATGAAGTATAATTTACTGAATTTTTTCCTCATCTCTCTCAAATATAATTTGATAAAAAGCCCCATGAGGGGCTTCTCTAAGGACACCTCTGCAAGTATTTGCTAATCAACAGAGAGGCAAAAAGGAGCCAAGATCACCAAGAAAACAAAAAGCTGCTTCATTATGCTTTTACAAAAGGTAAAATAGCACAAGTGACTAATTTGAGACACATAAGCACACTTGGGAGCACTAGATCACAACAGAACTTATCTCAGTGGAAAGTTATTACATTGGCTGGGGGTCCCAGACATTCCTCTACACAGAAGTTAACATTAATCATAGCAACAGATTATATAAACTCTGCTATTGCTTGAGCATCAGTGTATTTTCACCGCTGGTCATGGAACTACTTTCTCTAAGTAGTTACAAGAGCTAGCAATTGCTACGGTGCTTCACCATAATTTAAGGTTACGCTGCTGGTTTATGTGAAATATATGTTTATCCCTAAGCAGAACTGCTAAGAGACCCGTGGCGCAGAGTGGTAAAGCTGAAGTACTGCAATCTTACACTCTGCTCACAACCTGAGTTTGATCCCGGCTGAAGCCGGGTTCAGGTAGCCGGCTCGAGGTTGACTCAACCTTCCATCCTTCCGAGGTCGGTAAAACGAGTACTCAGCTTGCTGGGGGGGGGGGGGGGGGAAGCGTAGATGACAGTGGAAGGCAATGGCAAATCACCCTGTAAAATGTCTGCCGTGAAAATGTTGTGAAAGCAATGTCACCCCAGAGTCGGAAACGACTGGTGCTTGCACAGGGGACTACCTTGACCTTTTTTAAGCAGAACCAGGGCTTTTTTTGAGCAGGAACGCACAGGAAGGCAGTTCCGGCTGGCTTGGTGTCAGAGTGTGTGGCCTAATATGCAAATGAATTCCTGCTGGGCTTTCCCCACAAAAAGCCCTATGAAAAGCAATGGTGACATCAGGGGGTGTGGCCTAATATGCAAATAAGTTCCTGCTGGGCTTTTTCTACCCCAAAAAAGCCCTGAACAGAACTGACACAAAGAATTCATTGCCACCACCAAAGAATCTGAAGCATTTTGCTATCCTTGCATATACACCTAAAAGGTACTGCCGCTGATGGAACGCCTTCAGTGCCTATGTCAAAACCACGGGGTAGGTATGACTCCACCACCAAATTACAGAGCAGCATTGCCTTAAGGAACCTGCTTGATTAATTTAACAATCCTAATTATAATTACTTTAACAAGACCAGAAGTATGTCTTGAATAAGACATATACTGCACGGGTGGAATGTAGCACACACACCCGGGAGTAGGCCCAATTTAACTAAAGGGATCTGTTTCTCAGTAAACATGCATATGTGATGCAAGTGGCCGTTCAAAATAAAATAAGTTTTATTGAAGAAAAGCACTTTTTTCAAAGCTGCCAATTGCTTCTTCTCCTGGAACTCTCTTTCTCAAGGTGTCAGGAAGGATTACAAATGGAAAGTACAACCATGTATGCATATCACGGAATCATAGAGTTGGAGGGAACTTCTAGGGCCCCTTTAAGACTTCTGTAGCCTTTAATTGTTATTAAGGCATAACCCTATTTTGCTATCAATGCGCCAAAGAACTCCTGCGAACAAGTAGAACCTTGTAAAATAACCGCAAAGTATGCACAAGGCACTGGGAACATATCTGTAGCCCCAAGAATGATGTTTGTTACATCTGAAGTAAGGCTGAACCAAGACCTACTAAATCAAGATTTCTGTCCATAAAAGGAACAAAACAGTTTCAAAAGGGCAGGCTCCATCTTTCAGCCACTTTGGCTTTTCATCTCTGCATGAACTGGGAACTATGAACAAGAACTTTGTTTCATTCCATGGCAAAGCTTTCCTTATAGCCTTGGAAACAAGGACTGCATTATCAGAAAGCTCGATACAATCTTGGCTACAGTGGAGATTTCTATAGCTTAGTACAATGATCTGCTAAGAACTTTTCAGACCTGTAGCCTAGGCATCCCCCAGTGATAGGCTGGCTTTCGAGGTTTTATATTAGCCAGTTACCAAGGAGGGACTGGAAACCAGAGACCCTCTCTCTCTCTCTCTCTCTCTCTGAATTCCAAACAAAAGAGCCCAGAGCAAAGCTCCGAAGATTTCTAAACCCTTTATCTGACCAGCTGCTACACTGACAAGTTCCAAAAAATTCAGTAGGTGGAAAAGACTATCACATGCTGTTCACCTGAGAACTATGCAGGGTGGGGGAAAAAAATACTAGCAACGCAAAGAGAAAGTGAGATGTCACAAATCTGAAAGGTGTAGATTTGGTTAATTAACACCACTTGTATTTTGCTAAATAGCAGGGGAGTGGAAACAGAGAATCATGTCTCCAAGGAATACAAAAAGGGAGTGATTTTTTTAAAGGTGGAACAACTAGATTTGCTTAACATTTTCATGTTCCAAATAAACGAGCACTGAATATACTTCTGCACAACGCTGTGGATTGCATAAGACGTCAACTCCAAACGAGGAAACAGATTTTGAACCTAGGAAAAGGTGGGGAGGAGGAAGAGAGACACATTCATCTGCAACTGAGGCAAAGCTAAATCGAACAATGAATACAAGCTACCCCCATGGGATCGGGGGTACCAGATGTCTTTCCTTTTAGGGAAGTGCCCCTTATGCCAAGAACATCACAGCTCCACAGAATCATGAACACAGCCTTATTTATTTCAGGAAAAGAAACAAAGATCCAGCAACTGCTTCCATTTTCTTTTCAGTTTTGGCCAGAACGGACTGAAGATGCTGACTACACCACTGATTTGTACACTCATTTTTGCCCTTTGCAGGGTATTAAACTTTACTAACTGGCCACAGGTGGCAGGCAGAGGGTAGGCCTCCATTCATTTGTATTTAACCTTGTAATTCATATCTTCTCTTGGGCTTGGGAAAGGATTGAACAGGAAGCCTCCTGTTCTCTGCTTCTCACCCCCTCATTCCCACAAGGACACGCAAAGCTCCCAGCTCTGAATGGAGAGGTTCTTCCCATTCAGGCGGTCTGGGACACTTCCCACTCTGCCAACAGACTGCAACCTCTTGACCTGCAAAGTATGCGCTAAGTCCACACTTAAGGTAAAAGAACTGTTCTGAAAACAGGGGTGTGCCCTAAACATTCACACAGATGCTATAAACCCTAAAATAAATAGGAATCACCCAGCACCTAAAAGACTTGACATTTTATTCCAGCACAAACTTCCACTGCCGCTTCTTCAGCTGCTATAAAATCCTAGTCCTAGGGTGGAAATAACAACGAACCCAAGCCGACCTAAACCAACTGTGAACAGAGACCCGATCCTACCACAGCGGCCTTAAGATTTCAGCAGAGAGTGAACATCAGAGAAGCCATGTTGGATCAGGCCAATGGCCCATCCAGTCCAACACTCTGTGTCACATAAGAGAAGCCATGTTGGATCAGGCCAATGGCCCAGCCAGTCCAACACTCTGTGTCACATAAGAACATAAGAGAAGCCATGTTGGATCAGGTCAATGGCCCATCCAGTCCAACACTCTGTGTCACATAAGAACATAAGAGAAGCCATGTTGGATCAGACCAATGGCCCAGCCAGTCCAACACTCTGTGTCACATAAGAGAAGCCATGTTGGATCAGGCTAATGGCCCATCCAGTCCAACGCTCTGTGTCACATAAGAACATAAGAGAAGCCATGTTGGATCAGGCTAATGGCCCATCCAGTCCAACACTCTGTGTCACATAAGAACATAAGAGAAGCCATGTTGGATCAGGCCAATGGCCCATCCAGTCCAACACTCTGTGTCACACAGTGGCTAAAAAAAACCCAGGCGCCATCAGAAGGTCCATCAGTGGGGCCAGGACACTAGAAGCCCTCCCAAGCACCAAGAATACAGAGCATCACTGCCCCAGAGAGTTTCAAGAATACGCTGTGGCTTACAGCCACTGTGATTAACAGCTGGGGGGAGGGGCACAAGGAAAGGGCTAGTTAGCCAACAGGGACACCCACTCTCTCCAAAACCCACAATGTTTCATGAGTGAGGTAAAGAGTATGGCAACTGATAGATATCTGAAGAAGTGTGCATGCACACGAAAGCTTATACCCAGAATTAAACTGTTGGTCTTAACGGTACCACCGGACTAAAACTTTGTTCTATCGACAGATCCTGCATTCTACAAAGCAGAGAGGTCCCTTAATCTAGCTATGTCCCTACCCCAACATAATTTCTCTAGCGTGTTACCCTGGCAACAAAGACAAGCAAGAACGTATTTAGGGAGGTAGGGTGGGTGGGTGACAATTAAGTTTAGGTCCTTCTTCACCCACATAACCAGCAGCATAGACAGCCACACATGACACACACAGAGCGCAAGATTTGCTCCCAAGTATGCCTGCATAACATAAAAAAAACATTAAAAATAAATCAATTTTTGTAATACCTCTTTTCAGCATTACTTTAACACAGAATCGGGGGGGGGGGGGTAGCTGTGTTTTAAACACGACAAAGAAATCCAAGTGTTTTTTTCAGTATTACAGTCACTTTGAAAGGGCAAGAGAAAGTTATCCTTTAAACAAAGGCACAAATAAAATAACTGCAACAGCTCATAAAGCTCCATGCACGCGAGGCAGCCGGCACCCTTCCGTGCCAGCCCGGGATCGGGAGTTGGCGACAGGACACGCAACCACAAAACTGAACCTCGACAGCCTGAGCGCTGCTAAATAACTGGGGATCAGAGACAATAAAACGCAGTACATTAAATAAAACAAGTTATTTCCTATTCGGTATTATTACTCATAACAATGTCCAAGAAGAGCAGCTGCAACGGGGGAAAGCAAAGTGTCATGGGGGGGGGGGATGAGAGGTTCTCCCAACTGCTGGTTCCCTAGGCAACGGGGACAAGAGCTGCCCCGCGCCAGGGGCTGTTCCTTCAACCCCCCCCGCTCTACCTCCAGGGGCTGTTCTTTCAACCCCCCCCCGCTCTGCCTCCAGGGGCTATTCCTTCAACCCCCCCGTCGCCCTGCCTCCAGGGGCTGTTCCTTTAAAACCCCCCCGCTCTGCCTCCAGGTGCTGTTCCTTCAACCCCCCCTCGCCCTGCCTCCAGGTGCTGTTCCTTCAACCCCCCCGCTCTACCTCCTCCATCTCCCGGGCCATGCTCTGGAGTTGCTCCTCGTCTTCCAGCAGCTCGTTCAGCTGTTGAAGGCTCAGGGCCTCCAGCCGCTTCACGTCCACCGCCATGGCGGGCCGGGGATGGTGGGGACAGACCCTGGCGAGCCGCCACCGCCGGCCGCCTCCTCTCTCCTTCTCCCTCAGTCGAGGGCTCCTGAAGCGCAGGCTGTTCCGGCCCCTCCCGCCTCCGTGGGCGCTCCGCCGGAAGTGCCGCGGCCGCTCTTCTGGGCTCCCTCCCTCTGACCTCACCGCCAAGACGAGGGAGCATGAGGAGGTGGGAGGGGAGGGGAATGGCGGCGGCGCCGCGCCACGCCCCTCGACCCTCCCCCTCTGACGTCAGCGGCGCCTTCTGGCGGAGTGGAAGAGGGGGAGGAAAAGAGGCGGGAAGACGCCTGAGGCGTCGCGCGCGGGGGGTGCGAAGGAAAAAGCGCGGGAAGGCGCCCCTCGAAAGCGCCAGCAGGGGGAGATTTTGGTCTTGTCGGTGGCACCTTAGAAAAGGAAAGGAAAGGTCCCCTGCGCAAGCACCAGTCCTTTCCGACTCTGGGGTGACGTTGCTTTCACAACGTTTCCTCGTCTGAAGAAGTGTGCATGCACACGAAACCTTACGTTCTGAATAAAACTAAGTTGCCCTTTCATCACACCCCCTCCAGCCTAGAAATAGCAGCTCTCCAGCAGCCCTGGCCCCACTCAACGCACAGCAGCCAAGAAGGTCAGAGCGCCTGCTCCGGCTGCAACGCCACTGAGGATGTTCTCCGCAGCTGAGAACGAAACGTCTGGAAGGAAAACTTTCTCCAGTAGAACACGGCACTTGAGCCCGAAAGATTCTACAAACCCTAATGATGTTACCAGCCGTGAAAACCTGAAATCTTTGAAAACTAAGTTGGTCTTAAAGGTGCAGTTGACTCCTGTTTTGTTCTACTACTTCAGACCAACACGGCTGCCTATTTGGATCGATCTACAACGTTTTCACGGCAGACTTTTTACGGGGTGGTTTGCCATTGCCTTCCCGAGCCTTTTACACTTCCCCCCCAGCAAGCTGGGGACTCATTTGACCGACCTCCGAAGGATGGAAGGCTGAGTCAACCCTGGGCCAGCTACCTGAATCCAGCTTCCGCCACAATCGAACTCAGGTCTGAGCAGAGAGTTCAGACTGCAGCACTGCTCCTTTACCACTCTGCACCATGGGCGCCTTAGAGATCAATAAAATTTATTTTTTGAGGAAGGGAGAGTGTGAACTTTCGAGAATCAAAGCTCCCTTAATCAGAAACAACGGGCGTTTGTAAAATACAGGGAGAAATGAGCATGAATCCAGTAGCACCAACAAAATTTGTGGCAAGAGATGAACTTTTGCTCACTTTTTTGGATAGTACACAAAACAGTGAGCAGTGACTCCCAAAACCTCATCCCCTGCCACACATTTTGTTGGACTCTTGCACTTTTCTACAGACAGACTAACATGGCTACCCATCTTGATAACATAAGGGAAGCCATGTTGGATCAGGCCAGTGATCCATCCAGCCCAACACTGTCACACGGTGGCCAAAACCCAGGTGCCATCAAGAGGTCCACTAGAGTGGGACTAGAACTCCAGAAGCCCCCAAGACATAACAACAGAAACCAAGTTGGATCAGGCCAATGGCCCATCCAGTCCAACTTTCTGGCACACAGTGGCCAAAACTGAGGGCTATCAGGAGGTCATAAGAACATAAGAGAAGCCATGTTAGATCAGGCCAATGGCCCATCCAGTCCAACTTTCTGGCACACAGTGGCCAAAAACTGAGGGCTATCAGGAGGTCATAAGAACATAAGAGAAGCCATGTTAGATCAGGCCAATGGCCCATCCGGTCCAACATTCTGTGTCACACAGCGGCCAAATATATATACACACACACACTGTGGCTAATAGCCATTGATGGACCTCTGCTCCATATTTTTATCTAACCCCCTCTTGAAGGTGGCTATGCTTGTGGCCGCCACGACCTCCTGTGGCAGTGAATTCCACATGTTAATCACCCTTTGGGTGAAGAAGTACTTCCTTTTATCCGTTTTAACCTGACTGCTCAGCAAATTTATCGAATGCCCACAAGGTCCACCAGCAGGGCTAGATTTCCGGAAGTCCTCCCACTGTTGCCCCCCAAGCACCAAGAACACAAAGCATCACTGCCCCAGCCATGGTGTTCCATCTATCCTTGTGTGGCTATCAGCTATTCATGGACCTCTGCTCCATGGGTTTACCCAGTTGCCTCTTGAAGCTGCTATGCTTGATCTAAGGCCAAGGGTTCAAGGATCCTAGTTGTGTCTGACAAAGGGAGCTTAATTCTCCAAAATGTATACCCTGAAACTCTTGTTGGTCTCTAAACTGCTGGCTCTACTACTGCACATCAACACCCACCTGATAAAGTTTGCACACACACATATACAAAGAAAAGTGTGCACGGGTATTTCTTCAATGTCTTATTCCAATTGAACTTTCCCTCTATCTTGTATTCCCCCTTGATTCTGGGAAAAAGGCAACCTATAGGTGACGTAGGGTTGCCAATCCCCAGGTGGGGGCAGGGGATCCCCCGGTTTGGAGACCCTCCCCCCGCTTCAGGGTCATCAGAAAATGGGGGGAGGGGAGGGAAATGTCTGCTGGGAACTCTATTATTCCCTGTGGAGATGTATTCCCATAGAAAATCATGGAGAATTGATCCGTGGGTATCTGGGCCTCTGGGGAGGTTGTTTTTTTTGGTAGAGGCACCAAATTTTCCATATAGCATCTAGTGCCTCTCCCCAAAATACCCCCCCAAGTTTCAAAAAGATTGGACCAGGGGGTCCAATTCTATGAGCCCCCAAAGAAGGTGCCCCGATCCTTCATTATTTCCTATGGAAGGAAGGAATTGAAAAGGTATGCCGTCCCTTTAAATGTGATGGCCAGAACTCCCTTTGGAGTTCAATGATGCTTGTCACAGCCTTGATTTTGGCTCCACCCCTAATGTATCCTGGCTCCACCCCCAAAGTCTCCTGGCTCCACCCCCAAAGTCCCCAGATATTTTTTTAATTGGACTTGGCAACCCTAAGGTGACGTCAATAAAAGCATGTATGTGTGTGTGTGTGTGCGTGTCTGTGGACACATGCATGTATATACAGATATGTGTATACATATATTGGGCACATATATGTGCACACATCAAAGCAAGACTGCCCAGTTAGCTTACAGGGAAATTAATTTCCTCATGAGCAGCTGATCTCAAGGTAGGGTTACCAATACTAGGTTTGGAAATACCTGGAGATATGAGAGGAGGGTGGGGTTTAGGGAGTGACAGTACCTTGGTATAATGTTATGCAATCCACCATCTAAAGCAGCCACAGCTGTTTTTGTAGAAGAGGCCCAGCATGAACTCATTTGCATATTATGCCACACCCCTGATGTCACCATTGTTTCACACAGGTGTTTTTTGTGGAGAAAGCCCAGAAGGAACTTATTTGCATATTAGGCACACCCTGGTACCAAGCCAGCTGGAACTGTGTTCCCGTTCTGAAAAAAAGCTCTGAAAGCAGTCATTTTCTTCAATAAAAGTTGAATGAATGTTTAAAATAAATAAATAAGTGATGTATGTAGCCTGGAGATCGGTTGTAATTCCTGGAGATCTGCAGCTCCCATCTTGAGGTTGGGTCCCTTACACAGAAAGCCCCAAATGGTATAAGCTCATCCAAGCTGCCGCAACTCTGCTAGCGTTTTGGAGGCCGCTTGGCTCAGAAAATTGGCAAGGGTAATCCGTGTCAGCTCACCCAATGTAGGCTTCCCAATCCCCAGGGCCCAGCAGGGAATCCCCCGGTTTTACAGCCTTCCCCCCTGGCCGGCGGGGGAAGCCCCGCTCCAAAGCCATTATGCACCTCCATGAACGATTCCCATAGGGAATGATGGGGAATTGATCTGCGGGTATTGGGGGCTCTGGGGGGGGCTGTTTTTTGAGATAGAGGCGCCAAATTTTCACTATGGCATCTAGTGCCTCTCCCCAAAATACCTCCCAAGTTTCAAAAGAAATGGGCCAGGGGATCCAATTCTATGAGCCCCAAAAGAAGGTGCCCCTATCCTTCATTATTTTCTATGGAAGGAAGGCATTTTAAAAGGTGTGCTGTTCCTTTAAATGTGATGGCCAGAACTCTCTTGGAGTTCAATTATGCTTGTCACACCCTTGCTCCTGGCTCCGCCCCCATGTCTCCTGGCCCCACCCCCAAAGTCTCCTGGCTCCACCCCCGAAGTCCCCAGATATTTCTTGAATTGGACTTGGCAACCCTAACCCAATGACATATCATTCCACTTTCCAAAGCAGCCATTTCCTCCAGAGGAACTGATCTTTGTAGTCTGGAGATCCATTGTAATGGAAGAGCTCCAGGCCCCAGCTGGATGTTGGCAACTCTGTGGATGGGTGTTGTATGCCCAGCTGCTTCACACTGGGCGCAGCCCAATTGAAATGAGTACCATGTTCTTTTTGCTTCAGCAGTATTATGTCAAAATCACCTCTAGTCTTTATGGGGCCACAAACGTTGTAGCTGACTCACGGCTCTCTGTAATGGACCGGGAGGGGTCAAGGGAAGTGGCTTCGTGCCATTAAGTTTAGTTATATAACTGCATGACTGAGGACACTGAATATACCTGTAACTTCCTGTGGTGAATTGCTGATGCAAAAATCCTTGGGCAAGGTTGTAACAAGCCACCCAACTCTCACCCAAAAGCAAAGGCGCAACCTCGAGAAGATTGCTCGCTCCCTCTGTCTCTCAGCGGCAAAGAGCTACCCTTTCACAGGAATCTTGGGCTCTTTGGCTTTTCACCTCTGTGGGTTGGGCTGCCTAGCGATTGTGGGACTGTGGTGAAACCTTTGCAGCTACTGCTGAAGCGCAGCGCGGCACAGCCCATCTTTGTTATGTAAAAACACAGCAGAAACGTTCCCATGCCAACGGGGGCATCTCTCCGCACTCCTGAGTCCTGCACACACCCTACTTGAACTTTTCAGCTGTTTCTTGCAGCATTTAAGGCTTTCCCCTCCCCTCCCCGATGTTTCCTGGCTCCTCCTCCAAAGTCTCCTGGCTCCACCCCCAAAGTCCCCAGGTATTTCTTGAATTAAGCCTGGCAACCTTAGTGGAGTGAGGAGGGCAGGGTTTGGGGCAGCAGGGACTTCGGCGGTGTTGTAGAATTACCATATTTTGAAAAGCAAAAAAGAGGACTCCTTAAAACAAGGGATCACGGTGACAGATCTCTTTTTAAACACCCCTAATATTTAATCCGTGATCATCGCTGCTAATATTTCTAGCCTTCCGATCAAAAAAATAGAACATTTCCATTGTTGTTTTTTAAAGAGCCCAAAAGAGGATGGACACACAAAAAAAAAAAACTGAGACATGTCCCTAAAAAGAGGACATCTGGTAACCTAAATGGTGCATTTGGGAAGGACGGTGGCTCAGTGGTAGAGCATCTGCTTGGTAAGCAGAAGGTCCCAGGTTCGATCCCCGGCATCTCCAACTAAAAAGGGTCCAGGCAGGTAGGAGTGAAAAACCTCAGCTTGAGACCCTGGAGAGCCACTAAAGGGAAGGGACGGTGGCTCAGTGGTAGAGCATCTGCTTGGTAAGCAGAAGGTCCCAGGTTCGATCCCCGGCATCTCCAACTAAAAAGGGTCCAGGCGGGTAGGCGTGAAAAACCTCCGCTTGAGACCCTGGAGAGCCGCTGCCAGTCTGAGTAGACAATACTGACTTTGATGGACCGAGGGTCTGATTCAGTAGAAGGCAGCTTCATATGTTCATAATGCCCAGGGCTTTTTTTGCGCAGGAATGCAGTTCCAACTGGCTTGATGTCGGGGTGTGTGGCCTAATATGCAGATGAGTCCCTGCTGGGCTT
This sequence comes from Heteronotia binoei, assembly GCF_032191835.1. NCBI lineage: Eukaryota > Metazoa > Chordata > Lepidosauria > Squamata > Gekkonidae > Heteronotia > Heteronotia binoei. Next base: position 77,357,044 of record NC_083233.1, on the reverse strand, counting down.
TTTCTACCCAAAAAGCCTTGATAATGCCACATATTCCACCTTCCAATGCAGCCCTTTTCTCCATGTGAACTAGTCTCTGTCCCCTGGAGATCAGTCGTAATCCAAGGTGATCTCCAGATACCACCTGGAGGCTGGTAAACCTATTCTCTCCCCCATGGACTGTACCACGGTCATAGGCTCAGCGCTGGCCAGAACTTCCATGGCCCTAAAAATTATATCAGGGTTGCCATCTCTGGGTTAAGAAATTCCTAGAGATTTTGGGGAGGGGAGGAACTTAAGTGGGGTACAAGACCATAGAGTCCACTTTCCTAACCAGCCATTTTCTCCAGGTGAATTAATCACTGTCATCTGGGGATCAGTTGTAATCCTGGTAGATCTCTAGCCACCACATGGAGATTGGTAACCATTTACCCTTTAGCTTCCACCCATGCGCCCATCCTCTTTGGCTATGTCTACAAGAGCAGTTATTTTGTGCATAGGAATGTCCCGAGGGAAAAAAAATCACCTCCTTTTTTCAATAACACTTTTGCTCCAAGCACGAACAGCTCTCCCCAATTATTCAAACGTGAATGAGTTGTAGGATTCCTCAGGTGGAGCTGCAGTCAAGTTGCGTAAGAGTCCTGCCTTTCTGCACATGTTTTCTTGTTGGGTAAGAAGGAGAATTAAACTGGGGGTAAGAGCCCCGTGGCGCAGAGTGTTAAAGCTGCAGTACTGCAGACCTAAGCTCTGCTCACGACCTGAATTCAATCCCCGGCGGAAGCTGGGTTTTCAGGTAGCCGTCTTGAGGTTGACTCAGCCTTCCAACCTTCCGAGGTCGGTAAAATGAGTACCCAGCTTGCTGGGGGGAAAGTGTAGAGGACTGGGGAAGGCAATGGAAAAAACACCCCGTATAAAGTCTGCCGTGAAAACGTTGTGAAAGCAACGTCACCCCAGAGTCGGAAACGACTGGTGCTTGCACAGGGGAAGAGGGCACAGGGAAAGTTCAAGTGCTATCTTGAACTCAGAAGTATTATATATTTTTATTATTTATTTATTTATTTAAGATTTATTTATTTATTTATATTAAGATTTATACCCCGCCCTTCTCACCTAAGTGTCTCAGGGCGGCTTACAACATAAATATCCCTCCCTGACCTCAGTGGGTCATTTCATGCAATATCTTGAGAGGGAAAAATTAACACAACATGTGAGAAGACTTTATTCTCCAGGCATCAGAACATCATTTGGCCTTCCCGTATTTTAAATAAACCGTCTTTCAAGAAATCGTAGTGTCGCATCCGCTGCTGTTAATACAAGCGTCAATATACACCTCAAGTAAAATAAGAAAATGTAATAGAAAACGAGACACGAGTAAACGTTAACCATCCCTAAGACTGGAAGCACGAAAGGCATTAATTGCACAGGCATAGATTGAGAGTCAGTGTGATGGAGTGGTTACAGCAGGGTGTCAAACTCATTTGTAATGAGGGCCGGATCTGACATAAATGAGACCTTATCGGATCGGGCCATGTTGAGTCGGGCCAGGCCATGTGTGTACCTATTTAAGATTGGGTAGTAGAGATATAAACTTTATAAAGGACACAGACAAACACAATGAACGATTTTATTTAAAAAATAAAGCATACTTAAAACATTACCACTCATTGGCCTTAAAGGTGCTTTCTTTGTATTTCTCCCTTGGGATCCAGGGAACTGAGCAAAGGAAGCTCTGGCTCTCTCCTTCCCCAGAGGACCAGGAGGGGGAAGGAACCTCAGCCAGTAGAAGGAAGAGAGACTTGGCTCAGTAGCTCTGCTGCATGATTGAGAGAGCCTGTTAAAGCAAGCTCTCCCACCTCTCTTCCTCCCCAAGGGAGGAGCCTCAGCCAATGGAGAAAATAGAGGTTTTGCTTTAACCCTAACCCAATTCAGCGCCCCAGAAGGCCAGCGCCCTAGACAATTGCCTAGTTTGACTAGTGGCAGAGCCAGCCCTGGCTCCTGCGCGATTCAGCAAGCCTTGCAAAGCAAGTTGTGATGTAGAAGGAAGCAAGAGAGAGGGAGAAGGAAGCAGATGACAGCCAGTTGCTCGGGGGCCTGATAGGAGTCCTCTGGGGGCCTGATGGGGGCTCCCGGGCCGCATGACATCCCTGGGTTAGAGTGTTAGGCTAGGATCTTAAAGACCCAGGTTCAAATCCTCACGCTGCCACAGAAGCTCACTGGGTTTCCCTGGGCGTGTCACAGCCTCTTGCCTAGGACTGCTGGCTACGGTTTGGGGAAGTCATGGAGGTCTGGGGGCATGGTCTGTGAAGGTGGGTTTCCAGGAAGGGATGGACCTTGGTGGGAAGGGGTGCCATCAGGTGTACCTTCTTGGGTATCCATTTTATCCAGGCAAAAATGTGATTCTGGGAGATCTTCAGGTTCCACCTGGAGGTTGACAGCTTCAGCCTAACCTACCTCACAAGGTTGTTGTCAGGATAAAAGGAAAATGATGTAAGCCACTTTGGATCGTCACTGGGGGGAAAGGTGTGGCATGAATTAAGGAAATAAATACTAAAACGCTACTAGATTAAGAGGGTAGCTGTGTTTGTCCATAACAGTTGAAAAGAGCCAGTCCACCTGAAAGACTAACAACATCTGTGGCAGGGGAGCAGTTTTTGTGAGTCTAGGGTCGCCAGTCCCCAGGTGGGGACAGGGGATCCCCTAGTTTGGAGGCCCTCTCCCTGCTTCAGGGTCACTAAAAAGCAAGGGGGGGAGGGAAATGTCTGCTGGGAACTCTATTATTCCATATGGAGACTTATTCCTATAGGAAATAATGGAGAATTGATCCGCGGGTCTCTGGGGCTATGTGGGAGGCTGTTTTTTGAGGTAGAGGCACCAAATTTTCAGTATAGCACCCAGCGCCTCTCCCCAAAATACCCCCCCCATGTTTAAAAAAGATTGGACCAGAGGGTCCAATTCTATGAGCCTCAAAAGAAGGCACCCTTATCCTTCATTCTTTCCTATAGAAGGAAGGCATTTAAACAGTGTGTGGTCCCTTTAAATGTGATGGCCAGAACTCCCTTTGGAGTTCAATCATGCTTGTTACACCGTTGCTCCTGGCTCCACCCCCAAAGTCTCCCGGCTCCACCCCTCAAAGTATCCTGACTCCACCCCCAAAGTCCCCAGATATTTCTTTAATTGGACTTGGCGACCCTACGTGAGTCACATATCTTTGGATACAGCTAGAATGTGAGGCCTGCTAGATATGACAGATGGACTCGCATTCTGTATCTGAACGGAGCCGTGACTCACAAAAGCTTCACCTACCCTGCACAAATGTTATTAGTCTTTAAAGTGCTGCTGGACTTCTAAAAACGCTGCTGCTTCTGAGATATTTTTATCCCGACACACTTTTATTCTGACATACCTCAGATTTTTCCACCTTTTAAGATTTGGAAGGTTCTGCTGATTTCTGTGTGCAAAGATGCAGTTTGCAGATATCTATGGACAAAGTTCAAGGACAAAGGTGTGACCTGACCCATTGCATAGAAAATGGACAGGGTGGGGCTTGTTTGGCTCGGAATAGTTCATGTAAACAGTTGTGAACACCAGCTTGCAGGATATAAACACTTGAACACCTGATCATTCTCAGGATGAACTTCCTGGTTAGCAATCTAAGCAGCATAGTCCCAGTTCTCACACAAAAACACACACGAAAGGAATAATTTCAGTACTACAGAACAAAAAACCAACTCAAGGTAAACAGGAATTCTGCTTGATTAGGACAACAGTGCCATGGTGGTCTGTGATCCTTGTGGGTGATAGATGGAAGGGGGTCATTTACAATGTTCCCTCTAAACTGTGGAATCTTGTGAGCAGAAATTCTACTTTGTGAGCTACTAAAGTCGTGAGCGACTGCATCAATCAGTATGCTCTGGGGCCATTTTTCGTGAGCGAAGACAAACATGTGTGAGCCAGAGGCTAAAATACTGTGAGCTGGCTCACGCTAACTCAGCTTAGAGGGAACACTGGTTGTTTGTCGCTGCTATCAGACTGCTTATTGTTTTGGGGTTGAGGTTCTGATTTTAACTCAGTTGCTGACTCGAATATTTAGTTATTTATTAAAGCACCGATACCCCACCTTTCCTCTTGGATCAGTAATATTTCAAAAGATCCTCAACTCAATCCAAAAATAAAATGTGTGTGTGTGTGTGTAAAGTGCCATCAAGCTGGAGCTGACCGATGGTGACACAGCAAGGTGCGTTCAAGGCAAATGAGAAGCAGAAGTGGTTTGCTATGGCCTTCCTCTGCAGAATCTTCCTTGGTGGTCTCCCTTTATGATCACCAACCTTCAGGTGAGGCCTGGAGATCTCCTATAATTTCAATTGATCTCCAGATTATGGAGTTTAAGAAGATGATATTGGATTTATATCCTGCCCTCCACTCCGAAGAGTCTCAGAGCGGCTCACAATCTCCTTTACCTTCCTCTCCCACAACAGATACCCTGTGAGGTAGATGAAGATATTGGATTTATATCCCGCCCTCCACTCTGAAGAGTCTCAGAGCGGCTCACAATCTCCTTTCCCTTCCTCCCCCCCAACAAACACCCTGTGAGGTAAATGAAGATATTGGATTTATATCCCGCCCTCCACTCCAAAGAGTCTCAGAGTGGCTCACAATCTCCTTTCCCTCCCCCGCCCCCCCACCCCACAACAGACACCCTGTGAGGTAGATGAAGACACTGGATTTATATCCCGCCCTCCACTCCGAAGAGACTCAGAGCGGCTCACAATCTCCTTTCCCTTCCTCCCCCACAAGAGACACCCTGTGAGGTGGGTGGGGCTGAGAGGGCTCTCACAACAGCTGCCCTTTCAAGGACAACCTCTGCCAGAGCTATGGCTGACCCAAGGCCATTCCAGCAGGTGCAAGTGGAGGAGTGGGGAATCAAACCCGGTTCTCCCAGATAAGAGTCTGCACACTTAACCACTACACCAATGACTCTCCCTGGAGAAAATGGCTGCCTTGGATGGCAAATTCTACGGCATTCTACCTTGTTGAGGTCCCTTCCTTCCCTAAACCCTGCCCCACCCCAGCCTCCACCCCCGAATCTCTAGGACACTGGCATTCCTCCCCTCCGCTCATAATGAGGGCAGGGTTTCACTAGTTGGTAGGGTTGCCAATCCTCAGGTGGGGGCAGGGGATCAATGTTGCTTCAGGGTCATCAGAAAGTGGGGGGAGGAAAATGTCTGCTGGGCACTCCATTATTCCCTATGGAGACCGTTTCCCATAGGGTATAATGGAGAATTGATCCATGGGTATCTGGGGCTCTGGGGGGGGGGCTTTTTTTGAGATAAAGGCCCCAAATTTTTCATCCAGTGCCTCTCCTCAAAACACCCTCCAAGTTTCAAAATGATTAGACCGGGGGTCCAATTCTATTAACCCCCAAAGAAGGTGACTCTATTCTTCATGATTTCCAATGGAGGGAAGGCATTTAAAGGGGGTGCTGTCCCTTTAAATGTGATGGCCAGATCTCCCTTTGGAATTCAATTATGCTTGTCGCACCCTTGCTCCTGGCTCCACCCCCAGAGTCTCCAGATATGTCTTGAACTGGACTTGGCAACCGGACTAGTTAAGCAGAATCAGTATTTAGCCGGCCTAAATTAGAAATGATCTGATGACATGTGAATTATTTGCACATGTTCCGTATGCCTACGGGCAGGAACACATAGCAAACCATTGACCTTGTATCCTTTTAAGGTTAACTTCAGTGTGGTTCTTGGGCGTATCCATATTTCATGAGTCACCTTCACAATAGTCTGCTTGTGCCGGAAAGTTCACCGGGAATGTAATTTGCAAGTCTAATCTCTGGATTTCTTTCACCTCTTCCGCCATAGGTTGCTATATTCATAGAACTTGTTCGAACCATCTATTTTGCATTCTTCCTGCTAAAAACAGCTATTGCTCTAACGTGCGGTTTCGTTTGCATATACAATGTGATTTAACTCCTGCTATCCGTATTCTGCCAGATATTTAGATGGAGCGCATATAAATCTTGGAGCCAAGACGAATACTGTGCCCACAACCAGTGAGGCGCATTCAGGACTATCCTAATTTCATTCAGCAAAAACCTTTCTCCTGACGGGGCTGAATGCAGAGGACACCTAGTTCAAGTTTGGACATGCCGAATGGCTAATTACTGTGATATCACCAGACCACCATTCCCCATAGCACTTTTGCGGTTGTTTTCAAAGAGGTTTTTTTTTAAATCAAAGACAATTAATTAATCCACCTATGGTACTAAAAAAAAAGAGGCTAGCTGGCTTAAAGCATGGTACAAGGGGCAAAACTGGATGCATTCGTACACATGAAGGTGCCTTTTACTGAATGAGATCATTGGCTCATTCAGACCAGTACTGTCTTCTCCAGGGAGGGGCCAAACTGTGGCTCTTTCACACATATTGTGTGGCTCTTGAAGCCCCCACTGCCCTTTTGGCCAGCTTGGAGAAGACATTTTTCTCTTTAAATCAGTTCTCCAAGCCAAGCTAGCTGTCGGTTTGGAGAATACATTTAAAGTTAAAGTCACTTTCTTTTTACCTCTCCCCCCCATCTATTTGCCTTTCTGACTGAAGGCTCTCAAACATCAGACATTCCTGTCTTGTGGCTCTCAGACATCTGACATTTATTCTATGTGGCTCTTTCATTAAGCAAGTTTGACCACCCCTGGTCTTCTCAGACTGCAGCGACTCTCCAGGGTCTCAGTCTGAAGTCTTTCACATCACCTGCTACCACCTCCTTTAACTGGAAATGCCAGGAATTGAACCTGGGACCTTCTACACACTAAGCAGACCCCGCTGTTTTTATCCTTCTTAGTCAAGGAGAGACAGTGTGGTGGTGTAGAGTCCTGCCAAGTTTAGTTGACTTACAACGACCCTGTAGGGTTTTCAAAGCCAGTGATGAATAAACAGAGACTTGTCCTTGTCTGCTTCTGCGTCGCAACCCTGGACGTCCTTGGTGGTGTCCCATCCAATCACTAACCAGGGCTGAGCCTGTTTAGCTTCCAAGATCTGATGAGATTGGGCTAGTCTTAGCCATTCAGGTCAGGGCCTGGTCAGGCTGCAAAGCCTAAAATTAAGAAGGGAGGGGCAGACCAAGAATAAGCCACAAACTCACAGGCAGTGCTCCCTCTAAGCTGAGTTAGCGTGAGCCGGCTCACAGATTTTTAGCCTCCATCTCACACATTTTTGTCCTAGCTCAGGAAAAATGACCCCAGAGTACACTAACGGATGCTGGAGCTCACCACTTTAATGCCAGAGCTCACAAAGAAGACGAAGAAGATATTGGATTTATATCCCGCCCTCCACTCCGAAGAGTCTCAGAGTGGCTCACAATCTCCTTTACCTTCCTCCCCCACAACAGACACCCTGTGAGGTGGTGGGGCTGGAGAGGGCTCTCACAGCAGCTGCCCTTTCAAGGACAACTTCTGCCAGAGCTATGGCTGACCCAAGGCCATTCCAGCAGGTGCAAGTGGAGGAGTGGGGAATCAAACCCGGTTCTCCCGGATAAGAGTCCGCACACTTAACCACTATACCAAACTGGCTCTTAGAAAGTAGAATTTGTGCCCACAAGACTCTGCAGCTTAGAGGGAACGTTGCTCACAGGATCATACAGTGGGTTGGGAGAGGTTTCCCTACAGATCTTGCAGTATGGAGAAACTCTTCCCTTTGTTCCACTGTCTACTCTTGCACTTGGCCCCTTCTTACACACCCAGGGAAATGCTGATTGACACTTTGGGGTCCGTCAGCAATTTTTCTCCAGGCCAGATTGACCAGAGACCCTGGAGGTTTTTGCCGTCTTTTGCACATGAAGCAAGGGCCACTGTGCAGGGGGTTGGACTAGATGACCCTGGGGTTCCCTTCCAACTCTATATACTCAGGTGAACTTTTTACAGGGACAGACAAGGACACCTCCTGTCCTGAGTTAAGGACTCACCTTGTGGAACTTGCTCCTAAGTGAAAGGTGCTTGGTCACTCCACACCCAAAAAAGTAAAGGCTTTCTGATGTACAAATACTTTACCACAAAGGCTCATAGGAGGCTTGCAGGAGAAAATGTACCCTATTAAATGTAGTTAAATGTGTGCAGGCTTAAAAAAACACAACCCTATTTTGTATTTGTTTCAGATTTTATTTTGATCTTGTGTACTGGTTTTATATCAGGTTTGTATGCTCTTCATTTTAACACTGTATCAAGTAGGATATGGTAAGCATTTGAAGCAATACACTAAGAAAAGGCTTCTGAAAGATCCAAGTCTTTAAAAGCAAGCACCCTGATGTGTGGCTGGTGTTTTGTGAAATATTCCGCAGTAAATACGAACATATGAAGCTGCCTTATACTGAATCAGACCCTTGGTCCATCAAAGTCAGTATTGTCTTCTCAGACTGGCAGCGGCTCTCCAGGGTCTCAAGCTGATTTTTTTCACACCTATTTGCCTGGACCCTTTTTTGGAGATGCCAGGGATTGAACCTTCCCAAGCAGATGCTCTACCACTGAGTCACCGTCCCTGAAATATCAGCAACCAAAAGTGAATGCAGGGACAGTTCCAGCTTGTTGGTCGCTGGGAAGTGGGATTCACTTTGCAGTCTGCCATGAATTTTGAGATAATCAGCAGGTGATGATATCCAGGGACTCAACAGTCCCAGGGCTTTACTCCCACCCCCACTCTCCCACCCCCCAAAGCAGTGGCCTTAAGCTACTGAATTCACACTAAACAATCGGCAATAAAGCCAAACCCCTCTTAAGTACATGAGTCACTGGAAAAGTAGCAATGCCTAACAGTGCCCTCACTAGACTTTTGGGTGCCCTTTGCCAAGAGACCCTGTCTCTAAGTTAAAATGGAGGCAAGATTGGAGCGGAGATCCGGTTTCAAGTCTCGGATAAAATGTCTCACCTGATCAGCTCCTGAACTCAGCCGCTGCTGGGCAGATAATAAATAGACTGGTGGTGCGGTTGCAGCAGACTTACAGCAACCTCAGAGAGTTTTCAAGGCATGAGACTGACAGAGATGGTTTGCCATGGCCCGCCTGTTTGGTGTAGTGGTTAAGTGTGTGGACTCTTATCTGGGAGAGCCGGGTTTGATTCCCCACTCCTTCACTTGCACCTGCTGGAATGGCCTTGGGTCAGCCAGAGCTCTCTTATCTGGGAGAACCGGGTTTGATTCCCCACTCCTCCACTTACACCTGCTGGAATGGCCTTGTGTCAGCCAGAGATCTCTTATCTGGGAGAACCGGGTTTGATTCCCCACTCCTCCACTTGCACCTGCTGGAATGGCCTTGGGTCAGCCAGACCTCTCTTATCTGGGAGACCTGGGTTTGATTCCCCACTCCTCGACTTGCACCTGCTGGAATGGCCTTGGGTCAGCCAGAGCTCTCTTATCTGGGAGAACCGGGTTTGATTCCCCACTCCTCCACTTGCACCTGCTGGAATGGCCTTGGGTCAGCCAGAGCTCTCTTATCTGGGAGAACCGGGTTTGATTCCCCACTCCTCGATTTGCACCTGCTGGAATGGTCTTTGGTTAGCCTCACCTACCTCTCAGCCCCACCCTCCTCACAGAGTGTCTGTTGTGGGGGAGGACAGTAAAGGAGATTGTAAGCTGCTCTGAGATTCAGAGTGAAGGGCAGAGTATAAATCCAATATCACAGGGGTGGCCAACGGTAGCTCTCCAGATGTGTTTGCCTACAACTCCCATCAGCCCCAGCCAACAGCCATGCTGGCTGGGGCTGATGGGAGTTGTAGGCAAAAAACCTCTGGAGAGCTACCGTTGGCCACCCTTGCAATATCATCATCTTCTTCTGCCTCGGTGTAGAGATGCCCTTCCAAGAATGAACCAAGATTGAGCTAGCTTGGGCAATCCAGGTCAGGGCTAAAAGACATCAGAACACCTTCAGACTCCACCCTGACCTAGATAGCCCAGGCAAGTCTGATCTCGTCAGATCGCAGCAGCTAAGCAGGGCCAACTCCAGCAAGTACTTGGATGGGAGACCTCTTTGGAATACCAGAGTCAGGAGGCAGGGGCAGGCTTTATTCAGCCACCTCCCTGCATATCCTCCAGGCCCCCAGTAGGGGTCAGTCACCACAGGTTGCCATGATTTCCAGGTGCAGTCACACACCCACACAGACAAATACAAAACAGACACACACACAACACGAAAAACACCCTCAGACTCCCAATATGAAAACTGAGTGGCAGAGGTAGTTTTTTATTCCGTAAAGAGTTCATAAAATATCACTAAACCAAATTTTATATATACATACATACATATATATATATAGTGTGTGTGTGTGCGCGTTTCTTTTAAAGATTGCAAACAACCAAAGCTGCCCAAAAACACAGCAGCGTCAAAAATACCAAGAAAGTAATTAGGTGCTAAAGTGCTTGAGGTCATTTTAAAACCAAGTGCAACTTGAAAGATGAGAACAAACACCAGTTATTTAAAAAAAAAAAAAAAAGCAGCTCAGTTTTCAATCCATAGTCTAGAGTCCAGTGTCTCTTGTTTTTAAAGCATATTTATGGCTATATTTATGTGTTTGCTTGTTTTTAAAGCATATTTATGGCTTCCCCCACTCATTTCTGAGACGAGAAGACGACTGGTTCCCATTAGGTGGCACAAAATCGAACCTGAATCTGATTCTGGGTCCATTCTCTCACCGCTTTTGCTACAACACGACGAACAACGAACCAACCAAAGAGAGCAAATTCTGGCAACGGAGGCCTGATTGTCACATAAAAGCAAGTGATCTGGAATTAGTAGCTAGTCTATACCGTGACAGATGGTCAAGCAAACCTCACTGAAAGAAAAAGGGAGTTGGGGGTAAAAAAATGCTTTTATGCTAACTTATTTAAGCAGAGTTTGTGTACGAGATGTTCCTACCTCAATTGCTAACAGCTGACATCTGGATTTTAGGCATTCGAGAAGAGAATCCCGTACCACCTCTGGAAACAAAATTTTGAAACTAGGATTTCCTCACTGGCTGTGAAGGTGCCCTATTCACCCACCAATGAGAAGCAATTAAATGTTACAGACCTGCTTTTAAGTGTTCAAGTCGCAATTAAAAGCTGCTTCTCTTTTTAAGAGAGTGCTAAAATCCACCACCCCCCCCCCCAAAAAAAGATGCTTTGCAGATATCTGCCTCAGGGTTTCTTACTGTCAAAGTAACTGCTGCAAGCCAGGGAGGAAATCTATCAGGCCTTTGCCCCGCCCCCTTCAAGCCCCATTTTAATAATGGCGGTTCTGCATCTATTGGGTGACAGAGCATAAGTTTTTTTCAGAAAGGCGTAGTGGCTCTGGATGCGCAGTCCAAAAACTCCTTCAAGGCTTCTATTTTGTTCTGCAAGGAACATGTATCCTCTCTGGGAGTACCGCACCACACAAAGTTGTGTACTCTAAGCTAGATGTACCCACCAGTTTGGGGGCGGGGAAGGGAAATCTGGGTCTTGGGCTGTCAACGTTTTGGACGTGTCAAGAGCCAGGCAAAAAGTATATTTCGAAAGTACTTGAGGTGCCACTGAACATTCAACAGAAGTAGAAAGGGTGTCTACAGGCGCTAGCGTGATCTCACCTAGCAACTACCAGCTTAGGCCCTGGATCAGCACTGGTACTTTCTTAAGAGCCCGCGCGATCTGTCAAAAAGGTTTATCACCCTTTCCGTGTGATGCGTGTGCCTAAAATAACACACCTGTTTATAAATAACAGCAAGTTTTGCATGCGTGTTAGTAAGAGAAGAGAACTCATGGATTGCTCTGGGAATGGCTGACCCGCTGGTCCTCTTTCTGGTCAGCGGGGCTACGCCTGCCTGGAGCCATGGGCCCAAGGAAACTGAGAGTTTAAGACTTGTAAACAGAACTTGTCGCACAGAGAATCTCCGGAGACCCTGTGGTTAAAGAGGATTCCGCTTCCAGTGGGATTCTAACCAAACTCCTGAGTGTTTTTAACCTCTATATTCTATTAACAGCGTGACAGAGTTGGGACATTAAATCCGTAACTCCTCCACCCGTCCGATCTTTGGAGAATCTCTCCGGATGTCTGCCGGAGAATGCCTCCGGATGTCTGCCGGAGAATGCCTCCGGATGTCTACCGGAGAATGCCTCTGGATGTCTGCCGGAGAATGCCTCCGGATGTCTACCAAGCCGCCGTCCAGCTGAGAGCTGTCCTCCACGCCGGTTTCGTGGCCCAGGATCTGCCTCTGCACCAGCTTGTGATAAAGGCCCCCTTCTTCCATGAGCTGCTTGTGCGTCCCTTGCTGTACCACACGGCCCTTGTCGAGGACAATGATGCAGTGTGCCTTCTCCACAGTGCTCAGTCTGTGGGCTATGACCAGCACCGTGTGGTTTTGGACATCTCCATAAATAGCCTGCTGAATCTATTAAGAGGAAGAGAGTTAAAAAAAAAACAACAACAACTCAAAGCCAACAAGCAAACATTACAGTGTTAATTTTTTTCCCCGTTCACTTTTCCAGCCAGACCCACCCCGGAAGCCCGAAAGAGGTAACAGTATAGTTAACAAAATCAGCGTATTAAACCAGGTTTGTAAGCAGCCAGCAGTGCTCCCTCTAAGCCAGGGGGGTGTCAAACTCAGACCTTATGTCAAAGGCCAGATTTGACATAAATGAGACCTTGTCGGGCCGGGCCATGGGTGTCATGTGACGCCAGGTAGCAGAGATATAAACTTTACAAAGGACACAAACAAAATTAATTTTTTTTTAAATCTTAAAACAAAACATGCTCTAAACATTAACATTCATAGGTCTTAAAGGTGCTTTCTTTGTATCTCTCCCATGGGATCCAGGGAACTGGGCAAAGGAAGCTCTGGCTCTTTCCTTCCTTCCCCAGGGGACCAGGAGGGGAAGGAGCCTCAGCCAATAGAAGGAAGAGAGGCTTGGCTCAGTAGCTCTGCTGTGCGATTGAGAGAGCCTGGCAAAGCAAGCTCTGCTCCCCCCTTCCTCCCCAAGGGAGATGCCTCAGCCAATGGAGAAAATAAAGGCTTGGCTCTGTAGCTCTGTGTGATTGAGCAAGCCTTGGAAAGCAAGTTGTGATGCAGAAAGAAGCAAGAGAGAGGGTGAAGGAAGCAGACAACAGACAGGGCCTGATAGGAGCCCTCCAGGGGCCTGATTCTGCCCCTGGGCCGCATTGTTTGACACCCCTGCTTTACGCTGTGGAGTCTTGCGAGCAAAAAATTCTACGTTGTGAGCTGCTAGCATTAAAGTTGTGAGCTCCTGCATAAATTTGTTTGCTCCGGGGCCATCCGTCCTGAGCTAAGACAAAAAGATGTAAAAAAAAATGTGAGCTAGCTCACACTAACTGAGCTTAAAAGGAACACTGTTGGGGACCGCTGGTCTTGAAGGTTCTGTGCTACCTACACCCACGTTCTGTCTCAGCGCAAGGCAATTCCTTGTTAACTGTATCACCAGCATCCCAACCCCGCCCCCCAAACACACCACCTGCACCCCTCCTCACCGCGTGCTCGCTCTCTGCATCCAGGGCACTTGTGGCTTCGTCCAGGATAAGGATCGGTGGGTTTCGGATCAATGCTCTTGCAATAGCCACTCTCTGTTTCTGGCCACCGGAAAGCTGGGCTCCTTTTTCACCGGCTTCTGTTAAACGAAAGCAAGGGAAAGAAGACATCTCAACAACTCCAGTTTTGTGCGGTAGCTGAGCTGTGAGCTGGGATCTCCCCGGTTTAAAATGAAGATAGTTTCAGAGGGGAGCTGGGATTGGTCTGCAGCGGAACAGGTAGATCCGAGTCCAGTAGAGACTAACACGATCTCCGTCTTAAAGACTCGCACCCTGAAAATTGTGTTGGTTTCTACAGGACCGGTCTTGCTGATCTCTGCTGGGCTCGAATCTAGCTGCTCCACAGCAGGCCAACATGGCTACTCTCTGAAACTATCTGACAAAGGGTATCCCGAAAATCGTTCTCTAAAGTGCTCCTGGATTCAAATCTAGCTATCAGGTGAGCTACTTTCTCTAAGCTTCAGCTGAGGCCTTTTTTAACCAGTGATATGTGGATCACAATAGAAGAAGAAGAGGAGGAGGAAGAAGGAGAAGAAGGAGGAGGAGGAAAAGAATAAGAAGTAGTAGTGGATGCCTCTAGAGCAGGGGTGGCCAACAGTAGCTCTCCAGATTTTTTTTTTGCCTACAACTCCCATCAGCCTCAGACATTGGCCATGCCGGCTGGGGCTGATGGGAGTTGTAGGCAAAAAAAAAATCTAGAGAGCTACCGTTGGCCACCCCAAGCAGGCTATTCAGTACCTGTTTGGTAGCCATCTTGAAGTTCCGTGATAAATACGTGGGCATTGGCCTTCTGGGCGGCCTGAACAACCGACTCATAAGGGACAGACACCAAGCCGTAGGAGATGTTTTCTGCAATGGAGCGGGCAAACAGCACTGGCTCTTGGCTCACCAAGGAGATCTACAGAGAGAGAAACCACCAAACAGTTGTAATGTAATGATTAACGACAATGGCCCAAAGAGGCATCCGTTGTTTCCACTCAGATAGCTACTAAAAAAAGCCCTGCTTGAAATCCAGCAGACAGAGAAAGAAGAAGAAGACTGCAGATTTATACCCCGCCCTTCTCTCTGAATCAGAGACTCAGAGCGGCTTACTATCTCCTTTATCCTCCCCCCACCCACGACAGACACCCTGGGAGGTGGTTGGGGCTGAGAGGGCTCTCACAGCAGCTGCCCTTTCAAGGACAACAACTTCGAGAGCTATGGCTAACCCAAGGCCGTTCCAGCAGGTGCAAGCGGAGGAGTGGGGGATCAAACCCGGTTCTCCGAGATACGAATCCGTGCACTTCACCAAACTACATCACCCTGGGAGGTGGGTGGGGGGGATCCACCGTGCACTTCACCAAACTACGACACCCTGGGAGGTGGGTGGGGCTGAGAGGGCTCTCACAGCAGCTGCCCTCTCAAGGACAACAACTTCGAGAGCTATGGCTAACCCAAGGCCGTTCCAGCAGGGAATCAAACCCAGTTCTCCAAGATAAGAATCCATGCACTTCACCAAACTACATCACCCTGGGAGGTGGGTGGGGGGATCCACTGTGCACTTCACCAAACTACGACACCCTGGGAGAGTGGGTGGGGCTAAGAATCCGTGCACTTCACCAAACTATGACACCCTGGGAGAGTGGGTGGGGCTAAGAATCCGTGCACTTCACCAAACTATGACACCCTGGGAGAGTGGGTGGGGCTAAGAATCCGTGCACTTCACCAAACTATGACACCCTGGGAGGTGGGTGGGGCTGAGAGGGCTCTCACAGCAGCTGCCCTTTCAAGGACGAGATACGAATCCGTGCACTTCACCAAACTACATCACTACCTCAAACTGGCTCTTCACCACTACACCAAACTGGAAAAGGTGCCACGGAGGTTCCATGGATCAAATCTAAAGTCTGCCTGACTTCACATAGTCACCCCATCATGCACAAACCCAGAAGGAATTATCTACGGCGCTAAACTACCAAAGCCTTAGAAAGCTGATCCGTTTCACCTCTGGTTTCTCAGATTTTAGCAGGCATTTCAAAAGTCTCTGGGCAGCAATTTGAGGCTAGAAACTTGGCCTTGAGAACAAACAAATCGATCAAAGAGTCAAGCCAAGTCAAAGCATTCGGAGGCAAGGCTGCCTTACACCGTCGGTTCTTTATCGCCTGCTCTGACTGACAGCACGTCTCTGAGGTCTCAGACAGACCCCACCATCTATTCAACCCTGAAAATATATCAATGCAGGGCTTTTGTTGTAGAAAAAGCCCAGCAGGAACTCATTTGCATATTAGGCCACACACCCCCTGACATCACCATTGTTTCGGGCAGGACTTTTGTATAAAAAGTCCGGCAAGAACTAATTTGCATATTAGGCCACACACCCCTGACACCAAGCCAGACGGAACTGCGTTCCTGTGCGTTTCTGCTAAAAAAAAAAGCCTTGTATCAACATATGACGTTCCCAAGTTCAACCAGAAACACATATCGTTCAGTACTGCTTCCTCAGATGGGTAGTGGCTCTCTGGGGTTGCAGGCATAAAAAGGGCTTTCCCTGAGATTCTTGAACTGAAGATTATGCCACGGCCTGTCCTGTAATCTCCAGCCCCAAAGCGAAGAAGAAGAAGAAGAAGAAGAAGAAGAAGAAGAAGAAGAAGAAGAAGAAGAAGAAGAAGAAGAAGAAGAAGAAGAAGAAGAAGAAGAAGAAGAAGAAGAAGAAGAAGAAGAAGAAGAAGAAGAAGAAGAAGAAGAAGAAGAAGAAGAAGAAGAAGAAGAAGAAGAAGAAGAAGAAGAAGAAGGAGGAGAAGAAGAAGAATTGCGGATTTATACCCTGCCCTTCTCTCTGAATCAGAGACTCAGAGCGGCTTACAATCTCCTATATCTTCTCGCCACACAACAGAAGAAGAAGACGACTGCAGATTTATACCCCGCCCTTCTCTCTGAATTAGAGACTCAGAGCGGCTCACAATCTCCTATATCTTCTCCCCCCACAACAGACACCATGTGAGGTGAGTGGGGCTGAGAGGGCTCTCACAGTAGCTGCCCTTTCAAATTTTGTAAGGAAATAAATTAAATAAGTTTGTGCTTTTAATACATATTCTGCTCTGTGACCTGTTCCAATTACACGAACCCCAAAACCCAGCACAATGTTTTGCTAGAGGCAAAGAAGGGAAAGGAGATCTGCAGAACCCAGGAACCCTTGAAAATCTTAATTGAGCCGCCTGAAGGATCCTCTATGCCCTCAAGCTTATCTTGGCAGTCACAAGTACTGGAAACCTGTTTTTCTGCTCTCTAAAAGCAGCGAAGATCCCCAAAGAACTGGAATTCTGCAGTTCTAACACTACATTTGGAGCGTCTCCAGTACTGTGAGACCGGCAGGATGGGCTAGGATGGGATTATCGATGACCCGTACCGCGGAGTGCAGGTACTTGTGCTCGTACATGTGAATGGGCTGCCCGTCCAGCAGAACCTGTCCGTCTTGAAGTGGGTAGAAGTTCTCGAGGATGTTGACGCACGAACTCTTCCCGCTGCCAGACGGGCCCACCAGCGCAGTCACTTTCCCGGGGTAGAGAGTGAAAGAGACATTCTGCGAAATAAAAGATAACTTCTGAATGTCCAAAAAAAGAGAGAAAGGGTATGTTTTAGGCAGGGGCTTTTTTTGGTAGCAGGAACTCCTTTGCATATTAGGCCACATACCCCTGTTGTAGCCAATCCTCCTGCAGCTTATGGAAGGCCCTGTAAGCTCTTGGAGGAGCCCTGTAAGCTCTTGGAGGATTGGCTACATCAGGGAGGTGTGGCCTAATATGCAAAGGACTTCCTGCTACAAAAAAAAGCCCTGGTTTGGGGGGTTCTGCCCTGCCCTAGACGGCCCAGGCTAGCCTGATCTCATCAGATCTCAGAAGTCTAGGCAAGGTCAGTCCTGGTCAGCACCTGGAGGGGAGGCCCCCGAGAAAATCCCAGGTTGCTACATGCAGGTAGGCCAGGGGTGGCCAACGGTAGCTCTCCAGCTGTTTTTTGCCTACAACTCCCATCAGCCCCAGCCAGCATGGCTGATGGCTGGGGCTGATGGGAGTTGTAGGCAAAAAAACAGCTGGAGAGCTACCGTTGGCCACCCCTGAGGTAGGCGATGGGAAACCACCTCTGTTCGTCTTTTGCCTTGAAAATCCCTTGGAGATGCCATAAATTGGCCGAGACTTGAGGCACTTTTCACCACCAGTAGCTGCCTTGACTCAACAGGGTGGGCAGGCATCCTCAAAACTCCCCCCCCCACACCAAATATATCCTAAGTTTCTCTTGTTGCATTAAATATATTTAAGAAAAGAAGACTGCAGATTTAAACCCCGCCCTTCTCTCTGAATCAGAGACTCGGTGCGGCTCACAATCTCCTATGTCTTCTTCCTCCACAACAGACACCCTGTGAAGTGGTGTGGCTGAGAGAGCTCTGACAGAAGCTGCCCTTTCAAGGACAGCTCTGCGAGAGCTACGGCTGACCCAAGGCCATTCCAGCAGGTGCAAGTGGAGGAGTGGGGAATCAAACCCGGTTCTCCCAGATAAGAGTCTGCACACTTAACCACTATACCAAACTGAAATGAAAGCTGCCACAAAGGCACAAGCCTCTTTTATTTTGGAGGGACAATTCTCCACTGGGGCAAATCATTTACTGTGTGACACAGGCCAACGCCATGCTGGGAATTATTAGGAAGAGAACTGAAAACAAATCAGCCAGTATCATAATGCCCCTGTATAAATCGATGGTGTGGTCTCATTTGGAATACTGTGTGCAATTCTGGTCACCACACCTCAAAAAGGATATTATAGCATTGGGAAAAGTGCAGAAAAGGGCAACTAGACTGATTACAGGTTTGGAACACTTTCCCTATGAAGAAAGGTTAAAACGCTTGGGGCTCTTTAGCTTGGAGAAACATCAACTGCGGGGTGACATGATAGAGGTTTACAAGATTATGCATGGGATGGAGAAAGTAGAGAAAGAAGTACTTTTCTCCCTTTCTCACAATACAAGAACTCGTGGGCATTCAATGAAATTGCTGAGCAGTTGGGTTAGAACGGATAAAAGGAGGTACTTCTTCACCCAAAGGGTGATTAACATGTGGAATTCACTGCCACAGGAGGTGGCGGCGGCTACAAGCATAGCCAGCTTCAAGAGGGGGTTAGATAAAAATATGGAGCAGAGATCCATAAGTGGCTATTAGCCACAGTGTGTATATATATTGTTGGACTGGATGGGCCATTGGCCTGATCCAACATGGTGGCTTCTCTTGTGTGCTTATATGGGGTGATCTGCCTACAGCCCTTGCCATTGCTGGGATGGGGTGGGGGTGGAGAGTACACAAACAAGGAGGAACTCAGTGATTGGAGTGGATCAACATCTGGAGCAGGGGTCCATCAGTGGCTCTTAGCCACAGGGTATTGATGGAACTCTCTGTCGGGGGCAGTGATGTCTGTATTCTTGGTGCTGGGGGTGGGTAACAGTGGGAGAGTTTCTAGTGCCCTGGCCCCACTGATGGACCTCCTGATGGCGCCTGGGGTTTTTTTGGCCATTGTGTGACACAGAGTGCTGGATTGGATGGGCCATTGGTCTAATCCAACATTGCTTCTCTTATAGAATAAGAAGATGATGTTGGATTTATATCCTGCCCTATACTCTGAATCTCAGCATCTCAGAGCAATCACAACCTCCTTTACCTTCCCCCACATGCACACAACAGACACCCTCTGAGATAGGTGGGGCTGAGAGAGCTCTTACAGCAGCTGCCCTTTCAAGGACAACTCCTACAGGAGCTACGGCTGACCCAAGGCCATTCTAGCAGGTGCAAGTGAAGGAGTGGGGAATCAAACCCGGTTCTCCCAGATAAGAGCCTGTGCACTTAACCACTACACCAAACTGGCTCAAAGTGTTCTTAACGTTCTTAGAAAGTCCTTTTCCCACTTCCCGCTGTGATCTATAAGCCTCTACAAGAAAGGTCTGTTGTTTGGGACAAGAATTTGGTGCAGCTTAACGGAAGACTGTGAGAGAAGGAGCAACTCTGATTGAATTTCAATGGCCTCCTTGTCTTAAAGAGGGGGTACAGCCCAATCGGTCTGCGTCCCACACCAGGGCCGAGGGGAGCATCCCAAGCTTTCAGGCCACTACGATTAAAGCAATGTGGCAGCACTGAACCTTGAGCTCCCGGAAACCTGAATATTTCACCCTCTCTGAACCATCCTTCCATATGTGCTGGAATGAAGGAAGTACTTTTCTATCCAAAGGGTGATTAACTTGTGGAATTCACTGCCACAGGAGATGGTGGCAGCTACAAGCATAGATAGCTTCAAGAGGGGATTGGGTAAGCATATGGAGCAGAGGTCCCATCAGGGGTTCTTAGCCACAGCTTATCATTGGAACTCTCTGTCTGGGGCAAGTGATGCTCTGTCTTCAGGGTGCTTGTGGGGGGTGAGCAACAGTGGGAGGGCTTCTAGTGTCCTGGCTCCACTAGTGGACCTCCTGATGGCACCTGGATTTTGGCCACTGTGTGACACAGAGTGTTGGACTGGATGGGCCATTGGCTTGATCCAGCATGGCTTCTCATATGTTCTTATGTCTGGGGCGGTGATGGTCTGTATTCTTGGTGCTTGGGAGGGGTAACAGGGTGAAGGCTTCTAGTGTCCTGGCCCCACTGATGGACCTCGTGATGGCACTTGGTTTGTTTGTTTTGGCCACTGTGTGACACAGAGAATTGGACTGGATGGACCATTGGCCTGATCCAACACGGCTTCTCTTATGTGACATAGAGAGTTGGACTGGATGGGCCATTGGCCTGATCCAACATGGCTTCTCTTATGTTCTTATGTGACAAGGAGTGTTGGACAGGATGGGCCGTTGGCCTGATCCAACATGGCTTCTCTTATGTTCTTTTGTGACACAGAGTGTTGGACTGGATGGGCCATTGGCCTGATCCAGCACAGCTTCTCTTATGTGACACAGAGTGTTGGACTGGATGGGCCATTGACCTGATCCAACATGGCTTCTCTTATGTTCTTTTGTGACACAGAGTGTTGGACTGGAAGGGCCACTGGCCTGATCCAACAGGGCTTCTCTTATGTTCTTATGTGACACAGAATGTTGGACTGGATGGGCCATTGGCCTGATCCAACAGGGCTTCTCTTATGTTCTTATGTGACACAGAGTGTTGGACTGGATGGGCCATTGGCCTGATCCAGCATGGCTTCTCTTATGTTCTTATGTGACACAGAGTGTTAGACTGGATGGGCCATTGGCCTGATCCAACAGGGCTTCTCTTATGTTCTTATGTGACACAGAGTGTTGGACTGGATGGGCCATTGGCCTGATCCAGCATGGCTTCTCTTATGTTCTTATGTGACACAGAATGTTGGACTGGATGGGCCATTGGCCTGATCCAACAGGGCTTCTCTTATGTTCTTATGTGACACAGAGTGTTGGACTGGATGGGCCATTGGCCTGATCCAGCATGGCTTCTCTTATGTTCTTATGTGACACAGAGTGTTGGACTGGAGGGGCCATTGGCCTGATCCAACATGGCTTCTCTGATGTTCTTAATGAGCTCACCTGCAGGACCTGGGTTGACGGTCGGGTACGGTAAGCGAAGGTGACGTTCTTGAACTCCACTCTGCCTTCCAGCTGGCTGGGAGCTAAGGTCCCATCACTGAGCATGGTTGGCTCACGGTCGATGAATTCGAACACTTTCTCTGCAGCGCCGACTCCCTGCATCAGCCCGCTGTAGACAGAGCCGATGGACTTTAGGAACAAAGAAGGGGAGGATGTTAAAATCTCTCTGTGCAAGCTCCAGTCGTTTCCGACTCTTGGGGTGACGTCGCATCGTGACATTTTCTCGGCAGACTTTTTTACGGGGTGGTTTGCCATTGCCTTCCCCAGTCATCTACCCTTTCCCCCCAGCAAGCCGCGGACTCATTTTACTAACCTCAGAAGGATGGAAGGCTGAGTCAGCCTTGAGCCGGCTACCTGAACCCAGCTTCCACCGTGATCAAACTCAGGTCGTGAGCAGAGCTTGGACTGCAGTACTGCAGCTTACCAATCTGTGCCACGGGGCTTTTCAACAACATCTGCAAACTGTTGTAGACTTTCTAGGCTGTGTGGCTGTGGTCTTGGAATTGTGAGACCGGACGTTTCACCAACAACTGTGACTGGCGTCCTCAGAGGTGTAACCCAGAAATCTAGAATTCTCTCCGGTTATTTGACCCAGAGAGAACTCCAGTTTTCTGGGTTACACTTCTGAGGATGCCAGTCACAGTTGCTGGTGAAACGTCCGGTCTCACAATGCCAAGACCACGGCCACGCAGCCCGGAAAATCTACAACAGCCAATGGACTCCGGCTGTGAAAGTCTTTGACAAAATATTCATAAACACAGCCAAATTTCACCATCCCAAAAACATGTAGTTCTGTTGAAAGATACTTTGCAAACGTTAGGCAGCTGCAGTCACGACACACGCAAAAGCCCTGCTGGATCAGACCAAAGGTTTCTAGAGTCCAGCATTCAGCTTCCCATGGTGGCAGACAAAATACTCCCGGACAGTCCATAAACGATGGCACGTAAGCCAAAACCTGTTGTTGCCCCCTAGCAAACTGGTACCCGGAAGTATACTGCCCGGCCCCCCCTCACTTTTGACCAGGGGTGGCCAAACTTGCCTAAAGAACCACATGGAATAAACATCGGATGTTTGAGAGCCACAAGACATGAACGTCAGATGTTTGAGGGAGGAAGAAAGGGAGAGAGGGAGGGAGAAAATAAAGTAACTTTAAATGCATTCTCCAAGCTGCCAACTGGCTTGGCTTGGAGAAGGGATTTAAAGAGACCCAACAGTATGGTGGGGGCTTCAAGAGCCACACAATATGTGTGAAAGACCCACAATTGGCTCCCGGGCCACAGTTTGGCCACCCCTGCATTTGACCTTTAGGAGGCAGTTGGGAGATGGTTTTATTTAGGACTCCATTTTGGAGGGCCCTCTCTTGTATACCCACCAATCAAAGAAGCTCATTTGGTGGGTACAAGAGAGAGGGCCTTTTGGGTGGCAGCCCCCAGAACTATGAGCAACCTTCCCAGGGAGGTGTGCCTGGCCCCGCCCCTCACTTTTGACCATTAGGAGGCAGTTGGAGATGGTTTTATTTAGGTCTCCATTTGATTAAGTTTACTAGCATTCCCATCTGTGACTTCAAATTTTGGTCTTTATGTTATTTTGTATGTATTTTACCCATATTGTAAGCTGCCTTGACCTCCCTGGGAAGAAAGGGGTCTAAAAATGCTTTCAATTAATTATATCCATTGGTGGACGTCTAACTCATGAATTTGCCTAAACCTACTTTAAAGCCTGTCTAAACTTGAGACTATTTCTTTTTTTTTATTAAAACAATTTTATTGGTAACATATGGTAATAAATCTATATCTTACATCTTTAAAAACTTCTTTTATCTACCCCATATATTACTTTCTACCCACCCCTCCCCCCGTTACTTGACCCCGCCAGTGTTATTTACTAAAAAGCAAATATTTAAAGGAGCCCTTAACTATTAAAACAAAAATTTATATTCTTCTCCTTTATAAAACTTAATCATTATCAAAAATTGTCCAATGTCCTTTTATTTTCCACTCTTTTTCTACATATCTTCTAAACTTTTTCCACTCTGTCCTAAAAACTTCCAAATCATAGTCTCTTAATATTCTTGTTAATTTGTCCATTTCACTCCATGTCATAACTTTTATAATCCAATCCCATTTCTCTGGTATTTTTTCTTGCTTCCACAACTGCGCATACAATGTCCTAGCAAGCTGAGAGCAAGTACCAGATTAAAGTTCTATCTTCTTTTGGAAATTTTTCCATTTGTAATCCCAACAAAAAAGTCTCTGCAACTTTATTAAACTCATATCCCAAGATCTTAGAAATCTCTTGCTGAATCATCTGCCAAAATATTTTAGCTCTTTCACAAGTCCACCACATATGGTAGAAAGAACCTTCATGCTTTTTGAGACTATTCCTGTTATCAAGTTTCCGCAAGTTAACTGTATGTTGCTTGAATACCCTTCAGGTTTAGAAAAGGAAATCTCAAAGGGATAACAGCAAGAAAAGTCTGGTTGATGTGAACATTGCCCAGGGCTTTTCTGGTAGAAAAGGCCCAGCAGGAACTCTTTTGCATATTAGGCCACCCCCCCCCCGACATCAACATTGTTTCACACAGGGCTTCTTTTGTAGAAAAATCCAATAGGGACTCATTTGCATATTAGGCCACACCTCCTGATGCCTAACCAGCCGGAACTGCATTCCTGCTCAAAAAAAGCCCTGAATTACCCAAACTTAACCTGGGTACTCCTTCTCCTGCATATCCTCTTTTCTCCACTCGGATCTGAAGAGGAGGATTTCCTCTGTATTGTCCAAGGAAAACCAATCAGGATGCGGAACAAATCCTTTCTGCCTCTAGTGATGCAGAGCGGGAGTGGCCAGTAGCTCTCCAGATGTTTTTTTGCCTACAACTTCCAGCCCCAGCCAGCATGGCAAATGGCTGGGGCTGATGGGAGTTGTAGGCAAAAAACATCTGGAGAGCCACCGTTGGCCACCCTTGATGTAGAGCATACCTTCCTGAACCCTTGTCTCTGGAATGGCATCAGACTACTTCTTGGCATCAGACTACTTCTCTTTCCAGGCATAAATACTTATTTTTGATTTTTTTGAAAAAAAAAATCAATTGCTTATCATTTTCCCTCACTATCCAAGGCACAAGGCTCCCCCCTCCCTCAAGATTAAATATTGTTTCATAGACAGTGTCAGGGCTTTTTTTGGTAGCAGGAACTCCTTTGCATATTAGGCCACACCCCACCCCCTGATGTACTGTAGCCAATCCTCCTGGAGCTTAGAGGGCTCTTAGTACAGGTCCTTCATCAGGGGATGTGGCCTTTACAAATTAGGCCACACCCTCTGATGTAGCCAATCCTCCAAGAGTTTACAGGGCTCTTAGTACACAGCCAGTATTGGCGCGGTAGTTAAGTGAACGGACTTTAACTGAGAGAACTGGGTTTGATTCCCCACTCCTCCACTTACAGCTGCTGGAATGGCCTTGGGTCAGCCGTAGCTCTTGCAGAGTTGTCCTTGAAAGGGCAGCTTCAGGGAGAGCCCTCTCAGCCCCACCCACCTCACAGGGTGTCTGTTGTGGAGGGAGAAGATATAGGAGATTGTAAACTGCTCTGAGTCTCTGATTCAGAGAGAAAGGCGGGGTATAAATCTGCAGTCTTCTTCTGCTGTAAGCTCCAGGAGGATTGGCTACATCAGGGGGTGTGTGGTCTAATATGCAAAGGAGTTCCTGCTACAGAAAACCCCCCCCCTGGATAGTACAGACTGCGGTGTGACAATTTTTAAATGCCGCTCATTCACAGTTTTAATAGGAAGACACTTCACATATTGCTCAACAACACATTAACGGGAATATCGAAGGCTTAAACCGGCTTGGAGCCCCTGTCCAAGCTGAAGAGACATCAGCTCCAGACCTGGAGACTTATTCTCCAAAGCTAGCGTTACCGGAGAATGACAGAGAATTTGAGAGAACTGGAACTCGACAGCGATCCGATACGACAGTTTCTCTCGGGATGCAGAGGCTCGCAGCTTGAGGGAACTTGCCTCCATGCAGTCTCCCAAGACGAATTCATAAATAATGAAGGATATCAGATTCCCGCTGGTCATCCGGTCAGAGATCACCAGGTGGCCGCCGTAGTAGAGGATGCTGACTTGGACGACGAGGAGCGTCAGCTGAAAACAGATACAGACGCTCAGGCTCAACGAGGACTGAGGGTTTCTGGGACACGAGAACGCCCTTAAAACAGCAGCAACGCTTCCCCCCATCGAACAACAATGTTGTTCCTGGCAACTAATGAGCTGAAACAGGCAAGATTTGAGGAACACCCATTGGGCTGATTAGAGCAGAAACGCTTGATGGAAAGGCTGAAGAGTCTGGGACTTTTCAGTTTAGAGAAGAGACAACTAAGGGGGGACATGCAGGGCCTGCTCTATAGGGCATAGCACCCCAGGCAGCCTCACTGCCCACCCCCTCCCCCGCCACATCCTCCTCCCTCCCTATCTATTTTAATGTCTGGGACGGCAGTAAAGCACCGCTTTCTGGGCTCTTGAAAGGCCTCCCCACGTCCTTACCACTGCTGCTGATTGGGAGCATGCCGGAGGGGCGGCATAGGAGCTGCCAGCCTCTGGCACAGTTTTACACACCGATCAGCTGATCAGTGGGAGGGGGGCTTTCCAGAATGCGGCACTTTACCGCGGTTCCAGGCATTAGAGAGGAAGGGAGGGAGGAGGCGGCTGGGGAGGCAAATAGGCCTAGAGAGCAAGGCGGGGAGGCAGGCTGAATTTGGCGCCCTCACCCTGCTGGCGCCCTAGGCAATTGCCTGGTTTGCCTAGTGCAATACAGTAACAAGTAACAACCAGAGGATACACAGTAGAGAACAGTACAAAAATGAAGTAATCTGTGTAGCACATGTACATGTACATTCAGGAAAACTTCAGTGTTCATTTAAAGGTACAGTAATGTTAATAGGTTATACAAATTTCACTGATAACAAAATACACGATACAAGTGGTAAAAATCAATTCCACGCAATAGTCCTCATGTGAATCCTAGGATATCAGTTTCACAGTTGTCAAGAACAGACTTGCAAAGTAGTCCTCCCAGAGTGTCAGTCACTGGAGAAAAAGGCCTCAGACGGAACGGAGACTGGTTTCGGCTGCACGCCTTTGTCAGTCACACATCTCTTAGCATTTTACTGCTTAGCGGCTCCTCCTGACGCAACATAAAATAGCTAATGTCAAACTCTGTCCTTCTTACAAAAAATCAACCGTACCATTATCCAACTACTCACCTAAAGCATCGTATCTTATGGGGACTCCAGTCTAATTATTTCTGCTTTCAAAGTTTCTCAGCTGGAAATGTCCCTCTGTTGAAACTTACTAGTACGTACGTACAAGAATACGTGAGCACTGGTCTCATCTGAAAAAATCAAAAAACAGAGGCTCCCCTCTGCCAACATTTTAGTGATGCCCATCATTCCCCTAACGATTTCTTTTTCAGTGTTGGAAAAATTTGATGCCAACCCTTTTGTACGAACAGATATTCAGGAACACTTACTTAAACGTGAGTGTTACTGGATACATAAGTTAATGACAATGATGCCAATGGGACTTAATCAGAGTTTTGACTTAGCGGTATTTTTGTAAAGTATAGTGCTGGGTTCTATTAATATTTGAAGTATATTAACTCTTTTGTCATTATAATGATGTGATAAGAAACTGTAACAAGGAAATTATCTTGTGTTTGTAAAAGACCATGTTATATTGTTGGTTGTTATATGAGAAAGTGTAACAAAAAAATTGTACCTCTTTAAAACAAAGTAAACAGGTACAGCTGCAACCATTTGAGTATGTAACCTTTAAGAAGGGTGATGTTAGTAAGCTTCAACAGAGGGACGTTTCCAGCTGAGAAATTTTGATGCAAGTTCAAAATTCAAGTTCACGCTAAGAGATGTGCGATTGACAAAGAAGTGCAGCTGAAACCGGTCTCCGTTCCGTCTGAGGCCTTTTTCTCCAGTGACTGACGCTCTGGGAGGACCACTTTACAAGTCTGTTCTTGACAACTGTGAAACTGATGTCCTAGGATTCACATGAGGACTATTGTGTGGAATTGATTTTTACCACTTGTATCGTGTATTTTGTTATCAGTGAAATTTGTATAACCTATTAACGTTACTGTACCTTTAAACGAACACTGATAAAGTATGACGTTTTCCTGAATGTACATGTGGTACACAGATTACTTCATTTTTGTACTGGTTTGCCTAGAGGGCAAGCTGGCCCTGGGGACATGATAGAGGCTTATAAAATTATGCAAAGGGCAGAGAGTTGCCAAAGAGAACTTTTTCTCCCTCTCCCAAACTACTAGAACTCGAGGGCATCTAATGGAGCTGACAGGCGGGCAGCAGATTAAGGATGGACAAAAGGAAATACTTCTTTACAGAGAGTGATTAAAATGTGAAATTCGCTGCCAGAAAATGTAGTGATTGCCACAGGAACAGGCAAGGCCTTAAGACAAGCAATAACTGTGATCAAAAACAACTAAACCAAAAATATACAAAATGCAATTCTATTAATAGATCTCAGTCTTCATACAAGATTCCAGTTCAAAATCCCAATAATATGAGGTCTATGTAAGTGTTCATCAATTTTAACAAAATCTTAACTCCATCCAGCTTTCACATGGAGAAGGTCTTCCTTTCAGCTCTTCTTCCACTCTTCCTATAAACTGCTTTTACAGTCCAAACTTTAAATAAAGCTTATGCAAAATTTGACATGATGTGATGCTTAATTAATTTCATAAATAGAAGCGTAGACCCGGGATACTGAGCCTCTGACAGTACTGTCGAGTAAATCACAAAGAATTTTCTCCAAAAAAGTGCTTGAGACTTGACTATCCTAATTGGGATGAGAGTGTTGGACTGGAGGGGTCACTGGCCTGATCCAATAGGGATTCTCTTATGTTCTTATGTGACACAGAGTGTTGGACTGGAGGGGCCATTGGCCTGATCCAACATGGCTGCTCTTGTGTTCTTCTGTGACACAGAGTGTTGGACTGGATGGGCCATTGGCCTGATCTAACATGGCTTCTCTTATGTTCTTATGTGACACAGAGTGTTGGACTGGATGGGCCACTGGCCTGATCCAACATGGCTTTTCTTATGTTCTTATGTGATGCAGAGTGTTGGATTGGATGGGCCACTGGCCTGATCCAACATGATTTCTCTTATGTGACGCAGAGTGTTGGACTGGATGGGCCACTGGCCTGATCCAACATGGCTTCTCTTATGTTCTTATGTGACACAGAGTGTTGGACTGGATGGGCCATTGGCCTGATCCAACATGGCTTCTCTTAGGTTCTTATGTTCTTACCCCGTTGGACCAGACGTAGTAGGTGTACGCCAAGGCCTCTTTTTTGTTGAGTTTGTAGACTTGCTGCAGCTTGTCCTGATAGACATTGGCCTCCACCTCCTCGTTGGAAAAGCTGCGGACGGTCTTCATGGCAGAAATGGTCTCTTCAGCAGTGTTGTTGGCTTTTGCCAGAGCGTTCTGAACCTCCTTGGAAAGTTTCTGAACGGGGAAAAAGAAGCGGGTGGGGGGGGAGAGAAGAACACCACAGGGAGGAAGACTGTTGAGGAACTGAGGCATTGAATGCTCCTATTTCAGTGTTTCCTGAGCCTTCTGCAACAGCGTTTGAGCAATGCCTGCAGTTCTTGCCACTGAATACACACACTTTGTATACTCTTTTGCAATGTGTGATTCTTGAGAAGAGACCCGAAAGTTCAGCGACCCACCAAGAAGGTGTCTGCAGCCAGATATGTTACGTTGACTGGAGAATTTATTTTTAGTGTTGCCTGTTGTATTTTTCAAGTCTGGCTATAACTCTGGCTCAAATGTAGAGCATGCTGGGTAGAACCAAAGTGTAACCAAATGCTGCTAGCAAATCCTCTCCTGTTCCCCCCTCCCTCCTCTTACAGAATATCCCTGCTTTGAAATGGTGATGTGTGAAAAGTCTTATCTGAGCCTTCTCAGCCTAGGCTCGGGGGAGAGGAAGGAGCCTGGGAGCATCAAGGCCAACTGGGCCTCTAATCAACATGAGAATGTATTTGTAACATCTATGTGTGAATGTCCTCTGCACAATTCCCCTACCCGTAGGAATCCCTTTGAAGTATGCCTTATATGCAATGTATCTACTGTATCTCCTTTAGTCTTTTCAAGCCTTGGCTTAAGCCACAAGTATTCAATATCAATAAAATAGTTTCTTTGTACCTACATCGACTCATCATTGAATCTGCAGACTTGACAGTATTTTGGGATGGATGCTGGCAAAGAGAAGAGCCATGACGTAGTTCAGGGGACCAAAAACACAAGTTACACAGGGAAAAGGAAGAAACAAGCATGTCGAGGCAGAGTAGGGTGAAAAGAAGAGAACACTGAGTGGGGTGGGATGCTTTCCCCCTGTACCTGCTATTTCACACACACGTGCGCGCACATACACACACACAACAGGATTTTTGTCTTTGAAAAAATGGTATTGGTTGTATCTCTATAGCAGGGGTGCCCAAACTTGCTTAATGTAAGACCCACATAGAATGAATGTCAGATGTTCGAAAGCAAGCAGGCAGGCAGGCTGGCAAATAGATGGGAGAAGGAGGAGGGGAGAGAGGTGGAAAGAAAGCAACTTTAAATGCATTCTCCAAGTGCTGTCTGGCTTGGCAATATGATTTAAAGAGACAAAGGCCTTCTCCAAGCCGGCAGACGGAGGGTGCAGGACAAACAGTGGGCACAAGAGGAAATGGGAGAGAAAACAGTGCTTCATATGGGTAGAAATCCACCCCTTTTCTTCCATATTGTGACCTAGCCTGCTCAGGGTATGATTTTCCAGGGAGGCCTGCACCAAAGCGGGACTGAGAAAAGTCGTAGCAGAGTCTGGGAAAAGTTGGAAGGTGGACAACTGAACGGTGAAGTCATTCAGAAGTGCAAAAAAAAAAAGTGCTGCTTTTTTGTGGAGGGGGGGGGGGGAGAGGGTAGAGCAATGCCCCTGTGTGGAGGCAGCCAAAGACCAATCCGTGTGGAACTGTTCTGGCCTGTCTAGCGGACATTCATCACTGCAGCGGAGGCTTCCCTGTGTGCAGAACAGCGAGGGGGGCGGGGTGGGAAAGGAGCGCGTCTTTAAGAAGGTCAATGAAGCATGCGTATCCCACAGACTTCGATTTAGCATAACCTGCCTCATTCCCTCCCGAGTCCCATTCTCCGCCGGATTAAATCTAGCAATGGCAGAGAGCCAAGAAACCGCGGCTGGCAGGAATCCACGGCGCTTGTGTGGCGGAAGCATTGTGTGGGTCTGGCTCTCGCCTCTGCAGAGCGATCGAGCCCAGAGGAGCACGAAGGATGTGGCAGAACAGGAAATGTAGCCTGACTAACATCGGCCCTGGTACGTGAGGCGGGTGTCCGACTTCAGAGCTACGGGCCCACACAGAGGTGAGCAATGCAAAACTGGCTAGATGACGAACCGTGACGGTTTAGCCACGTGCGCATATGCCCCAATGGGTATTATGAGTTCAAGAAAGAGGTGGAAGGAAATTGGGTGCGGAACGGCAGACAAGGCACGCACGAGAGAAATCCCAAACTTGACCCAGGCTGAGGGGCAGGAATTGAAAATCCTCCATTATCACTCCGTTTTTAACTATTAAGAGTACCGGGAAATGGAGGCTGAGTTCAACTGAAGCAGCTGATCCTGGGGTTAAAAGAAGGAAGAAGGAGGCGATAATGACGATGATGATGGATTTATATCCCGTCCTTCACTCTGAATCTCAGAGCGGCTGATTTATTTATTTACTTATTTATTTGGGTTAATTTATATTCCGCCCTTTCCCAGAGTAGATCACATACAGACAAACCAAGCAAATACAACACAATAAAACCAATAAAATACAGTTAAAGCAGCAACATAACACAGTGCAGTATGACAAAGGGGGGCGGGCTCATGGTGTAGGTTGGAGTACAGTCAGTGGCCCGGATACAGTAGTTCAGATCACTGTGGGGGAGGATAGCCGATGGAGTAGGCAACAGAGCAAAGGGTGTCCACCTGCCTCAACCAAACGCCTGGCAGAACAGCTCTGTCTTAGAAGAAGAAGATATTGGATTTATATCCCGCCCTCCACTCCGAAGAGTCTCAGAGCGGCTCACAATCTCCTTTACCTTCCTCCCCCACAACAGACACCCTGTGAGGTGGGTGGGGCTGGAGAGGGCTCTCACAGCAGCTGCCCTTTCAAGGACAACCTCTGCCAGAGCTATGGCTGACCCAAGGCCATTCCAGCAGCTGCAAGTGGAGGAGTGGGGAATCAAACCCGGTTCTCCCAGATAAGAGTCCGCACACTTCACCACTACACCAAACTGGCTCTCCAGGCCCTACAGGAAGTTAACAAAACTGGTAGGGCCCGTATCTCGACAGGGAGCTGATTTCACCAGGATGGTGGGGAGGACTATGGCTGGGTCAGGAATTCTGGCCATATGGGGGCGGGGAAGATATGGCAGTGGGTCCGGGTCTTTGTGTTTTGGAAGAGGTCAGAGATGTAGGAATGCTCAGACCTCTTCCCACCTGCATCCCATCCCAAGGCTCACAATCTCCTTGACCTTCCTCCCTCGCAACAGACACCCTGTGAGGTGGGTGGGGCTGAGAGGGCTCTCCCAGCAGTTGCCCTTTCAAGGACAACCTCTGCCAGAGCTCTGGCTGACCCAAGGCCATTCCAGCAGCTGCAAGTGGAGGAGTGGAGAAGGAGAAGACAGCAGATTTATACCCCGCCCTTCTCCCTGAATCAGAGACTCAGAGTGGCTTACAATCTCCTATATCTTCTCCCCCCACAACAGACACCCTGTGAGGTGGGTGGGGCTGAGAGGGCTCTCCCAGCAGCTGCCCTTTCAAGGACAACCTCTGCCAGAGCTATGGCTGACCCAAGGCCATTCCAGCAACTGCAAGCGGAGCAGTGGGGACTCAAACCCGGTTCTCCCAGGTAAGAGTCCACACACTTAATCACTACACCAAACTGGCTCTCAACAAGATGCGCCATGAACACGTCACCTGAGTATTTTCCCAATGGAAAGTTAAACAAGTTGGGGGGGGGAGGGGAAATAAAAGAGAGATTCCACTCCAAAGATCTTACAATCTACATTTCAACACTAATAGGTAAATCTGATACATTACTTCTTGAGTGTTCAAAGTAGTTCACCTCTATTATCTTAATTATCCTGATTACAAGCCTGCCAGGTAGTCTCTGTATGAGACTGGATGATCATGAGTCCAGTCATATGGACAGCTGACAATGTTAAAAGTTCCCACGCTCGTTAAAGAAGCCATAGCATGACCACTTTTAAATATGAGGCCCTTTATGCTGCTAAGTCGGGGGGGGGGAGGATGGTTTCGTATTTGCATGTGTGAGCGTGCCCCTGGAAGTCATGGCAACCACTGTGGTAGGGGTCAATGGTGATTGACCCCTACCAGACACCTGAAGGATATTCAGAGAGATGGCTGAATAAAGCCTGCCCCTGCCTCCCAGCTCTGGTATTCCAAGGAGGTCACCTGAATCAACCCTTGCCAGAACCAACCCTGTTTAACTTCTGAGATCTGATGAAATCGGGCTTGCCCGGGCTATTAATTGCCTGGGTTTCTATGCTGCTAATCTTGACAACTTGAGGCCAGAGTTGCTAAAAGGAGGGGACTGGTGTGTGTGCGTGTTGGTGGTGGTGGGGGGAGTTCCAGGGTCCCTGATCACTCTGGGCCAACGGAACTGGGTAGGTCCTGGGATTTACTTTCCTGCAATGTTTGGCTGATTCACCAACCCCGTTTTGGGTTATGATTTCACTTTACATTTTGCTTTTAATTTTTGGCCCTTAAGTCAGATCTGACATAAATGAGACCTTGTTGGGCCAGGCCGCGTGGGTCATAAAATGCAATGCCAGGTAGCGGAGATATAAACTTTATACAGGAAACAAGTCAAATACAAAGATTTTGAAAAGCTTAAAATAAAACATGCTTAACACATTAGAACTCGTTGGTCGTAAAGGTGCTTTCTTTGTATCCCTCCTGTGCGATCCAGGGAACTGGGCAAAGGGCGTTCTGGTTCTTTCCTTCCTTCCCCTGGGGACCCGGAGGGGGAGGAGCCTCAGCCAACAAAAGGAAGAGAGGCTTGGCTCAGTTGCTCTGCTGCGCAATGGAGAGAGCCTGGCAGAGCAAATCCCCCTTCCTCCCTAATGGAGGAGCCTCAGCCATTGGAGAAAACAGAGGCTTTGCTCTGTAGCTCCTGTGCGATTGAGCAAGCCTGGCAAAGCAGGCTGCGATGCAGAAGGAAGCAAGAGAGAGGGAGAAGGAAGCAGAGGACAGCCAGTTGCTCGGGAGGCTGATAGGAGCCCTCCAGGGGCCTGATTCAGCCCTCGAGCCACATGTTTGACACCCCTGCCCTGCAGGGTCTCCATAATTCAGCTGTGACTTGCCGATGCCTTCCGCTACCATTCTGTTCCTGTAGGATTACTGGTTTACAGTGTTGTTCCCTTTGGACTTTTCCCCTTGTAAATCTATTTTGTAACTGAAATCTTATTCCATCGTAAATAGCTTTGGGGTACTTTATACCAGAAAAAAGAAAAGCAGAACAAAGGAACTATCATGATAGGCAAATAAATCATCCCCATATTTGTTGAGGACTAAAAGAATATATTAGGATGCCAAAGTCTATCTATAGAATTTCTGGTAGAATAGACACTTGCCGCTAGGAAATTCAAGGATCATCATTCACACGAGCAGCCGTTCCTCTCGGGAGGGGAAAAGAAAAAGTAACAAGACATGAGCAGGAAGACAATGTACTTAAGAATCCCCCTTAGGGTGGGTGATGAATCTGCCACAGAATGGAACAGCACAAGGACAGTGGATATTTATTTATTTATTATGAGAGCCAGTTTGGTGCAGTGGTAGGGTTGCCAAGTCCAATTTAAGAAATATCTGGGGACTTTGGGGGTGGAGCCAGGAGACATTGGGGGCGGAGCCAAGAGCAAGGGTGTGACAAGCATAATTGAACTTCAAGGGAGTTCTGGCCATCACATTTAAAGGGACTGCACAAATTTTTAAATGCCGTCCTTCCATAGGAAATAATGGATCGGGGCACCTTCTTTGGGGGCTCATAGAATTGGACCCCCTGGTCCAATATTTTTGAAATTTGGAAGGTATTTTGGGGAGAGGCACTAGATGCTATACTGAAAATTTGGTGCCTCTATCTCAAAAAACAGCCCCCCCAGAGCCCCCGATACCCGCGGATCAATTCCCCATCATTCCCTATGGGAATCGTTCATAGAGGTGCATGATGGCTCTGGGGGCGGGGCTTCCCCCGCCGGCCAGCTGGCTGGGGGGGGGGAAGCCTGTAAAACCGGGGGATCCCCCTCTGGGACCTGGGGATTGGGAAGCCTATGTAGTGGTTAAGTGTGCAGACTCTTATCTGGGAGAACTGGATTTGATTCCCTGCTTTCACTTGGCAGCTGCTGGAATGGCCTTGGGTCAGCCAGAGCTCTGGCAGAGGTTGTCCTTGAAAGGGCAGCTGCCGTGAGAGTTCTCTCAGCCCCACATACCTCACAGGGTGCCTGTTGGGGGGAGAGAAGATATAGGAGATTGTGACTGCTCTGAGACTATGAGATTCAGAGTATAGGGTGGGATATAAATATTCTTCTTCTTTTCTTCTTCTTATTTACTTTATTTATACCTTCCTTTTCTCCCCAGTGGAGGCCCAAAGCTGCTCACAAAGCTCCTCTCCTCCATTTTCTCCTCATAACAACAAGACAGACAAAAGGAAATACTTCTTTACATAGGGAGTGATGAAAATGTGGAATTTGCTGCTAGAGGATGTAATGATGGCCAGAGGAATATACAGCTTTAAAAGGGGACTGGATCGATTCATGGAGGAGAAGTCTATCAATGGCTGTTAGCCATGGTGACTGAGGAGAGCCTCCAGAGGCCCTCTGAATCCCTGAGCCAGGAGGTAGGGAAAGGCCTCAGCCTCTCTGCCCTGTTGCTGGCCCTCCAGAGGAACTGGGTGGCCACTGTGTGAGGCAGGATGCTGGACTAGATGGACCCTCACTGGTCTGACCCAGCAGGGCTCTTCTGAGGGGAAGGCCTCAGCCTCTCTGCCCTGTTGTTTATTTATTTTATTTTTATTTATTTATTTCATTCGATTTATATCCCGCCCTAACCCACCGAAGCGGGCTCAGGGCAGCTCACAACACAAAGTTGTAACAATAAATCAATTTAAAATAATTTATACAATAAAATAGAGTAAAAACACAATTATCAGTATGCCATGCTAAGACTTCCTTAAAAATTCAGCTACTCAGATATTCCAATATTCAGATATTCTGATGTTCAAATATTCGGATGTTCAGATATCGGTCAGTTGTATGCCAACCGGAAGAGGACTGTCTTACAGGCCCTGTGGAACTGCCCAAGGTTCCGCAGGGCCCTCACCTCCTCCAGCAGCTGACCCAGCAGGGCTCTTCTGAGGGGAAGGCCTCAGCCTCTCTTGCCCTGTTGTTGGCCCTCCAGAGGAACTGGGTGGCCACTGTATGAGACAGGATGCTGGACTAGATGGACCCTCACTGGGCTGATCCAGCAGGGCTCTTCTTGTCTTACCAGAGGAAGGCCTCAGCCCCTATACTCTGTTGGCTGCCCACCTGAACCTGTACATCTTGCAGCTACAGGAACACGCCAACCTCTGAATCAAGGCCACCTCTAAACCCAGTGTAGTTTGTTGTACTCAAACCCTCCCTGCTAGCTATTTGAGATACACAGGCATCAGTTTCCTTCAGAGAGGAGGACAGTTTCCTTCCAAGAAGGCATCCGTTTCCTTCTGAAAGCCAGTTTGGTGTAGTGGTTAAGTGTGCAGACTCTTATCTGGGAGAACCAGGTTTGATTCCCCACTCCTCCACTTGCACCTGCTGGAATGGCCTTGGGTCAGCCATAGCTCTCACAGGAGTTGTCCTTGAAAGGGCAGCTGCTGTAGGAGCTCTCTCAGCCCCACCCACCTCACAGGGTGTCTGTTGTGGGGGAAGGAAATAAAGGAGATTGTAGGGAGAGCCAGTTTGGTGTAGTGGTTAAGTGTGCAGACTCTTATCTGGGAGAACCGGGTTTGATTCCCCTCTCCTCCACTTGCACCTGCTGGCATGGCCTTGGGTCAGCCATAGCTCTCTTATCTGGGAAAACTGGGTTTGATTCCCCACTCCTCCACTTGCACCTGCTGGAATGGCCTTGGGTTAGCCACAGCTTTAGTAGGAGTTGTCCTTGAAAGGGCAGTGTCTGTTGTGGGGGGAGAAGATAGAGGAGATTGTAAGCCGGTTGGAGTTTCTGATTCAGAGAGAAGGGCTGGATATAAATCTTCAATTCCTTCTTGTTCTAAGCTGCTCTGAGATTCAGAGAGGAGGGTGGGGTTATAAATCTGCAGTCTCTTTCAGTCTTCAAGATTCTTTGCACACATTCAGGGAAACCTTATTTTACTGCACAACCCACAATGGAAATTCTGCACGAGAACAAGCTCCAAGGCACAGCTCTGGGTACTCACCTCGTAGTATTTCCCATAAAGATCAGATATGAGCATGATGATAGGGAACCCCATGAAGGTGACCAGGGAGAGCTGCCAGGACAGGCTGAACATGAAGACGATGACCCCAGTGGCTTTGACCATGTTTCGCAGGAAGATGTTGATGTTCTGCGAGACCAGGTCGCTCACAATGGTGGTGTCCGAGGTGAGCCGGGAAATAATGTCACCTGCAAGAGAGTCAATCTGTTTAGAAAACCTGCTCGGGGCAGATCGCAAGAGTAAAACACAATAAATCACACAGCAGTCTAAAAAGGATAAATCGATTGTCCCGGCGACTAAAAGATAGTAAAGCAGGTGCTGGGCAAGTCTTAAGAGGAAGAATGTGCAAAAAGCAAGGGGCCACCACTGAAAAAGCCATGTCATCACTTGACTAGCCTCTGCGGGTGGAGGACAGAGAGGGTACAGGTTGCAAGGAGGAATTCAGCCGACATGCTGGACAAGTGCAGAAATTGGTAGAGATTCAAGAATTCTGGCTCTGAGCCACTCAGGGCCTTAAAGGCAAGAGTCGGGATGATAAATTGCGCTCAGAAACAGAGAGGGACAGCATAATGGGAAGAAGAAGAAGATGAAGAAGATATTGGATTTATATCCCGCCCTCCACTCCGAAGAGTCTCAGAGCGGCTCACAATCTCCTTTCCCTTCCTCCCCGACAACAGACACCCTGTGAGGTGGGTGGGGCTGGAGAGGGCTCTCACAGCAGCTGCCCTTTCAAGGACAACCTCTGCCAGAGCTATGGCTGACCCAAGGCCATGCCAGCAGGTGCAAGTGGAGGAGTGGGGAATCAAACCCGGTTCTCCCAGATCAGAGAGCTCTGGCTGACCCAAGGCCATTCCAGCAGGTGCAAGTGGAGGAGTGGGGAATCAAACCCGGTTCTCCCAGATAAGAGAGCTCTGGCTGACACAAGGCCATTCCAGCAGGTGCAAGTGGAGGAGTGGGGAATCGAACCCGGTTCTCCCAGATAAGAAAGCTCTGGCTGACACAAGGCCATTCCAGCAGGTGCAAGTGGAGGAGTGGGGAATCAAACCCGGTTCTCCCAGATAAGAGAGCTCTGGCTGACACAAGGCCATTCCAGCAGGTGCAAGTGGAGGAGTGGGGAATCAAACCCGGTTCTCCCAGATAAGAGAGCTCTGGCTGACCCAAGGCCATTCCAGCAGGTGCAAGTGGAGGAGGGGGGAATCGAACCCGGTTCTCCCAGATAAGAAAGCTCTGGCTGACACAAGGCCATTCCAGCAGGTGCAAGTGGAGGAGTGGGGAATCAAACCCGGTTCTCCCAGATAAGAGAGCTCTGGCTGACACAAGGCCATTCCAGCAGCTGCAAGTGGAGGAGTGGGGAATCAAACCCGGTTCTCCCAGATAAGAGAGCTCTGGCTGACACAAGGCCATTCCAGCAGGTGCAAGTGGAGGAGTGGGGAATCGAACCCGGTTCTCCCAGATAAGAAAGCTCTGGCTGACACAAGGCCATTCCAGCAGGTGCAAGTGGAGGAGTGGGGAATCGAACCCGGTTCTCCCAGATAAGAGAGCTCTGGCTGACACAAGGCCATTCCAGCAGCTGCAAGTGGAGGAGTGGGGAATCAAACCCGGTTCTCCCAGATAAGAGAGCTCTGGCTGACACAAGGCCATTCCAGCAGGTGCAAGTGGAGGAGTGGGGAATCGAACCCGGTTCTCCCAGATAAGAAAGCTCTGGCTGACACAAGGCCATTCCAGCAGGTGCAAGTGGAGGAGTGGGGAATCAAACCCGGTTCTCCCAGATAAGAGAGCTCTGGCTGACACAAGGCCATTCCAGCAGGTGCAAGTGGAGGAGTGGGGAATCGAACCCGGTTCTCCCAGATAAGAAAGCTCTGGCTGACACAAGGCCATTCCAGCAGGTGCAAGTGGAGGAGTGGGGAATCAAACCCGGTTCTCCCAGATAAGAGAGCTCTGGCTGACACAAGGCCATTCCAGCAGGTGCAAGTGGAGGAGTGGGGAATCAAACCCGGTTCTCCCAGATAAGAGAGCTCTGGCTGACCCAAGGCCATTCCAGCAGGTGCAAGTGGAGGAGGGGGGAATCGAACCCGGTTCTCCCAGATAAGAAAGCTCTGGCTGACACAAGGCCATTCCAGCAGGTGCAAGTGGAGGAGTGGGGAATCAAACCCGGTTCTCCCAGATAAGAGAGCTCTGGCTGACACAAGGCCATTCCAGCAGCTGCAAGTGGAGGAGTGGGGAATCAAACCCGGTTCTCCCAGATAAGAGAGCTCTGGCTGACACAAGGCCATTCCAGCAGGTGCAAGTGGAGGAGTGGGGAATCGAACCCGGTTCTCCCAGATAAGAAAGCTCTGGCTGACACAAGGCCATTCCAGCAGGTGCAAGTGGAGGAGTGGGGAATCAAACCCGGTTCTCCCAGATAAGAGAGCTCTGGCTGACACAAGGCCATTCCAGCAGGTGCAAGTGGAGGAGTGGGGAATCAAACCCGGTTCTCCCAGATAAGAGAGCTCTGGCTGACCCAAGGCCATTCCAGCAGGTGCAAGTGGAGGAGGGGGGAATCGAACCCGGTTCTCCCAGATAAGAAAGCTCTGGCTGACACAAGGCCATTCCAGCAGGTGCAAGTGGAGGAGTGGGGAATCAAACCCGGTTCTCCCAGATAAGAGAGCTCTGGCTGACACAAGGCCATTCCAGCAGCTGCAAGTGGAGGAGTGGGGAATCAAACCCGGTTCTCCCAGATAAGAGAGCTCTGGCTGACACAAGGCCATTCCAGCAGGTGCAAGTGGAGGAGTGGGGAATCGAACCCGGTTCTCCCAGATAAGAAAGCTCTGGCTGACACAAGGCCATTCCAGCAGGTGCAAGTGGAGGAGTGGGGAATCAAACCCGGTTCTCCCAGATAAGAGAGCTCTGGCTGACACAAGGCCATTCCAGCAGGTGCAAGTGGAGGAGTGGGGAATCAAACCCGGTTCTCCCAGATAAGAGAGCTCTGGCTGACCCAAGGCCATTCCAGCA
Source organism: Heteronotia binoei (assembly GCF_032191835.1). Lineage (NCBI taxonomy): Eukaryota > Metazoa > Chordata > Lepidosauria > Squamata > Gekkonidae > Heteronotia > Heteronotia binoei. The sequence goes on along the minus strand of NC_083233.1, from coordinate 77,317,336 downwards.
GGTGCAAGTGGAGGAGGGGGGAATCGAACCCGGTTCTCCCAGATAAGAAAGCTCTGGCTGACACAAGGCCATTCCAGCAGGTGCAAGTGGAGGAGTGGGGAATCAAACCCGGTTCTCCCAGATAAGAGAGCTCTGGCTGACACAAGGCCATTCCAGCAGCTGCAAGTGGAGGAGTGGGGAATCAAACCCGGTTCTCCCAGATAAGAGAGCTCTGGCTGACACAAGGCCATTCCAGCAGGTGCAAGTGGAGGAGTGGGGAATCGAACCCGGTTCTCCCAGATAAGAAAGCTCTGGCTGACACAAGGCCATTCCAGCAGGTGCAAGTGGAGGAGTGGGGAATCAAACCCGGTTCTCCCAGATAAGAGAGCTCTGGCTGACACAAGGCCATTCCAGCAGGTGCAAGTGGAGGAGTGGGGAATCGAACCCGGTTCTCCCAGATAAGAAAGCTCTGGCTGACACAAGGCCATTCCAGCAGGTGCAAGTGGAGGAGTGGGGAATCAAACCCGGTTCTCCCAGATAAGAGTCCGCGCACTTAACCACTACACCAAACTGGCTCTCCTGAAGCAACACAGGGGGCCGATCAGCCCTTCATCTTAGGGGTAGGGCTATTCTAAATTCCCAATTCACCCTTGAAGCGATGCGTTTTGGACTGACATCAGCAGTTTTTAAGCTCACCCACTCCTGCTTTCCTCTGGGTGTCCCCAATTTCAGAAGCGAGACAGGCAACTTACAAAGTAGGGGCAGGAGCAACACAAATGGAGCTGCCTTATATGGAATCGGACCACTAGTCCATCAAAGTCAGTACTGTCTACTCAAAACTGGCAGCGGCTCTCCAGGGCCTCAGGCTGAGGTTTTTCCCATTGCCTCCCACAGGGTACTTTCAACTGGAGATGCCGGGGATCGAACCTGGGGCCTTCTGCATGCCCAGCAGAAGCTCTGCCGCTGGGCCAACACGACTTTAACATGAACCCCAAAGTTGCACCTCTCCGTTGGTCAGTATGGTCTACTCAGACTGGCAGCAGCTCTCCAAGGTCTTTCACATCACCTACTGCCAGATCTTCAGGGGGGTCGAACTCATTTGTTATGAGGGCCGGATCAGACATAAATGAGACCTTGTCAGGCCGGGCCGTGCATGTCATAAAATGTAATGCCAAGTAGCAGAGAGATAAACTTTATAAAGGGCACAGACAAATACAATTCAATATTTAAAAAAGAATTTAAAATTAAATATGCTTAAAAGATAATATTTTGCTCGTTTATCTCTGTTGACACTTCTTGCTCTGAATTACTGAATCAAAATCTGGAGACAATTTATGCTGCGGCAATCTTGAGTAGGCTGTTTATAGGTTGTTGCTCAGGAGCGTATCTGTAAGTTGCAAACCTACTTTTGGTTTACTGACGTTCATTGCAGAAATCTCAGGGTCAATGCTTTGAGCCTAAGACTCAGGGGAAAACGTGAAATGGCTGGGCATTGCGAGCTTTTGAACGTACATCGCTTCATGTGCTGGTCAGCCAATGGAGACAGCAGAGGCTTTGCTCTGTAGCTCCTGTGCGATTGAGCAAGCCTGGCAAAGCAAGCTGTGATGCCGAAGGAAGCAAGAGAAGGAAAAGGAAGCAAGCAACAGTGAGCTGCTCGTAGGCCTGATAGGAGCTCACCAGGGGCCTGATATGGCTCACAGGCTGCATGTTTGACACCCCTGTTCTAACCGGAGATGCCAGGGACTGAACCTGGGACCTTCTGCATGCCTAGCAGGTGTTCTACCACTGATCCACAGACCACAGTGAAACGTTCATCGTAGAGATAGGCACTTACTTTACTGGCCTTTTGGCATCCCTTCAAGACTTCCCCCCCCCCACCCCAATTCACTGAAGTCTTTGACAGGCGTTGACTCTGTAGTGAGTAGACTTCTGTCGCCGGAATTGGGACCGACGAACCGATCTTGTTGCAGAGAGAGATGCGCTTTCCTGTTCTGATTTCGACAGACTGTTTTCAATTTGATACTAAGCCAGAGTGGAAGTGCCAAAGGCTTTTGTAGAGCCTTCTGGGCAGATGGAAGCTTTCTGCCAGAAACCTCAGGAGATGAGCCAGACCACAGAGCTGATTAAGTGCTCCCTCTGCAGAAACTCCCCGGCCAGGATCCAAAGGCCCGTGTGGCTAGTTCCCTGTACCCAAGGGCGATGTGGAACCATGTTTCTGGCACAGCAGCCTCCCACGAGGCCACATAACAAATCCCTTTTAAACCAAAGGAACTTTAAAAGAAGCTGACAACATGGCAATGGAGACTGACGGGCCAAGTCAAACTTCCCCACAAGGCTGGTCCACGCCCCTCGGGGAACCTCAAGGGTTTAACCAGGTCTTCCATTTTGACCACCGCAACAGGCTGGAACTGCTATATACCATCATGGGCAGGACCAGATCTACATGTTTTTTTTGGGGGGGGGGGGGGGTAAAATTAAAAAATGGTGCCCCCTTATGGGCCATTCTATCTTATGGTACCATATGATACAATGGACTCCATACCCAATTTGGTGCCCCTCCTTTGACGGCACCGGGGCAAGCACCCCCCTCTGGCCCCCCCCCCCTAGATCCAGCCCTGATCATGGGACAAATATATCCCCCCCCCAAGCCTCCTGCTCCACTCGCTCTGCCTTGCTGTCCCTTGTGCCAGGAATTTCTTCCTGTATTATGACATATGAACATAGGAAGCTGCCTTCTACTGAATCAGAGCCTCAGTCCATCAAAGTCAGTATTGTCTACTCAGAATGGCAGCGGCTCTCCAGGGTCTCAAGCTGAGGTTTTTCACACCTATTTGCATGCACCCTTTTTAGTTGGAGATGCCGGGAATTGAACCTGGGACCTTCTGTTTACCAAGCAGATGATCTACCACTGAGCCACCGTCCCTCCCCTTAGGCCTATGAACATATATGAACATATGAAGCTGCCTTCTACTGAATCAGACCCTCGGTCCATCAAAGTCAGTCTTGTCTACTCAGACTGGCAGCGGCTCTCCAGGGTCTCAGGCTGAGGTTTTTTACACCTACTTGCCTGGACCCTTTTTAGTTGGAGATGCCGGGGATTGAACCTGGGACCTTCTGCTTACCAAGCAGATGCTCTAACCACTGAGCCACCGTCCCTCTTGTCTCTCACTCAAAAGCCACCTTTTATGCAAAGGTCAAGATCCTCAGATGGAAAGCAAGCCAAGGTATGCAGAGATGCCTCTGCATGTAATACTAGCACAGGGGTGGCTCAACTTGGTTAACGTAAGCCACACAGAATAAATGTCAGATATTTGAGAGCTGCAGGATGGGACGGGACGGGACGGGACGGGACGGAAGGAAGGAAGGAAGGAAGGAAGGAAGGAAGGAAGGAAGGAAGACAGACAAATGGGGGGTGGGGGAGGGAGAGGCGGAAAGAAATTAACTTGAAATGCATTCTCCAAGCCGCTGGTGGCGGGGGTGTTGAGAGCCACCCAATATGTGTGAAAGAGCCACGTGTGGCTCCCGAGCTCCAGTTTGGCCACATTTGCCTCATCTCGCACTAATTAGAACCACCACAGAAGGCGGGTGTGTATTATAATTCCTAATTCCAGATGGAAGTCTTGAGGCTGAGCGGATGACCTGCAAAAGACCAGCAAGCAAGTTCCTGAAAGAGGCAAAATTCAAACTGGGATTTCAAGATTAATACCTCAGTCTCAGCCACTACACCTGCTCTCATGTCCACCCCTTCATCATTCTCTCTTTCCTTTGTCTTCAGATTATCAACATTAAGGCTGTAAGCTTCTTGGGGCAGGGAAGTCGTCTTTTGTTTTTTGCTCCTGTTACCCTCCAGAGAGCTAAAGTGGCTCATTATTTTTATCATAATCTATCATCAGTTGGGTCTTTTTTTTGGGGGGGGGGGGATGTACACAAAAATGATTTTCCCAACACTCCCTGGAAAACCCATGACTTCTAGTTCAATTTTAGTCCCAGATCTTTCAGGCAGGGCTGTAAAAAATATTCCAAATGTTAGGAAAACAAAATCTCCTGAAATGAAGGATAAATTCAAAGCCCAAGATGCTGTGAGCTTTCTACCTGGCTGAAAAAATGCTTTTATATAGATCTCCAAAGTCATAAATGACATACTTTTCACATTTTTTCGGAGCCACTGACATCCCGGAAACCGACGGAATCAAGACAGTGGGTTTTTAAGAATCTTATCACCGGGTACCTTTTGAGGCCAAGATTGGCACCCTCTGTTTTCCATCTCGTAAAACGGGAACAACCACCCAGCTCACAATATTGCGTTAGTACTAAAACCTGTCCAAATGCAGGAGATATTGATAGACGATCGACTCTAAAAAGGCCTGGGGACCTCCATGTGGGCTGGAGAGTGAAGGGGGTGACATGATAGAGGTTGACAAGATTATGCCTGGGATAGAGAAGGGAGAGAAAGAGGTCCTTTTCTCCCTTTCTCGCAATATAAGAACTCGTGGGCACTGCATGGAATTGCCGAGCAGTCGGGTTAGAACGGATAAAAGGAAGTCCTTCTTCACCCAAAGGGTGATTAACATGTGGAATTCACTGCCACAGGTGGTGCTGGCAGCTATAAGCATAAACATCTTCAAGAGGGGATTGGCTCAACATATGGAGCAGAGGTCCATCAGCGGCTGTTAGCCACAAAGTATAGATCAGGGGTGGCCAAACTGTGGCTCAGGAACCACATGCGGCTCTTTCACACATTTTGTGTGGCTCTTGAAGACCCCACCACCCCATTGGCCAGCACGGAGAGGGCATTTGTCTCTTTAAATCACTTCCCCAAGCCACGCCTTAGAGAATGCATTTAAAGTTGCTTTCTTTCCACCTCTCCCTCCCCATCTATTTGCCTTCCTTTCTTCTACATCTTCCTCCCTCCCCTATCTATTCCTTCCTTCCTTCCAGCTCTCAAACATGTCATTTATTCTATGTGGCTCTTAAATAAAGCAAGTTTGGCCACCCCTGGTTTAGATGGAACTCTCTGTCTGGGGCAGTGATGCTCTGTATTCTTGGTGCTCGGAGGGGGGGGCAATAGTGGGAGGGCTTCTGGTGTCCCGGCCCCACTGGTGGACCTCCTGATGGCACCTGGGTTTTTGGCCACTGTGCGCCAGATTGTTAAACTGGATGGGCCATTGACCTGATCCAACATGGCTTCTCTTACGTTCTATATTCTCATGCTTACCTGTGAGGTTCTCATCGAAGAAACTCATTTCCTGCGAGACCAGCGAGCGGAAGAGGCTGTTGCGCAACCGGATGTTCAGCCTAGCGAAGATGAGCGTAAAGACGCCACCTCGGATACCTGCGGCAAATGAACTGATTGCAGATAAGAAACGTTATAGGATAGACAGACGCTGACACACAATCCCTCAGCCCCGTCTTACCGCACAAAAGGATGCCTAGAGAGAAACCAAGAAGGGGACTGTTAAGCCGCCAATTCCCAATGCTCAAACCGCTGAGACCCACCAGCCCAAGAGACGCAGATTTCATTGGCTCCCTGAAAAGCTGGGATGGCCAACAGGTAGCCCACGATCTAGATCAGGGGTGGGCAACGGTAGCTCTCCAGATGCTTTTTGCCTACAATTCCCATCAGCCCCAGCCAGCATGGCCAATATCATATCAACATATCAAGCTGCCTTATACTGAATCAGACTCTTGGTCCATCAAAGTCAGTATTGTCTACTCAGACTGGCAGCAGCTCTCCAGGATCTCAAGCCGAGGTTTTCCACACCTACTTGCCTGGACCCTTGTTAGCTGGAGATGCCGGGGATTGAACCTGGGACCTTCTGCTTACCAAGCAGAAGCTCTACCACTGAGCCACCGTCCCTTCCCTTTAGTGGCTTTCCAGGGTCTCAAAAGCTGAGGTTTTCACACCTATTTGCCTGGACCCTTTTTAGTTGGAGATGCCGGGGATTGAACCTGGGACCTTCTGCTTACCAAGCAGTTGCTCTAACACTGAGCCACCGTCCCTTCCCTTTAGTGGCTTTCCAGGGTCTCAAAAGGAGGTGAGATCAAAGGGAATCAGTGGGGAGGAGGCAGGACAGGCAAGCAGAGGATTAGAAGAGACAGGGAGGAGGTGGGGTGGGTGGGAGGGCGAAGGGAATCGGTGGGAAGGAGGCGGGGCGGGCAAGCGGAGGACAGGAAGAGACTGGTGAGAGGGCGAAGGGAATCGGGAGGGAGGAAGCAGGTCAAGTGAGCAGAGGACAAGAAGAGGCAAGCAATGAGGAAGGGAACGGGTGAATGGGCGGAGGAACAGGCAAACTAGCATTTTGTCTATGGCATGGGGAGGGCCAAATTCGCCACCCCACCCTGCCAGCGCCCTAGGCAACCACCTAGTTTGCCTAGTGGAAGGGCTGGCCGTGATGCCAGCTTATACCACAGGTCAAACCTTCCTGGCAGTACATATCCGTTTTAGCCCAATACTTCACACATTCTGCTGAGAGTCTCTGAGGGATACAGATACACGTGTGAATCACCTCTGAGAGAGAATGCAGAAGGGGCACAGAAAACCACGTAACCTTCGCTCCAGAACTGTTCGTGGAATTACTGTTACCAAAAAAGCTTCCGGAAGGACTCTGTACACTCAAGAGAGGCAGCCCTATTGCTCTCTAGAAAGCGGCCAGTCCTGGGATAGTCTCACGTAGCTTCAGTGTACACGATAACTCTCTAAAACAGGGGTGTCGAACTCATTTGCTTTGAGGGCCGGATCTGACATAAACGAGACCTAGTCAGCCCAGACCATTGGTGTCATAATATGTAATGCCAGGTAGCAGAGATATAAACTTTATAAAACACACAGACATACATAATTAAAGATTTTTCTAAAAGATTAGCACTGTTGCAATATTTTGTTCACTTAACGGTTTCTGATAAGTGAAACCTCTTACTCTGAATTACTGCATCAGGATCTGGAGACTGTGCTGTAGCAATCTGGAGTAGGCTTTTCAAGTGCTGTTCAGGGGGGTGGGTGTGTGTAAGTTGCAAACCTACTTTGGATTTATTGGCATTCATTACAGAAATCTCATGGTCAATGCTTTGAGCCTAAGACCCAGGGGAAAACATGAAATGGCTGGGCATTGCAAGCTTTTGTGCACAAGTTGCTTTGTGTGCTGGTCAGCCAACGGAGAAAATAGAGGGTTTGCTTTGTAGCTTGCGTGCGATTGAGCAAGCCTGACAAAGCAAGCTGTGATGCAGAAGGAAGCAAGAGAGAGAAAAGGAAGCAGATGGCAGTGAGTTACTGAGCAGTTGGGTTAGAACGGATAAAAGGAAATCCGTCTTCACCCAAAGGATGATTAACACATAGAATTCACTGCCACAGGAGGTGGTGGCTACAAGCATAGCCAGCTTCAAGGGGGGACTGGCTAAACATATGGAGCAGAGGTCCATCAGTGACTATTACCTACAGTGTATTGTTGGAACTCTCTGTCTGGGGCAAATGATGCTCTGTATTCTTGGAGCTTGGGAGGGGCAACAGTGGGAGGGCTTCTAGTGTCCTGGCCCCTCTGATGGACCTCCTTATGGCACCTGGGTTTTTTTGGCCACTGTGTGACACATAGTGTTGGACTGGATGGGCCACTGGCCTGATCCAACATGGCTTCTCTTATGTTCTTATGTGACACAGAGTGTTGGACTGGATGGGCCACTGGCCTGATCTAACATGGCTTCTCTTATGTTCTTACGTGACACAGAGTGTTGGACTGGATGGGCCATTGGCCTGATCCAACCTGGCTTCTCTTATGTTCTTATGTGACACAGAATGTTGGACTGCAGGGGCCATTGGCCTGATCCAACATGGCTTCTCTTATGTTGCTCGTGGGCCTGATAGGAACCCTCCGGGGAACTGATCCGGCCCTCGGGCCACATGTTTGACACCCCTGCTCTAAAAGGTAAAAAGTAGGGCGCAGGTACCCCAGCCTGGCAACCTTTCACAAAGAAGCGCATCCTCCAAAGCAGTCCCACATAGAACATTTCACAACATTCGGAATCAACATTCAGCAGCACGAACACACCAGATATTCTCGCAAGGTTACCTTCCTATGGCTAGAACAGCCATGATTACCACCGCGGTGGTAAACTTGTCCATGCTTTTCTGGATGACGATTCCATCAATGGCTCGGCCCGTGTAATACGGAAGGAATGTTTCTCCTGTTGGTGGCAAAAGGCAAATTTATGACAGAAAAGCAATCGTGTTTAAAGAGACTCCCTACAGTGCTCCCAAGCTCATTGGTTCCTTAACAGACCACCCAATTTCTGGCCATCTCCCCCCCCCCACACACCCATCCAAATGGGAGAAATCTGAAGGACAAGAAATGTTGATGGTGCAAGGCTGTAAACCTCTCATTTTGGCTGGCAGCCAGCACAGGAGAGCCATAGAAAAATGATCCTTCCAACTCAATTTTTAAAAAAGTCAAAATCTAAAACCAAGCTGAAGGGAAGCACTCCCAGGCATATTAAAGGTTCAGAGGAAGGCCACCTCTCCAAACCACCTCTGAACATCTCTCGCTTTTAAAGCCCCTTGCTGGAGTCTCCATAAATTGGCTGCAACCTGGTGGCACTTGATATACACAGATAGCAGGCAGGTGGCGATTCAGGATCTCTAGCACATCACCTGGAGATCTGGATGAGATGCAGAGTGGAACACTGCCGGCATACTGATAACAGGTACACCAAAAAACTACAAATAATTTGTCTTCCTTCATAGAGAATCCAAGAATTGGAGGGGACCTTAGAAGTCATTAACCCTTGCCCTACCCTCAATCCCTGGAAGAGGGCCGCTCGGCCTCTCCATGAAGACCTGCAGCAAGAGGGATCTCCCCTGGTTTTCTCTTCCCCAGTCTAAACAGACCCCCTTTCTTCTGCCTTCCTTGTGGGCCTTGTTTTCTAGGTCACTCAGTGCCGGATTAAATCCTGTGGAGGTCCCTAGGCAGTCAAAATCTTGGGGGGGGTCCCTTGCAAGTTATCTCCGAGTAGGAGCACCGGCCCCTGCCACCTACAGCCCCTGCTACAGCCTGCAGACGCCTTCTCAAAAGCCCCTTTGACAAAGCTGTGGGGAGGGGCAGAGAGAGGCAAACTTGGTGACAACGCCAGCAGCAGCCGCACCAGGCAAACTGGACAAAGAGCGGCTCAGTTGCTGGCTGTGTGTGCAGGCTGGGAGGGCTGCAAGCAGGGGGAAAACTGGGGGTGGTGGTGGTGGTGGAAACTGGCCTGGGACCCCTAAGGCATAGGGGCCCATAGGCTGGTGCCTACTCGTCCTAATTGTTAATCCAGCCCTGAGGCCACCCCACCCTGCACCCTCTTCATTGACCTCCTCTGAACCTATTCTGGCCGATCTACCTCACAGGTCTGTGGGCACTGTGGTGCCCAGTGTGGTACCTGCCGCTGCCGGCACCTCTTTTGGCCCCTGCTAAGTGTTTGTAGAAAGGGGGTGGGGCCAGGTGGGGCTTTTGTCCAGCAAGGTTTCTGATTGGCCCCTAGGGATTTTGTTTCAAACAATTTTATTAGTAACATATGGCAATATATTCAATTTCTTATATCATTAATATCTACTTTTTTCCCCTCTATCCCATATATTACTTTCTACCCACCCCTCCCCCCCGTTACTTGACCCCTGCCGGTGTATTAAACTTAAAATATTAATATTAAAGGTACCCTTAATTACTAAGAACCAAAATCCTTATCCTCCCCCACTTATACTTAATCATTATCAAAAATTGTCCAATGTCCTTTTATTTTCCATTCTTTTTCTACGTATCTTCTGAACTTCTTCCACTCCACCTTAAATACTTCTAAATCATAGTCCCTTAAAGTTCTTGTTAACTTATCCATTTCACTCCATGTCATGACTTTTACAATCCAATCCCATGATTGGCCCCTAGGGATTTGATTGGCTCTGCAGATTTTTAAATATGCGGTTTTGGCAGCAGCTGCCTCCACAGCACATGGGCCTTCACTGTGTGGCTGAAAGTAAGCTGTGGCAGCCATTTTGTGGCTGGCTCCGCCTCCTGCTGCGGCCATTTTATGCCTGCGCCCACCATGAGCATCAGAACTCCAAAGCTGTCTGCAGGTTCAAAAGGTTGGGGACCCCTGGTCTAGCTCGTTCTCAAAGTGCAGCTCCCAGGACCGGCCACAGCAGCATTTGATGGCCTTAAATTGTCAGATCGGAGTAACTCACCTAAAGCAGCAACCAGCAGGAAAAAGAAGGCTACCACAAGTAAGTGAACGTCGGGCTTGGTATACGATAAAAGTTTACAAATCGTGGCTGCCGAGGCCTCCTCTTTCTTCGGCTGCGCACCGAGAGACGTGGGTTCCCCCACTTCCTCGGCTTCGGTCCGAGACTCTGAATTTACTCCCAAGGTCTCCCGGGAAGGTTTCACGGAAGAGAGCAGCTTCCAAAGGAAGAACGTGGCTACGAGAGACAGGTACGTCCAAGCGAACAAACCCCAGAACCATGGGTTCTTGATGGTCTTCCTCACCTCCGAGTAGAGCAGCAGCTTGGCCAGAGCATAGATCCCCACCGCAAGGCAGACCAGGGTGATAAAAGTCCGGGACACCTTCAGTCGCTTGGGACCGTAGTTGGTGTTTCTGGCCACGCCGATGGCAGCGCCCAAGAGCAGGCAGCTCCGGTACAGGCAGGCCCCCCAGATGTCCAGCATGGAGTCAAAGATGTTAAAGTGCTTCAGGTCCTGGAGGATGCTGCCGGCGTTGCGGCTGTGGTCATACAGCAACGTGGTCACCGTCACGTCCACGCCGATGAAAGCCAGCGTGCCGGCCACTGCTTTCCAGGCACGCATTTTCAACTTCTTCGGAGGTGAGGTAGAGAAGAAACAGGGAAGGATGGTGCCAGGGAGGGAGGGAAGGAAGGAGGGCCTTTTAGTCCAACATGTCAGTCCAGTCTTTCCTGAAAGGAAAAAGAATATGTGAAAAAGAACTGTGGAACTCCTTGCATCTGGCATACAGAGTGCTTCCATCTTTGAACACCCTTTGGACTGGTAGGAAGACCTTCCTGTTCCAGAGGGCCTTGTTTGATGGCGCTGTGAGGATTTGAATTTATTTATTTGTTATATTTATATCCCACCCTACCCTATCGGGCTCAGGGCAGCTAACAACAGTTAAAACACACAAGAGTAAATGTTTACAGTAAAATCATAAAAAATCATTAAAACATCTCAACATATACAATTTTAGTCCCTAGATGGCGTTGTTGTTTTACAGAGGCTTAGCTGAGCCCCGTGGCGCAGTGGTAAAGCAGCAGTACTGCAGTCGGAGCCCTCTGCTCACGACCTGAGTTCGATCCCAGCAGAAGCTGGTTCAGGTAGCCGGCTCCAGGTTGACTCAGCCTTCCATCCTTCTGAGGTCGGTAAAATGAGTCCCCAGCTTGCTGGGGGGAAAGCGTAAAAGACTGGGGAAGGCAATGGCAAACCACCCTGTAAAAAGTCTGCCGTGGAAACGTTGTGAAAGCAACGTCACCCCAGAGTCGAAACCAACCAGTGCATGCACAGGGGGCTACCTTTACCTTTTTTAGCTGAACTACATTCTCTTCCTAAACATTGGTTTAATATGCTGACAGTTATCCGTGATTTGTTTAAATATAGTGCAATCAACTACCTTGGGAGCTGTGTTCGGCTGATAGACATTTTAGAAATGCAGCAAGACATACGTAAAATTACACACACACACACAAAGATTGTCAACCCTGGGCTGGGAAAATCCTGGAAAATTGAATTATCCACTGTTCTTGAATTATCAAGAACAGTTGATTTCAGCTATAGAAAATGAATTGCATTTTGTGTTGCTTTCTGTAATCGCTGTTATAAATTTAGTCAAGTTGTTTCAGGACCCTATTTTGAAGTGCAGTCAGAATCATATTCTCCTCACCTCTGTCAGAAACATGTTTAATAAGAAGAACATAAGAGAAGCCACGTAGGATCAGGCCAATGGCCCATCCAGACCAACACTTTGTGTCACATAAGAACATAAGAGAAGCCATGTTGGATAAGGCCAGTGGCCCATCCAGTCCAACACTCTGTGTCACATAAGAACATAAGAGAAGCCATGTTGGATCAGGCCAGTGGCCCTTCCAGTCCAACACTCTGTGTCACATAAGAACATAAGAGAAGCCATGTTGGATCAGGCCAGTGGCCCATCCAGACCAACACTCTGTGTCACATAAGAACGTAAGAGAAGCCATGTTGGATCAGGCCAGTGGCCCATCCAGTCCAACACTCTGTGTCACATAAGAACATCAGAGAAGCCATGTTGGATCAGGCCAGTGGCCCATCCAGTCCAACACTCTGTGTCACATAAGAGAAGCCATGTTGGACCAGGCCAGTGGCCCTTCCAGTCCAACACTCTGTGTCACATAAGAACATAAGAGAAGCCACGTAGGATCAGGCCAATGGCCCATCCAGACCAACACTTTGTGTCACACAGTGGCCAAAAGAAACCCACAAGTGCCATCAAGAGGTCCACCAGTGGGGCCAGAAGCCCTTCCACTGTACCCCCCGCAAGCACCAGAACACAGAGCATCACTGCCCCAGACAGAGAGACACAACGATAAGCTGTGGCTAATAGCCACTTATGGACCTCTGTTCCATATGCTTATCAATTCCCCTCTTGAAGCTGTCTATGCTTGTAGCCACCACCACCTCCGGCAGCGAATTCCATGTGTTAATCACCCTTTGGGTGAAGAAGGACTTCCTTTTATCCGTTCTAACCTGTTAGATACTATAATAATAATAATAATATGTTAGATAGGAGATTTTCTGTGTCTCTAGTCGGCCATTAGTTTGAGGTAAGTGCTAAAACCGGGGAAGGCAGAGAGCTCAGTAGAAAAGCACCAGGCAGGAAGCTGTCGCTACAAGCTTGCTCCTTTCACTGTTCTGTCTCGACGGATGCGGCCAGGATCCTTTTCCAAGACCATTTGCACACACACACACACACACCGCCCCTATTCCTGCCCACTATGGAAGTTGGGATGAGACTGTTTAGCCAGGGTGGGCTGGCAGGTATTTCCCCTTCACACGCATGGGATGGGACTGTGGTTCAGTAACACAGCATGCAGAAGGTGCCGGGTTCAATCCTTGGTATCTCCAGGTAAAGGATCAGGCTGTAGGTGATGTGAGAGACCTTTCTCCACCTGAGACCCTGGAGAGCCGCTGCCAGCCTGAGTAAATAATACTGACCAATGGTCTGACAAGGCAGCTTCATGTGTTCATGGACACTTTTTCCAAAAAATGAGGGTTAGGAATGCCAGTCAACAGCACAGAGAAGCAAAGCTCGGCTCAGCATTCGGGCACAATGCCTGGTTTTCCAGCAAGGCTTTCTTGACTCAGCACTGATGCTTGCAATGTTATCACCGCCAGCGTCTTCTGAAGACCCTTTCACCCTACGTATTACCCACCCTGGGATATGGATTGGGGGGCAGATGACGCAAGTCCCTTGCCCGAAGCTAAGCAGGTCTGAGTTTGGTCTTTGCTTGGATAAGACCCTTCTGGTGTGTCCCCACACAGGTATGTCACCTTGGGCTCCACCAACAGAAGGGAAAGTGATATATGCGATAAAATAACCCTCCGGCTTGCAGGAACTGTGTTGTTCCTGCATGTACCAAAGAGAGGCCAAGCCGGAATGTTGAAATTCTGAGCTGGCAACCAGCGTTTCTAGAAAAGCGACTATGAGTTCAAGGCCGAGGGCTACTTCCCAAAAGAGGCCTTCAGTCAATTTTTGTCACCTTTTGGTCTCTAGGTTGGTAACTAGGAAAGAAAGGGAGGGAGTAGGGTTGCCAGTTGGGAAATAACCAGATATTTTGAGGGTGGAGTCTGGGAAGGGTGGGTTTCAGCAGAGTATAATGACAGACAGTCTATCCTGAAAGCAGCCATTTTCTCCAAGGGAATTGATCTGTTGGCTGGAGAGCTATTGTAATAGTGTGAGATCTCCAGGTGCCACCTGGAGGTTGGCAGCCCTAGGAGACGGGCAGCACCTTTTGTTCCACCAGACTGGGCCTAGGACCTTTTCCTGCTTACCCCAAGAACTCTCAGCATGACTCTATAATGGACACAAACCTATTTTCCATCCACAATTAACATCACCGGTCTTACCACCTACATTCCTGTTTTAGTTGCAAACGCTCTGTGCCCAAACGGCTTCTCGTTCAATAACCTTCCTTTAAAAAGGAAATAAAACCATTAAACCCCCAAACAAGCCGGGTAGGGTTGCCAAGTCCAATTCAAGAAATATTTGGGGACTTTGGGGGCGGAGCCAGGAGATATTGGGGGTGGAGCCAGTAGCAAGGTTCTGACAAGCAGAATTGAACTCCAAAGGGAGTTCCGGCCATCAAATTTAAGGGACTGCACATCTTTTAAATGCCTTCCCTCCACTGGAAATAATAAAGGGTAGGGGCACCTTCTTTTGGGCCCAATTTTTTTGAAACTTGGAGGGAGTTTTGAAGAAATGCACCAGATGCCATGCTAAAAATTTGGTGCCTCTCCTTCAAAAAACACCCGCCCTGCGGATCAATTCTCCATTATACCCTATGGAAATCTGTCTCCACAGGGAATAATGGAGTGCTCAGCAGATATTTCCCTCCCCCCCCTGCTTTCTGATGACCCTGAAGTGGGGAGAGGGCCTCCAAACTGGGGATCCCCTGCCCCCACCTGGGGATTGGCAACAGTAAAGCTGAGTCTAAGTTACCTGACCGTAAAAAATCATAAAACCCCATACATGTTGGGGCTAAGTTACCTGAAACACCTCTTCGTTGTCAGGTGGGTCAGGAGACAAAAGAGACCATCTTAATGCAAGATCTTTAAAATCCACACTGGCTGCTGATTCACCACATGAAACCCTAAAATAGGGGAAGGAAATTCCCGTTGAGAAAAGGCCTTTTCCCCTTAAAAGGCATCCTTGGCTGTTGCCATGGAGATGGAATACCGGCTTCTCTTGAGCAGCTGTTATTTTAAAACCAGGAACCACTGGGTTACCGACCTGACCTTGTGAAGCTAAGCGGGGTGTGCCTCATGTAGTACTTGGATGACAGCTGGCCAAGGATGTCCAGAGTTGCAGGCCATGTCTGTCTCTCGCTTTGAAAACCCTATGCATACAGGGTCACCTTTCCACCACCAGCCACTGGGAGCCATTTGAGGAGAGAATGGGGGCAACATCTGCATTTGCAGTGGGATATTCCCACATCCAGGGCGCCCCTCTCTCTCTCTCTCTGTAGCAGGAACCACTTTGCATATTAGGCCACGTACCTAGGCTTCCCAATCCCCAGGTTCCAGCAGGGGATCCCCCGGTTTTACAGGCTTCCCCCGCCCCCAGGCAGCTGGCCAGTGAGGGAAGCCCCACCCCCACAGCCACCATGCTCCTCTAGATCTCCGGCAGGTTTAGAAACCTGCAAACAGGTCCGTTTCAAAATGTGTGTGTGTCTGTGTGCCTTTAAAGTTGAGCAGGAAGTACTTCGTGGGAAGGGTCAGCAATATAGTCCCTTGGTTTGTTTTGCTTTCATTTCAGAGCGTGTGTGCGCGAGAGAGAAAGGGAGAGGGGGAGAGGGAGAGAGAGAGGGAGAGAGAGAGAGAGGGAGAGAGCCCCTGTTCTTTTCAGATGTCGCTGTGGAGGAACCAACCAGTAAGTGTGTGTGTGTGTGTGTGAAAGAGAGAGGGTTGTCAATCCCCAGGTTTGGAGGCCCTCCCCCCGCCTCACCTTAGGGTCATCAGAAAGCGGCAGGGGCGGGGGGGAATGTCTTTGTTGTTGTTGTTCAGTCGCACAGTCGAGTCCGACTCTTTGCATCCCCATGGACAAAGTCACGCCAGGCCCTCCTGTCTTCCACCACCCTCCAAAGTCTGCTCAAAATATCTACTGGGCAGTTATTCCCTATGGGAATCGTTCTCCATAGGGGAATAATGGGGAATTGATTCGCAGGTATCGGGGGCTCTGGGGGGGGGACTGTTTTTTGAGGTAGAGGCACCAATGTTTCAGTATAGCATCTAGTGCCTCTCCCTGAAATATCCCCCAAGTTTCAAAATTATTGGACCAGGGGGTCCAATTCTATGAGCCCCAAAAGAAAGTGCCCCTATGTCATTATTTCCTATGGAAGGAAGGCATTTAAAAGGTGTGCTGTCCCTTTAAATGTGATGCCCAGAACTCCCTTGGAGTTCAATTATGCTTGTCACACCCTTGCTCCTGGCTCCGCCCCAATGTCTCCTGGCTCCACCCCCAAAGTCTCCTGGCTCTGCCTTCAAAGTCTCCAGATATTTCTTGAATTGGACTTGGCAACCCAACACACACCCCTGATGTAATAATAATAGTAATAATAAATTTTATTTATACCCCGCCCTCCCCGCCAAGGCAGGCTCAGGGCGGCTTACAAGACATGATATAAAATATCATGATATAACAATAAAACAGTATACATCAATACAAGTAATATAAATAAATACAATATAAGTTAACATTAAAATAATTAATCTAAAAGCAGTATAGTGGTGCTACCGTCTCAGTTATACAGAATGGCTTGATGTTAATCACTGGGTTCTGTCTTATGTAATATGAGCCCTGTAAGCTCCTGGAGGATTGGCTACATCAGGGGTGTGTGGCCTAATATGCATAGCAGTTCCTGCTACAAAAAAAAGCTCTGCCCACATCGACTCTCTGCTCTAGAAATTAAGGGCACAAGGGAAAGGGGTTGAATTCTACCGCTTTCATACTCTGAACAACACGCTTTCAGTGTACTTTAGTGATGGTTTGAGTGGATTTTGCCATTTCACACAGTAAAATCAAGTTCCACATTGTGTGTGTGTTTGTGTGAAAGCGCCATTGTGAACTCTCATGATTGTGAGAGTGACATACCAGATGGATGTTGCTGCCAGCTCTGGGGAAGGGGGGAACTATACACCTGTTCCAGGTCCTTCCAGTTAGTCCTGTGACTCTTTACCAGTACTGTCTGTCCCCAGCAATTCATCTGGAGTGAAGTACCATTGCAATAAGTACAACTCTCTGGAGTTTGACAACAATGGTTGAGCCCGGGGTACCTTTAAGACCAACAACTTCTAGCGTTGCATGCACACAAAAGCTTATACCCGGAATAAAACCTTGTTGGTCTTCAAGGTGCCCCTGGACTCCAACTTTGCTCTACTGCTTCAAACCAACACAGTGACCCACCTGGATCTGTCTTCATGGGGTCGTCATCACATCAAAGATGGCCAGCCCTGCACATGACAAAAACTGGCAATCTGCTGACAAGACAGGAGCCTCCATTTATTAAGGAGCTCCCTACATATGCAAATAAAACACAACTCTGCAAATTAAGCAAAAAGAAAACAACACACAGATGCTCTGGAAGACTCAGACTATTGAGTTCAGTTGAAAGTTAGCTAAGGTGGGGAGTAGAGAAGAAGATATTCGATTTATATCCTGCCCTATACTCTGAATCTCAGAGTGGTCACAATTTACCACCCCCTCCACAACAGATACCCTGTGAGATAGGTAGGGGTGAGAGAGCTCTGACAGAAGCTGCGCTTTCAAGGACAACTCCTATGAGAGCTCTGGCTGACCCAAGGCCATTCCAGCAGCTGCCAGTGGAGGAGTGGGGAATCAAATCCGGTTCTCCCAGATAAGAGTCTGCGCACTTAACCACTACACAAAACAGAGGAGAAAAGCCCCTGACCACTGATACCAGAAGGGGAAGAATTATTTGAGGCAGAGGGAAGATTTCCAAACTACTGCCCTCGCAACCCCTCAGTTTGTAGTAACTAATATGGACCAGAAAGACTGGGGGAATGGCAGAAGCAGGAAATCCAACTTTTTACCACACCCATACTTCAAAGATCTTGTTGTTCACCGACTCTCCAGTTTTCTTAAGCTCTTCTTCTACTATTTGGGATTTCTGTCTCTGAATGCTGTGACAGAATCTCTTCTGCTTCCACAGGGGGTCAAACTTCCAGCAGAGATCAAGATGTTAGTCAGTAGCAACAAAGAACAGGAGTCCAGGAACACCTTAAAGACTGACAACATTTGTAGCAGGGGATGAGCTGTTGTGAGTCACTGCTCACTTCTCCAGATACAGCATTTCGGAAAAAAGGGTCTGTCTGCACAGGTGACAGCACCCCCTGCTGGTCAATGGCTCTCATCACCCATACCAAGCAGACAAATCTTACAACACTGTCCCCACCAGAGAACCAGGGCAGCAGTCTTCAAAGGGAACTTTTCCCGCATAAATCAGTTTCTAACATTAAGTAACCGCCTTTGGTTTCAGAGAAGGGAAAAGGCCCTTGCAGATTTACGCTGCCATTTTGCAATGGATGTTAAGTTAACTTGGTCAGAGAGGCAGTGTGTGTGCCTTCCAGAAGATTCTGGGCCTACAGCCCGGCCGCGCCACCCTCCTGCAACCCTTTACTCTATGACAGGTGTGGATGAGCTTGCTAAATGCAAGAGCCACACAGAATAAATGTCAGATGTTTGAGAGCCGCAAAACATGAACATCAGATGATTGAGGATGGATGGATAATAAATAGATGATAGAAAGATGATTGATTGATTCTGGGGAGGAGAGAGGTGGAAAGAAAGCAATTTTAATTTAAGAACATAAGAGAAGCCATGTTGGGTCAGGCCAATGGCCCATCCAGTCCAACACTCTGTGTCACACAGTGGCCAATATACGTGTGTGTGTGTATAAACACACACACACATACACACACACACACACATATATATACATACATACATACTGTGGCTAATAGCCACTGATGGACCTCTGCTCCATACTTTTATCCAATCCCCTCTTAAAGCTGGGTATGCTTGTAGCCGCCGCCACCTCCTGTGGCAGTGAATTCCACATGTTAATCACCCTTTGGGTGAAGAAGTACTTCCTTATAAGAACATAATATTAAACTTTAAATGTGTTCTCCAAGCCACCGGCTGGCTTGGCTTGAAGAAGAAGAAGAAGATATTGGATTTATATCCCGCCCTCCACTCCGAAGAGTCTCAGAGCGGCTCACAATCTCCTTTCCCTTCCTCCCCCACAACAGACACCCTGTGAGGTAGATGAAGATATTGGATTTATATCCCGCCCTCCACTCCGAAGAGTCTCAGAGCGGCTTACAATCTCCTTTCCCTTCCTCCCCCACAACAGTCACCCTGTGAGGTAGATGAAGATATTGGATTTATATCCCGCCCTCCACTCCGAAGAGTCTCAGAGCAGCTCACAATCTCTTTTAACTTCCTCCCCCACAACAGACACCCTGTGAAGTAGGTGGGGCTGAAGAGGGCTCTCACAGCAGCTGCCCTTTCAAGGACAACCTCTGCCAGAGCTATGGCTGACCCAAGGCCATTCCAGCAGCTGCAAGTGAAGGAGTGGGGAATCAAACCCGGTTCTCCCAGATAAGAGTCCACACACTTAACCACTACACCAAACTGGCTCTCCAGAAGTGATTTAAAGAGACAAATGCCTTCTCCGGGCCAGTTGATGGGGTGGTGGGGGCCTCAAGAGCCACACAATATGTGTGAAAGAGCCACATGTGTCTATCGAGCCAGTTTGGCCACCCCTGCTCTATGACTAAGGCCCACCATTCTCTCTGTGTGAGGGGAAAATAGGGGAGGGCGGCTATCCCAAGCTCTCTGGAGGAAGATGGGGAACAAAAACCAAACAGAATTCTTGGTGTATTCTCACCAAAAAAGGCTAAACATCCTTTGTATTTTAGTGTATTTATTTTTTGGAATACTGAATATAATGTAATGCAACAAATATCGGAAAGTTTTTTTTTTTTACATAACACAGCACCCCACCTCGAATGAAAAGATGCTGTCAGCTAACTCCACGCTTGAGAGGAGACGAATGGGACGTTGTAACAGCAGAGTCTCAATTACTCTTCACAATTAAGAAGGATACTGTTACACATTAGTCTCCTACTTTGACATATTTATGGCTCTCCTGTTTCCCCCCCGTAATTAAATCCAAACATATTATGACCTATAAAATTAGCTTGTTATTCCTTTTATTCCTGTAATTCAAGTTGTGCCTTTAAGACCAACAAAGATTTATTCAGGATCTGTTACCTCAAACAGCTTTTATTGAAATATTTTTATTGAAATATTATTTTTCTTAGCTATGCAAGAGGTGAGTTAAACGGGAATTCTGCCAGTGTTCACGGAGCTAGACCACTGAAACTCTTGGCTAGATTAATGGATTTTATTATTGGAAATGATTTTAAATAGTTACATCCCAATCAAAGAATTTCAAGCAGTCTCTGCATTTATCAAAACATATTCATTAAGTTGCTGCTCACCTATGTAGAGGCTTCTGCCTGTGTATATGAAACGTTAGCTTCCATTTCTGTCTTCTTCAGCCGGCCTGCACACAAAAGCTCAGACTTTGAACAAACTTTTGCTGTCAAATATTTCAGGTTTTCACGGCTGGCAACATCATTAGGGTTTGTAGAATCTTTTGGGCTCCAGTAGAACACGGCACTTGAGCCCGAAAGATTCTACAAACCCTAAAAACTTTTGTTGGTCATAAAGGTGCCGCTGGAGTCCAAACAACAGTTGTTCTGCTGCTTCAGTCCAACATGGCTACCCACCTCAGACAGGTCACAGCAAAGCTTTTCTCATCCCTCAATGCTGAGAAAAAGGAGCATTTGTTTAAAGATGCAAAACCCTTATCTGGAAACCGCTAGCCCATTGAGGTACAGGGGAAGGGGTTTCTGAGACCACCCAACACATTGTCAGAGTCCCTTCATACAAGTGTTCCCTAGTGTGAGCTAGCTCACAGTTTTTTAACCTCCGGCTCACACATTTTTGTCTTAGCTTGGGGAAAAATGGCCCGGGAGCAAACAAATTTATGCAGTAGCTCACAACTTTAATGCCAGTAGCTCATGAAGTGGAATTTTTGCTCACAAGATCCCACAGCTTAAAAAGGAGTATTGCTTTATACCCACTAGACTTGTTAAAAACACGGCTGAGAGCAAGCCAAAACAGAGCATGAGAGGAAACTGCTAAGTCATTCAGTTTAAGAAAAATTCCTGTAGGGAAAAACCCAGGATTTCCCTCAGCAAAACCGTACAAGGAAGCACAATTCATCCCTCAGTTCCATTTCACAATGCAGATGATAAAGGAATGTTACTAATATAATCATAACCAGTTAACTACATTTTTGCTTTATTTGTGAATGGCACTATTTCATTTAGGAGGGAAATAAAGATATTAACTGGGGGCCACCTAAAAGATTTCCACTGGTGAGCACAGACATTTCCAGTACTGTAAACTGTCAGAGGGGTTTTGGAATATATTCAAAATGTAAGAGAAGTTCTCCATTTTGTACAACTTGGGGTTTAACAGTAAAAGGGAGAGAAGAAGAAGATGATATTGGATTTATACCCCACTCTACACTCCAAATCTCAGAGTCTCCGAGTGGTCACAATCTCCTTTACCTTCCTCCCCCACAACAGGCACCCTGTGAGGTGGGTGGGGCTGAGAGAGCTCTTACGGCAGCTGCCCTTTCAAGGACAACTCCTATGAGAGTTATGGCTGACCCAAGGCCATTCCAGCAGTTGCAAGAAAGATGCTGCACTCAAACAAACCCTTTCTTCCTAATGGCTAGCTCTGTTAAGAGCTTTGGGGTGATTCTGGACACAGTACTAATATTGGAGAGACCAGTTAATTCAGAGGCAAAAAGGCTTTCTCCCATCTTCATTTAGCCTGGGAGAGGGCTCCCTACTTCTCATCTGGCCATGAGGATCCATGCCACAATTCTCTCGAGGCTAGATTACTACAATGTGTTCTAGCGGGGTCTGCCCTTGAAGCCAGCATGGAAACTCTGGTTAGTACAGAATGCCGTAGCTCATTTGTAATCAGGAGCTCACCAGAGCCTGCATATTAAACTCTTGCAGTCACCGATCCTCTGCCCATCAGTTACTGGGTTCAGTTCAAGATATCGGTTGTCACCTGCAAAGCCCTGCAGGATGGCTTTGCCTAGAGCTTTGCTCGTCTAAGCAAAGGCGGTGCCTTGCAAAGGGACAAGATCAGCAGTTGCCTGCACACGTACAGTCCTCGTAGTCGCCCCCGCTTTGTGGAACAGCCAGCATCTATCTTGCAAACTGTGTACACCAGAATTGCTCAAGAGAGCATTTTCATGACAGCTTGTAGTGTAACGGAATGGTTTAGGATGACACCTTTTTTTAACGAAAAAGGCAAGATTGCACTCTCTTCCAGTGCTATTGGATATACTATCCTGCTCTTATGGCATCGTCTTCTACTTTTTAAATCCTATGTTCTGGATTATTTATCATGTCCGATACTTCTCCCTTTTGGCATTGTAATTGTTACTTTTGCATTCTTTATAGGATGTCTGATTACACTGTTTTATCTCCTGTCGTCTGCCTTGCGTTTCAGCAAGAAGGCCGTAAGTAAAGCAAGCAAACGATCCCAGACTCACAGGGATGGCTATAGGGATGGAACATATGAAGCTGCTTTATACTGAATCAGACCCCCTCGGTCCATCAAAGTCAGTATTGTCTACTCAGACCGGCAGCAGCTCTCCAGGGTCTCAAGCTGAGGTTTTTCATGCCTACTTGCCTGGACCCTTTTTAGTTGGAGATGCCTGGGACCTTCTGCTTACCAAGCAGATACTCTACCACTGAGCCACCATTCCTCTCCTTGGAGGGAAAGTCTCTTTGTGCATGATCAGACATCCCAAACTCTAGGGTTCCTACTTGCTAACTCGGAATTTAAACATCCTGAAAGCTACTTCAGCACAGAGGTTGCCAGCCTCCAGGTGGGGCCTGGAGATTTCTGGCTTTTCCAACGGATAAAAGGAAGTACTTCTTCACCCAAAGGGTGATTGGCATGTGGAATTCACTGCCACAGGAGGTGGCGGCGGCCACAAGCATAGCCACCTTCAAGAGGGGTTTAGATAAAAATATGGAGCAGAGGTCCATCAGTGGCTATTAGCCACAGTGTGTGTGTATATATAAAATTTTTTGCCACTGTGTGACACAGAGTGTTGGACTGGATGGGCCATTGGCCTGATCCAACATGGCTTCTCTTATGTTCTTAACTGATCTCCGGCTGACAGCAATCAACTATCTGGAGAAAATGGCTGCTTGGAAGGGTGGACTCTAGGGCAGGGATGGCCAACAGTAGCTCTCAAGATGTTTTTTTTTGCCTACAACTCCCATCAGCCCCAGCCAGCATGGCCAATGGCTGCTCTAGGGCATTGTACCAAGCCGTGCCGTCTCCCGGATCCACCCTCCCAAAGTCTCCAGGTATTTTCCCACTAGGGTTGCCAGGCCCAATTCAAGAAATATCTGGGGACTTTGGAGGTGGAGCCAGGAGACTTTGGGGGTGGAGCCAGGAGCAGGGGTGTGACAAGCACGATTGCACTCCAAAGGGAGTTTTGGCCATCACATTTAAAGGAACCACATGCCTTTTAAATGCCTTCCCTCCATTGGAAATAATGAAGGGTAGGGATGCCTTCTTTGGGGGCTCATAGAATTGGACCCCCCTGATCCAATCCTTTTGAAACTTGGAGGGAATTTTGAGGAGGGGCATCGCATGCTATGCTGCAAAATTGGTTCCTCTAGCTCAAAAAACAGCTGCCCCAGACACCCACATATCAATTCTCCATTGTGCCCTCTGGGAATCCATCTCCATAGGGTATAATGCAGTGCCCAGCAGCCATTTCCCTCCCCCCCACCCCACTTTCTGATGAAGCGGGGGGGGGGAAGGCCCCCAAACCGGGGGATCCCCTGCCCCCACCTGGGGATTGGCAACCCTATTCCCCACCCACTGCTGGCCTGGCCGACCCTGCTTAGCGCTGAGAAGCAGCGACTTTGGCCCAAGCGGCCCTGAGCGAGCATCGCAGAATCCGAACTCGGGTCTCTCTCCTGGTCCAACCCAAGCGAGCGAGCGAACGGGTTCAGGGACTCGACTGCGGCTTCTCGCGAGTAGGCTTGGAGTTGCATCTCCGACCCGAAAGGAGGCGGCGGCTGAGATCTGGTTGCAAGAGTCGCTCGCATCTGCGCCAAGGCCGTGGGAAAAAAAATTGCCATTTCTCTTTGCATTGGGAGGGGAAAAAAGACCCTCGCCCCGATCCGGATCATCCCTTTGGCGCAGCAAAAAAAAAAAGAGTGGAAGGAGCAATGGGGCGAATGAAGCCCTGCCCGCCAGACCCCCCCCCTCCACATTACACCCTTGCAATGCAGCCCCCCCTCCCCTCGCCGCCTCCTTTTTCCTGCATTGTGCAGGGGGCTGGACTAGATGACCCTAGAGGGCCCTTCCCCGCCCCCTTCTATGATTCTCCTCTCACCTGTCCGCCGGAGCAGGCAGCATCGCCGCCGCAGGAGCCCGGAGCGGAGCCGGCCGGCCAGCTGGGCAGCCTCCCCGCGACAAGGAAAAGGTCGGCAGGGGGCGGGGCGTTTCCCGGCGTGCCTCGTCAGGCCACGCCCCTCTCTCCATCTCTCTCTCTCTCGCTGCAAAATCGGAGCCGCTGCAAAAAAGGGAGTCTTCCTGTGGCGCAAACAGGCCTCTTCCCCGGATTCTTTTTTTTTTTAAGATTGTAAACAGCATTGCAAATAACATTGCAGTGCAGGCAATAAGAATCAGTCAGTCCTAAGGGAACTCAACTCAGACTGTTCCCTGGAAGGTCAGATGCTGAAGCTCAAATCCTTGGGCCCCCCAAAATGAGAAGGGAGCACTCCCTGGAGAAGACCCCGATGCTGGGAAAGACGGAAGGCAAAAGAAGAAGGGGACACCAAAAGATGAGATGGCTGGACAGCATTACTGATCTCACTAATATGGATTTGAGCAGACTTCAGAGGATGGTGGAAGACAGGAGGGCCTGGTGTGACTTTGTCCGTGGGGTCGCAAGGAGTCGGACTCGACTGTGTGACTGAACAACAACAAATAATAATGTATGGCTGTGAGAGCTGGACCATAAGGAACGCTGAGCGCAGAAGAATAGATGCTTTTGAGATGTGGTGCTGGAGAAGACTCTTGAGAGTCCCTTGGACTGCAAGAAGATCCAGTCAGCCAGTTCTAAGGGGAAATCAACCCAGACTGTTCACTGGAAGGTCAGATGCTGAAGCTGAAGCTCAAATCCTTTGGCCACCCAATGAGAAGGGAGCACTCCCTGGAGAAGACCCCGATGCTGGGAAAGACGGAAGGCAAAAGAAGAAGGGGACAGCAAAAGATGAGATGGCTGGACAGCATTACTGATGTCACTAACACAAATTCGAGCAGACTTCAGAGGATGGTGGAGGAGGGCCTGGCGTGACTTGGTCCGTGGGGTCGCAAAGAGTCGGACTCAACTGTGCGACTGAACAACAACAACAAAATAATATTGACTCTAGCTAAGTATGTATGGACAAGAATGGTCTTCATTTGTAGGTTACGTAGCAACTCATGATCTCCAACCATACAATTCTGGATTTGTAATTTATTTTATTTTATTGCCAACGATCCCAGGCAGCTTCCCCCGTGGGAACTGCCCATTAGGTGGGCAGGAAAAAGACAGGCAATCGGAGAAAGGGAACTCCATGTCATAAGAACATAAGAGAAGCCACTTTGGATTAGACCAATGGCCCATCCAGTCCAACACTCTGTGTCACACAGTGGGCAAAACCCAAGGGCCAGCAAGAGGTCCATCAATGAAGTCAGAACTCCTGAAGCCCTCCCACTGTTGCCCCCCCCCAGGCACCAAGAATACAAAACATCACTGTAGATAGATAGATAGACAGACAGACAGACAGACAGACAGACAGACAGATAGATAGATAGGCCAAGTTGGGAGCAGACCAATGGCCCATCCAGTCCAACACTGTGTCACCCGGTGGCCAAAACCCAGGGGCAATCAGGAGGTCCACCAGTGGGGCCAGAACTCCAGAAGCTCTCCCATTGTTGCCCCCCAAGCACCAAGAAGAGAGCATTGCTGCCCCATATATAAGAACATAAGATAAGCCATGTTGGATCAGGCCAATGGCCAAAACCCAGGGGCCATCAGGAGGTCCATCAGGGGGACCAAAACTCCAGAAGCCCTCCCACTGTTGCCCCCCAAGCACCCAGAAGACAAAGCATCACTGCTCCAGATATAAGAACGTAAGAAGCCATGTTGGATCAGGCCAATGGCCAAAACCCAGGGGCCATTAGGAGGTCCAACATTGGAGCCAGAACTCTAGAAGCCCTTCTGCTCTTGCCCCCCAAGCACCAGGAATACAGAGCATCAATGCCCCAGACATAAGAGAAGCCATGTTGGATCAGGCCAATGGACCACCCAGTCCAACACTCTGTGTCACATAAGAACATAAGAGAAGCCATGTTGGATCAGGCCAATGGACCACCCAGTCCAACACTCTGTGTCACATAAGAACATAAGAGAAGCCATGTTGGATCAGGCCAATGGCCCATCCAGTTCAACATTCTGTGTCACAGTGTCCATAACCCAGGGACCACCAGGAGGTCCATCATCATGGCCAGAACTCCAGAAGCCTTCCCTGTCTTGTCTCAAAAACAACCTTTAGACTCAATTTGTCTAGGTGAGGTATGGATGCTCTGTTCATCATCATAGCCCCTGAATGAAACTTCTCCTCAGCTCCTTTTCTACCTGGGGGGACCCTTTCAAGAACTCTAGAGCCAGCTGTGGGGTAGAAGTGTCAGACTGAGATCAGGAAGAATCAGGTTCAAATCCCCACTCGTTCCATGGAAACTTGCTGGGTGACCTCGGGCCAGTCACTCCCTCAGCCTAACTTACCTCACAGGGTGCCTGTTGTGGGGATAAAATGGAGGAGGGGAACAATGGGAAGTTGCTTTTGAGTCCCCGCTGGGGAGAAAGGTAGGGTACTAATAGGCAAATGCCTTCCCAGATAGCCATGCTACCCAAAGACATCAGATGAGAGGGTCTTTCTCAGCAGAGCAGAGGATCTGACCAAGGGGCTGACCTTTTTGTTGTTCAGTCGCACGGTCGAGTCCGACTCTTTATGACCGCACGGACCAAGTCACGCCAAGCCCTCCTGTCTTCCACCATCCACCAAAGTCTGCTCAAATTTGTGTTTGTTACATCAGTAACGCTGTCCAGTCATCTCTTTTGCCGTCCCCTTCTTCTTTTGCCTTCTGTCTTTCCCAGCATCAGGGTTTTCTCCAGGGAGTGCTCCCTTCTCATTTGGTAGCCAAAGGATTTCAGCTTCAGCATCTGACCTTCCACAGAACAGTCAGGGTGGATTTCCCTTAGGACTGACTGATTGGAACTTCTTGCAGTCCAAGGGACTCTCAAGAGTCTTCTCCAGCACCACAGCTCAAAAGCTGACCTTGAATGATAGCAGAGATCAGGAAGCCACAAACCAAACGCGGTTGCTAAAATACCTTGGACCAGGAGATTTTTATTAGGCAATTATTTACATATTCACAGAGACGCATTCAGCTACGGAGCTACGTTCGCCCACTTCACTCAACAGAAGCCCAAGAGGATGCCTGGGTGCCCCCAACTAGCACGGATGGAGGGCAGGCAGGGGGAGTTCACGCAACTGGTCCAACACACTCTCCGTCACAGCACCCATTGCAAAGAAGAAGACTGCAGATTTATACTCCGCCCTTCTCCCTGAATCAGAGAGGCTCACAATCTCCTATATCTTCTCCCCCCACAACAGACACCCTGTGAGGTGGGTGGGGCTGAGAGCGCTCTCATAGCAGCTGCCCTTTCAAGGACAACTCCTGCGAGAGCTATGGCTGACCCAAGGCCATTCCAGCAGCTGCAAGTGGAGTGGAGAAGAAGACGACTGCAGATTTATACCCCGCCCTTCTCCCTGAATCAGAGACTCAGAGCGGCTCACAATCTCCTATATCTTCTCCCCCCACAACAGACACCCTGTGAGGTGGGTGCGGCTGAGAGGGCTCTCACAGCAGCTGACCATTCAAGGACAGAGCGGCTCACAATCTCCTATATCTTCTCCCCCCCACAGCAGACACCCTGTGAGGTGGGTGCGGCTGAGAGGGCTCTCACAGCAGCTGACCATTCAAGGACAGAGCGGCTCACAATCTCCTCTATCTTCTCCCCCCCACAGCAGACACCCTGTGAGGTGGGTGCGGCTGGAGAGGGCTCTGAGAGCAGCTGCCCTTTCAAGGACAACCTCTGCCAGAGCTCTGGCTGACCCAAGGCCATTCCAGCAGGTGCAAGTGGAGGAGTGGGGAATCAAACCCGGTTCTCCCAGATAAGAGAGCTCTGGCTGACCCAAGGGCATTCCAGCAGCTGCAAGTGGAGGAGTGGGGGGAATCAAACCCAGATAAGTCCACGCACTTAACCGCTACACCAAACTGGCTCTCAAACAGCACTTAACCACTACACCAAAGAAATCCCTTGCGGGTTGCACGGTGGTCGTGGTGCACGCAGCATCACACTTTGGACTTGACAATCCCGCACTGCCGCCAAAGGCAGGCTTAGAAAGGGAGCGAAGCAAATTTATGAAGGACAGACCCATGAATGGGAAAGAGCCGTGACGCTGGAAGGGAACCTTCGTGTCCTGAGGCGGGAGCCCTTGGGAGACCAGTGCTAGGGGTGACGCTGGGGAAGCCTTGGGCCTCTAGTGTCCTGCTCACAAGCCTTTTGGGAGGGGGGGTATCTGGTGGGCCTGTCTGTCAAACAGGGTGCTGAACTAGGTGGACTCCTGGTCTGATCCAGCAGGGCACTTCTTGAGTGAGTGCATAGAGCCAGCATAGTGCAGGGGTGGCCAACAGTAGCTCTCCAGATGTTTTTTTGTCTTCAACTCCCATCAGCCCCAGCCATTGGCCATTCTGGCTGGGGCTGATGGGAGTTGTAGGGAAAAAACATCTGGAAAGCTACCGTTGGCCACCCCTGGCATAGTGGGTAGAAGGTCCTGGGTTCAAATCCCTACTTCTACCACAGAAACTTGCTGGTTGACCTCGGGTCCATAACAAACTCTCAGCCTGGCCCGCCTTATGGGGCTGGTGTTATGACAGAATGCTGGAGGACAGAAAGGTGTTTTAAGCTGCCTGGAATCCTAGCTGGGGAGAAAAGTGGGATATAAATGTATGTATATATAGAAGTCTGCATAGCTGGTTGGCTGAGGAGGGAACCTAGCATTTGAAGTCCCCTAGAATAAAAAAGGTAAAGGTAATTCCCTGTGCAAGCACCAGTCGTTCCCGACTCTGGGGTGACATCGCATTGTGGTGTTTTTGCAGCAGACTTTTTAACGGGGTGGTTTGCCATTGCCTTCCCCAGTCATCTACACCTTCCCCACAGTAAGCTGGGGACTCATTTTACCAATCTCGGAAGGATGAAAGGCTGAGTCAACCTCGAGCTGGCTACCTGAACCCAGCTTCCTCTGGGATTGAACTCAGGCCGTGAGCAGAGAGCTCAGACTGCAGTACTGCAGCTCACCACTCTGTGCCCACAGAATTAGCCCCATACAGACAGAACTTTCCCATCCGATGGAACAGGACTAAGTTCTTTATTCACAGCCATAATCCCGGACTACCTTATACCAAAGCCCTTTGGTCTTTCAAAGTCAGTACTGTCTACTCAAACTGGCCATGGCTCTCCAAGGTCTTCCACATCACCTTGTAACTGGATATGCCGAGGATTGAACTTGGGACTTTCTGTATGCCAAGCAGATGCTCTGCCACTGAGCCACAGGTCTCTGCTTCAGATCCAAAGCAACATTTCAAAGCAATCCTATTGTATAGGCAGAAGTACAAATCTGCACCGAAAAAGCATGTTTCTATGGCATGTTTCTGCTACGGAAATCAAGCATACACATGCTGGCATAGGTTACTCAAACCATGCAAGGCAGGGGAGAGGTAGAAGAAAAAGACGTTGGATTTGTATCCCGCCCTCCACTCTGAATCTCAGAGCGGTCACAATCTCCTTTACCTTCCCCCCCACAAACAGACACTCTGTGAGGTGGGTGGGGTTGAGAGGGCTCTCACAGCAGCTGCCCTTTCAAGGACAACCTCTGCCAGAGCTCTGGCTGACCCAAGGCCATTCCAGCAGCTGCAAGTGGAGGAGTGGGGAATCAAACCCGGTTCTCCCAGATAAGAGAGCTCTGGCTGACCCAAGGGCATTCCAGCAGCTGCAAGTGGAGGAGTGGGGGGAATCAAACCCAGATAAGTCCACGCACTTAACCGCTACACCAAACTGGCTCTCAAACAGCACTTAACCACTACACCAAAGAAATCCCTTGCGGGTTGCACGGTGGTCGTGGTGCACGCAGCATCACACTTTGGACTTGACAATCCCGCACTGCCGCCAAAGGCAGGCTTAGAAAGGGAGCGAAGCAAATTTATGAAGGACAGACCCATGAATGGGAAAGAGCCGTGACGCTGGAAGGGAACCTTCGTGTCCTGAGGCGGGAGCCCTTGGGAGACCAGTGCTAGGGGTGACGCTGGGGAAGCCTTGGGCCTCTAGTGTCCTGCTCACAAGCCTTTTGGGAGGGGGGGTATCTGGTGGGCCTGTCTGTCAAACAGGGTGCTGAACTAGGTGGACTCCTGGTCTGATCCAGCAGGGCACTTCTTGAGTGAGTGCATAGAGCCAGCATAGTGCAGGGGTGGCCAACAGTAGCTCTCCAGATGTTTTTTTGTCTTCAACTCCCATCAGCCCCAGCCATTGGCCATTCTGGCTGGGGCTGATGGGAGTTGTAGGGAAAAAACATCTGGAAAGCTACCGTTGGCCACCCCTGGCATAGTGGGTAGAAGGTCCTGGGTTCAAATCCCTACTTCTACCACAGAAACTTGCTGGTTGACTTCGGGTCCATAACAAACTCTCAGCCTGGCCCGCCTTATGGGGCTGGTGTTATGACAGAATGCTGGAGGACAGAAAGGTGTTTTAAGCTGCCTGGAATCCTAGCTGGGGAGAAAAGTGGGATATAAATGTATGTATATATAGAAGTCTGCATAGCTGGTTGGCTGAGGAGGGAACCTAGCATTTGAAGTCCCCTAGAATAAAAAAGGTAAAGGTAATTCCCTGTGCAAGCACCAGTCGTTCCCGACTCTGGGGTGACATCGCATTGTGGTGTTTTTGCAGCAGACTTTTTAACGGGGTGGTTTGCCATTGCCTTCCCCAGTCATCTACACCTTCCCCACAGTAAGCTGGGGACTCATTTTACCAATCTCGGAAGGATGAAAGGCTGAGTCAACCTCGAGCTGGCTACCTGAACCCAGCTTCCTCTGGGATTGAACTCAGGCCGTGAGCAGAGAGCTCAGACTGCAGTACTGCAGCTCACCACTCTGTGCCCACAGAATTAGCCCCATACAGACAGAACTTTCCCATCCGATGGAACAGGACTAAGTTCTTTATTCACAGCCATAATCCCGGACTACCTTATACCAAAGCCCTTTGGTCTTTCAAAGTCAGTACTGTCTACTCAAACTGGCCATGGCTCTCCAAGGTCTTCCACATCACCTTGTAACTGGATATGCCGAGGATTGAACTTGGGACTTTCTGTATGCCAAGCAGATGCTCTGCCACTGAGCCACAGGTCTCTGCTTCAGATCCAAAGCAACATTTCAAAGCAATCCTATTGTATAGGCAGAAGTACAAATCTGCACCGAAAAAGCATGTTTCTATGGCATGTTTCTGCTACGGAAATCAAGCATACACATGCTGGCATAGGTTACTCAAACCATGCAAGGCAGGGGAGAGGTAGAAGAAAAAGACGTTGGATTTGTATCCCGCCCTCCACTCTGAATCTCAGAGCGGTCACAATCTCCTTTACCTTCCCCCCCACAAACAGACACTCTGTGAGGTGGGTGGGGTTGAGAGGGCTCTCACAGCAGCTGCCCTTTCAAGGACAACCTCTGCCAGAGCTCTGGCTGACCCAAGGCCATTCCAGCAGCTGCAAGTGGAGGAGTGGGGAATCAAACCCGGTTCTCCCAGATAAGAGTCCGCACACTTAACCACTACACCAAACTGGCACTGAAGTCTTCCTGTGCTCACCACCATCAGTGGAAGATGATTGGGGCATTATGGGACATATGGCCCAGACCAAGGAAGTCCTGTGGCCCCCAAAGCAAGGACATTTCAAGGACAGCGACGCTCAGATCCAGTCGGTGAGAAACCACAGGATGAGTTTATCATCGTATCCCGAGTCCGCTCTCTCCCGGCTGCCAGCAGCTCTCCAGAGCAACAGCCAATCAGGGCTTTTCCAGGTCTGTTAAAGAACCAATCTGTTCCCCCGCCCCACCGTTACATTCTTCCTGTTTTTGAAACCTGTCCCCTTCAGCGCTAGAAAAATCCCTTTTCAGGTTGAACCAATGTTCTTAGAATGCTGAATTTTGTGCAGATACCGCACTTGCCTAGGGATGGTCAGTCACGCATTCGGTTACAAAGAGAGATAATTCATAAGCCCATTTCCCAGACAGGAACACCAGGGCTGAGAAACCAGGATGTGTCCCCTCATCAGCCGTTCTGTGTGTGTGCTTGTTAACTGCTGTGGGATTTCAATCCAAGCTCCCAGGGTCAAGATCCAAGATGTCCCAGTGCTTGCAAAGAGGTGGCTCGTGATGGTCTGAATATTCATCCACCCACCGGCAACTGCCAAGAATCCACAGTGTCTGGCTGACATCCTTTAGTGCCACGACGGCAGGGTCACAGTTTGCCTTTCAGACGGCTTTCTTTGCGCCGGATATGCTCTGCTCGGGCGGCAAGACCGTCTCGATCTGAAACGACACGATCTGGTTCTTCTTTAGCTTCTTCAGCATCTGAGTGTCGCTGCTGCTAAACACCCCGTCCTCCATCTTGAAAGTCAGAGACGAGAGGCCCCTCATCTTCCGCTTGTGGCTCTTCCTTTCCTGTTTGTATGCGGCGGCCATATTGGCGATCACCTGCCAAGGACACGGAGGACTGAAGGTTTATTCCCTCTGCTGAGAGAATTAGCCCGCCCCAACCGGAGGGCAGCTTGGAGCACTTTGGATTTTAAAAACAATTCCATCCATCGTCTCCTCCAAGAGGCTCAACATATATGAGGTCATCAGGACTCCTTTCATATTACGCTACAACCCCCCTAAATGTAGCCAATCCTCTAAGAGCTTACAGGGCTCTTCTTGCAGGGCCTACTGTAAGCTCTTGGAGGATTGGCTACATCAGGGGTGGGTGGCCTAATATGTAAAGGAGTTCCGGCTACAAAAAAAGCCCTGTGTATACCCACTTTTTTTGGTTACCCTATGCACTACTGATTTGGCACGGGTTCTTGCTTTTAACATGCCCACATCCAGGGCTTTTTTTTTTGTAGCAGGAACTCCTTTGCATATTAGGCCACACCCCATGATGTAGCCAATCCTCCTGTAGCTAACAGTAGGCCCTGTACTAAGAGCCCTGTAAGCTCTTGGAGGATTGGCCACAACAAGGGTGTGTGGCCTAATATGCAAAGGAGTTCCTGCTACAAAAAAAAAAAGCCCTGGTCATTCTACTTTTTTGCCCCCTACAACCCAGTGAGGTAGGTTCCGTGGAGAGACAAAGCCTTACTTATGGTCGCCTGGTAAACCGCATGCCTGAGTTGGAATCTGAATCCAGTTCATTCAGCTGGGTACCCACACTGTGCTGACAGGTGGGATCCGGTTCCGTAACTAGGCATAACAGATAATTAAACAGACCCATGCACCAACAATAGAGGGAAACGGGAGAGATGGGAATGTCGAAGCATGTTCTTAGGAGAAGAGAAGAGTTGGGTTTTTTATACCCGCCCTAAGAATTTCAAAGCAGCTTACAATCTCCTTCCCTTCCTCTCCCCGCAACAGACACCCTGTGAGGTAGGTGGGGCTGCGAGAGCTCTGTGACTGACCCAAAGTCACCCAGTAGTTGCATGTGGAGGAGCAGCAGGGAATCCAACCTGGTTCTCCAGATTAGAGTCCACCACTCTTCACCGCTGCACCACACTGGCTCTCCAGAAGTATCAAGGTAACTACATATAACAGAAGAGGAAATGGACTCCGCAGTTATCTCTCAAGAAGCCCCCTTTGTGGCATCTACAATGAGGCTCAAGGGAGGGGGTTTTCTCTCTGGAGCGTTTTCGTGGAGATGATGCCCACACCTGCCTACATCTCCAAAAGGCGCTTCTGTGCAGGAAGAGGAGTGGATCTTGCACATGTAAGACAACCCCAACCTGGGCATAACTTGATTCCCTGAACAAGAAATGCCAAAGCTGTGAATGAGAGGGTATTAACTCTTCATTTATGTTACAAACACCCTGCCCATGAGAGATATAACATATGTTATCTCTCTCTCAGCTTGACTTCGCGAACGAAGATTTAAGAAGGGTGCAGTAGTCCACGTCTGCTGCAGGCTCGCTGGTGGCTGACAAGACCAATGCGGGACAGGCAGATCCGGCCACAGTGGCTGCAGGGAAACGTCTGATTTGGGGTTGGTGCTGTAGCAGTGCGATTCTTCCTCAATCTCCTTTTGTCAAGACCAGCTATGCGTGCGTTCTCAAAGGAAGAGACAGCCTGGTGGATATGTTATACTGCAAGCCAAAAACTCCATGCAGAAATTCAGGAGTACATCCGGATTCCTGTATCTGCATGCAAGGTCTTTTGTGATCTGAATTTCTGAATCTAGCTTATCTGTGCAGAACTTCAGGAGTACATCCGGATTCCTGTATCTACATGCAAGATTTTCTGTCATCTGAATGGATGCAGAAATTCAGTACCTTCGTAGTCCTGTATCTCCATGCAAGATTTTCTGCAATCTGAACTTCTGAATATCGTTTTTGGCTTGCAATATAACATATATAACATGCATCATAATGCTTGTGGATAGGATTTGTAATATAAGTGGATTGTTATACGCTCTTGTTCATGGGGCATGCTTTTGGTATTTAAGAACAGCGGAAGAGCCCTGCTGGATCAGAGGCAGTGGTTCATCTGGTCCAGCATTCTGTCTCACAGTGGCCAACCAGTTCCTCTGGAGGGCCCAAAACAGGGTATAGAGGCCAAGGCCTTCATAAGAACATCAGAAGAGCCTTGCGGGATGAGATCAGTGGCCCATCTAGTCCAGCATCCTGTCTCACACAGGGGCCAACCAGGGCAGAGAGGCTGAGGCCTTCATAAGAACATGAGAAGAGCCCTGCTGGATCAAAGGCAGTGGTCCATCTAGTCCAGCATCCTGTCTCACAGTGGCCAACCAGTTCCTCTGGAGGGCCCAAAACAGGGTATAGAGGCCAAAGCCTTCATAAGAACATCGGAAGAGCCTTGCTGGCCCATCTAATCCAGCATCCTGTCACACACAGAGGAACTGGTTGGCCAACAATAGGGCAGAGAGGCTGAGGCCTTCATAAGAACATCAGAAGAGCCCTGCTGGATCAGACCAGTGAAGGTCCATTTAGCCCAGCCTCCTGTCTCACCCAGTGGTCAATCAGTTCCTCTGGAGGGCCAACAACAGGGCAGAGAGGCTGAGGCCTTCCCCTCAGAAGAGCCCTGCTGGGTCAGACCAGTGAGGGTCCATTTAGTTCAGCCTCCTGTCTCACACAGTGGCCTCAATCAGTTCCTCTGGAGGGCCAACAACAGGGCAGAGAGGCTGAGGCCTTCGTGTCATTCTTCCCCTGAGGATGCCTTCTGGCTCTGGGACTCAGAAACTTTGTAAACTGTTCCCCAGTGGACATGCCTAGAATCAGAATGCACAGATTGTGAGCTCAAACTTTCTAGCTTGTCCTGCAGCCTTGAGATGAGACCCACAAATAGGTCCCTCTAGCTGAAGCAGCCAATGTTTCCTTCTGATTGGGGCTAAGACTGGGCTACCTAGTGGCACCTGTGAAGCCCAGAGTGTTCAAAGAGAAAGGGCCACGGGTGACGACCACTTACGATCTCTTTCACTGCATTCTGCTGCTCCTGAACAGCAGCTGTGAAGGATGGGAGGCCGTTGGTTCTCAAGGGACTGGTGCCCGGCTCTTTGGGGTCCTTGACGTACTCAGCCTAGAAGAAGAAGACGACCGCAGATTTATACCCCGCCCTTCTCTCTGAATCAGAGTCTCAGAGCGGCTCACAATCTCCTTTATCTCCTTCCCCCACAACAGACACCCTGTGAGGTAGGTGGGGCTGAGAGAGCTCTCACAGCAGCTGCCCTTTCAAGGACAACTCCTAAGAGAGTTCTGGTTGACCCAAGACCATATCAGCAGGTGCAAGTGGAGGAGTGGGGAATCAAACCCGGTTCTCCCAGATAAGAGAGCTCTGGATGACCCCAGGCCATTCCAGCAGGTGCAAGTGGAGGAGTGGGGAATCAAACCCGGTTCTCCCAGATAAGAGAGCTCTGGATGACCCCAGGCCATTCCAGCAGGTGCAAGTGAAGGAGTGGGGAATCAAACCCGGTTCTCCCTGATAAGAGAGCTCTGGCTGACCCAAGGCCATTCCAGCAGGTGCAAGTGGAGGAGTGGGGAATCAAACCCAGATCTCCCTGATAAGAGAGCTATGGCTGACCCAAGGCCATTCCAGCAGGTGCAAGTGGAGGAGTGGGGAATCAAACCCGGTTCTCCCAGATAAGAGAGCTCTGGCTGACCCAAGGCCATTCCAGCAGGTGCAAGTGGAGGAGTGGGGAATCAAACCCGGTTCTCCCAGATAAGAGTCCGCACACTTCACCGCCACACCAAACTGGCTCTCTAGAAAGAAGACAGGGAGAAAGATGACGAGGCTGAGAACTAGTTTGAATCGCTTCCTCTCCCACACACGTATCCACAGAACGAAGTTTGAGTCCCAGGGGCACCTTTAAGACTGACAAAGTTTAATTCTGGGAATAAGCTTTTGTGTGCAGGCACACTCTGAAGCACCAACGAAGTTTAATTCTGGATATAATCTTATACCCAGAATTAAACTTCGCTGGTCTTCAAGGCGCCGCTGGACTCAAACCGTTCTGTTGCTTTCGATCGACGTGGCTGCCCACCTGAATCTACACATATCTACACCGTGGCTATTGGCTGATTTAGAATATTTCTGTGGCTGCTCCCATCGACGCTGCAATCTTGTTTTAAACTGGACAAGTGGTTCTACCCTACCCAGACCCAGGAGGCCGAATTAGGGATGAGAAACTCGGGGAAAGTCACACTCTACAATGACTTTGGTGTTCCACCCTGCTCTGGGTTGTGAGACAGAAGGGAAAGGTAGCCTCTGCCTTGGCGACTTCCCCGGGGGGTTCTGTCAGCTTTTTCTGCTGCTCTGCTTAAGTCATTGGTCAAAGCAGCTCATAATTACACCACAAGAATGATCAAAGAACAAAAATTCAAGTTAAAAACCATTTACGAAGGACAAATATCCTGGTAACCTACAGCCTGAAACCACAGCAGATTTTTAGAATAAATAAAACATTTATAGAAAGAAGAAGAAGAAGAAGAAGAAGAAGAAGAAGAAGAAGAAGAAGAAGAAGAAGAAGAAGAAGAAGAAGAAGAAGAAGAAGAAGAAGAAGAAGAAGAAGAAGAAGAAGAAGAAGAAGAAGAAGAAGAAGATGATGATGATATTGGATTTATATCCCGCCCTCCACTCCAAAGAGTCTCAGAGCGGCTCACAATCTCCTTTACCTTCCTCCCCCACAACAGACACCCTGTAAGGTGGGTGGGGCTGGAGAGGGCTCTCATAGCAGCTGCCCTTTCAAGGACAACCTCTGCCAGAGCTATGGCTGACCCAAGGCCATGCTAGCAGGTGCAGGTGGAGGAGTGGGGAATCAAACCCGGTTCTCCCAGATAAGAGTCCGCACACTTAACCACTACACCAAACTGGCTCTCCAGTGAGACAACCACGCAACTCGCAGAAAGGAGTCCCAAAGCTGCTGTGAGCACACTCTGTCATTCTCTACCGTGCCGTTCTGCGATTTTAAAAAACCATTACCTCAGAAGACAGGCAGACGTATCTGTTGTAGAGGAGGAAGAAAGGGGTGTATTTGGTCACAGAGCTGACGGACGTGCGGAAGTCAAACAGAAGAGGGTCTAGCGATTCATCCCAGTCACTCGGTTTCTTGTTCACAAGGCTGGAGACGGAGGATTTCAAAAGTTCGTTGGTTCGGCTGTCCAGGCCGTTGCAGCTGCCTGGATCGGCCGGGGTCAGAATTTGGTTGATGTTCCATCGTTCAGACAAAAGTCGGGTCACCTACAAAGCACACTGGGCCTCAGACGACAGGAAGTAAAACACTTAAGTACAGGCTACGTACATCTAAATGTACCTACTGGTGCACCCAGTAAAGTCCAGCCGCAGAAATGGAAACAGATAACCAGAGGCGTTGAACTCACTTGTTAAGGGGGATGGATCTGACATAAATGAGACTTTTTCGGGCCGGGCCATGTATGCCATAAAATGTAATGCCAGGTACCAGACATATAAACGTTATAAAGGACACAGGCAAACTCAATTAATATTATTTTTTTACTCAAAATACAAACAGGCTGAAAACATGAATGCTCTTGCAGTATTTCCCTCCTGTATCTGCCTGAGGTCCACCTTCCCGCTTCCACCGCCTGTTACCCACGAGTACTGGGACAGGATACAGGGACAAAATGCACAGCCTCTAAGGGCAAGGTAGTCCCCTGTGCGAGCACCAGTCGTTTCCGACTCTGGGGTGACGTCGCATCACAACGTTTTCACGGCAGATTTTTTACAGGGTGGTTTGCCATTGCCTTCCCCAGTCATCTACACTCCCCCCCCCCCCCCCCAACAAGCTAGGTACTCATTTGACCGACCTTGGAAGGATGGAAGGCTGAGTCAACCTGGAGCTGGCTACTTGAACCCAGCTTCCACCGGGATCGAACACAGGGCATGAGCAGAGAGCTTTGTCTGCAGCACTGCAGTTTTACCACTCTGCGTCACGGGGCTGCTTTTGCACAGCCTCTATCATTTGGTTTAGTGGTTAAGTGTGCAGACTCTTATCTGGGAGAACCGGGTGTGATTCCCCACTCCTCCACTTGCAGGTGCTGGAATGGCCTTGGGTCAGCCGTAGCTATCGCAGGAGTTGTCCTTGAAAGGGCAGCTGCTGTGAGAGCTCTCTCAGCCCCACCTACCTCACAGGGTGTTTGTTGTGGGGGAGGAAGATAAAGGAGATTGTGAGCCACTCTGAGTGGAGGGTGGGATATAAATCCAATATCTTCTTTATCTTCTTCATCATCTGGCAATAAAGACAATGACCAGTTGCTTGTGGGATAGATCAGAGCCCTAGACAGGCTGGTTCTGGCCCATGAGCTATATGTCTGAAGAAGAAGATGTTGGATTTATATCCCGCCCTTCACTCTGAATCTCCTTTACCTGCCTCCCTCACAACAGACACCCTGATGGATGGGGCTGAGAGAGCTCGGACAGAAGCTTCCCTTTTAAGAACAACTCTGTGAGAGCTATGGCTGACCCAAGGTCATTCCAGCAGCTGCAAGTGGAGGAGTCAAAAGTGGGGAATCAAACCCGGTTCTCCCAGATATGAGTCCGCGCACTTTACCACTGCACCAAACTGACATCCCTGGTCCACTGAGTCCAGCGTTCTGTCAATGGCTGACCAGTTCCTCTGGAGGGCCAACCACAGGGCACAGAGACCGAGGCCTTTCCCTGATGTTGCCTCCTGGCTCTGGGATTCAGAGGATTAGTACCTCTGAATGTGGAGGTTCCCTTCCATAACCATGGCTAGTAGCCCTTGATAGACTAATCCTCCATGAATCTATCAAATTCCCTTTTAAAGCTGTCTATTTTTCTGGCCATTGCTACACCCTGTGGCAGCAAATCCCCCATTGTAATCACTCTCTGTGTAAAGTGGTATTTCCTTCTGTCCGTCTTGAACCTACTGCCCATCGTCCTCTTTAGATGCCCTTGAGTTCTAGTATCTTGGGAGAGAGAGAAGAAGTTGTCTTTGTCAACTCTCTCTACCACGTGCGTAATTTTATAAATCTCTCTCATGTTCTCCCCTTAGTTGTCTCTTTTCTAAGCTAAAAAGTCCCAGACACTTCAGCCTTTCCTCCGAGGGAAGGTTTCTTGACTAGAGAAGTGTGGGATTGTGAAGTGCAAAAGAAAGACCCTCTGCTCACAATGCAACCCCCCCCCACCTACCTCTTCGCAGAAGTCCCAGCTCAAACTGCAGAAGATATTCTTGGACGCGCCAAACCTGGTTAACGAAAAGACAAAGCACCCAATCAGTGCCCACGCTGTGTCCTTAGCCCACCTCCACAGGGCCCAGATCCAGGGGACCTCCAGGTTGCAACGACAACGGATGGGAAGCAGGCAGGCTGCCCTCCACTGCACTCAAATCCGTCACACCTAGACTGGACTACTGCAATGCACTGTACTGGAGGCTACCCTTGAAGAGTGTTTCTGCTTCATTGGATGCCCTCAAGTTCTAGTCTTTTGGGAGAGGGGAAAAAATTATCTGTGTCATGTCGCTCCACCCGATGCATAATTTTATAAATCTCTGTCATGTTCCTCCTCCCCCCCCGGTCTCTTTTCTAAATGGAAATGTCCCAGACTCTTCAGACTTTCCTCTTCAGCCTTTTGAGCCATTTTGGTGTAGTGGTTAAGTGCGCGGACTCTTATCTGGGAGAACCAGATTTGATTCCCCACTCCTCCACTTGCACCTGCTGGAATGGCCTTGGGTTAGCCAGAGCTCTCACAGGAGTTGTCCTTCAAAAGGCAGCTGCTGTAAAAGCTCTCTCAGCCCCACCCACCTCACAGTGTGTCTGTCTCCTGAGAGCCAGTTTGGTGTAGTGGTTAAGTGTGTGGACTCTTATCTGGGAGAACCACGTTTGATTCCCCACTCCTCCACTTGCACCTGCTGGAATGGCCTTGGGTTAGCCAGAGCTATCGCAGGAGTTGTCCTTGAAAGGGCAGCTGCTGTAAAAGCTCTCTCAGCCCCACCCACCTCACAGGGTGTCTGTCTCCTGAGAGCCAGTTTGATGTAGTGGTTAAGTGTGCGGACTCTTATCTGGGAGAACCGGGTTTGATTCCCCACTCCTCCACTTGCACCTGCTGGAATGGCCTTGGGTTAGCCATAGCTCTCGCAGGAGTTGTCCTTCAAAAGGCAGCTGCTGTAAAAGCTCTCTCAGCCCCACCCACCTCACAGTGTGTCTGTCTCCTGAGAGCCAGTTTGGTGTAGTGGTTAAGTGTGTGGACTCTTATCTGGGAGAACCACGTTTGATTCCCCACTCCTCCACTTGCACCTGCTGGAATGGCCTTGGGTTAGCCAGAGCTATCGCAGGAGTTGTCCTTGAAAGGGCAGCTGCTGTAAAAGCTCTCTCAGCCCCACCCACCTCACAGGGTGTCTGTCTCCTGAGAGCCAGTTTGATGTAGTGGTTAAGTGTGCGGACTCTTATCTGGGAGAACCGGGTTTGATTCCCCACTCCTCCACTTGCACCTGCTGGAATGGCCTTGGGTTAGCCATAGCTCTCGCAGGAGTTGTCCTTCAAAAGGCAGCTGCTGTAAAAGCTCTCTCAGCCCCACCCACCTCACAGGGTGTCTGTCTCCTGAGAGCCAGTTTGGTGTAGTGGTTAAGTGTGTGGACTCTTATCTGGGAAAACCAGGTTTGATTCCCCACTCCTCCACTTGCACCTGCTGGAATGGCTTTGGGTTAGCCATAGCTCTCGCAGGAGTTGTCCTTCAAAAGGCAGCTGCTGTAAAAGCTCTCTCAGCCCCACCCATCTCACAGGGTGTCTGTCTCCTGAGAGCCAGTTTGGTGTAGTGGTTAAGTGTGTGGACTCTTATCTGGGAGAACCACGTTTGATTCCCCACTCCTCCACTTGCACCTGCTAGAATGGCCTTGGGTTAGCCAGAGCTATCGCAGGAGTTGTCCTTGAAAGGGCAGCTGCTGTAAAAGCTCTCTCAGCCCCACCCACCTCACAGGGTGTCTGTCTCCTGAGAGCCAGTTTGGTGTAGTGGTTAAATGTGCAGACTCTTATCGGGGAGAACCGGGTTTGATTCCCCACTCCTCCACTTGCACCTGCTGGAATGGCCTTGGGTTAGCCATAGCTATCGCAGGAGTTGTCCTTCAAAAGGCAGCTGCTGTGAGAGCCCTCTCAGCCATACACACCTCACAGGGTGTCTGTTGGGGAAGAAGATAAAGGAGATTGTAAGCTGCTCTGAGACTCTGAGCTTCAGAGTGAAGAGCGGGGTATAAATCTACAGTCTTCTTCTTCTACTAGATCAGGTTGTTGGACCATCAAGGTTAGTATTGCCTATTCGGACTGGCAGCCGCCCTCCACGGTTTCAGACAACGAAAGGAGAGGGGCCATGGCTGAGCAATAGAGCATCTGCTTTGAGGTGGAAGGGCTCAGGTTCAATGGGGGGAAAACACCACTGCCTTATATTGTGTCAGACCATCCCTGGTCCCACAAGGCCAGTCTTGTCTACTCCAACTGGCAGCGGCTCTCCAGGATCTCAGTCTGAGGCCTTCCCCATCACCTGCTGCCTGGTTCTTTCAACTGGGGATGCCA
Organism: Heteronotia binoei; assembly: GCF_032191835.1. Lineage (NCBI taxonomy): Eukaryota > Metazoa > Chordata > Lepidosauria > Squamata > Gekkonidae > Heteronotia > Heteronotia binoei. Next base: position 77,274,980 of record NC_083233.1, on the reverse strand, counting down.
GGCATCGAACCCGGGGACCTTCTGCATGCTGTACCATTGAGCCATGGTCTCCAGAAAGAACTTTTGAGTTCAGCAGGTCCCATGGCTGGAATCAGGAGCAGGAGAGAACCATAGAGTTTGCAAAGATGCACCAGGCCAATACCGGCCCTCTCTCGGACCCTCCCCCCTTACTGACCGAACAATCGGGTCTTTGGATGCCAGAATGCTCTTTGGCTCTGCTGGTTTAAAACCTGAATGAAACCCAAGTCAGCATAGACTACAACACCTGTAGAAGATGGAAGCCAGGCCCTTGGCCACCGAGGAAACGTCTCTCTTCTGGAGAGGAGCGGCTTCGACCCATTTGGTGTAGTAATCCGTCACAGCGAGGACGTGCGTGTTGCCCCGGCTGGACTCCGGGAAAGGTCCTAGGGACACCAGATTCAAAATGAACAGTCAATTGTCAAGACAACAGCACGGGGGATGGGAAGGGAAGAGGAGCGGCTACTGTGGAGAGAGGCAAGACTGAGACCAAGGGGTCCAGGCAAACGGTCAGCATCAGTATAAGCAGGGTTTTTGTAGCAGGAACTCCTTTGCATATTAAGCCACACACCCCTGATGTGGACAATCCTCCAAGAGCTTCCAGGGCCTACTGTAAGCTCCAGGAGGATAGGCTACATAAAGGGGGTGTGGCCTAATATGCAAAGGACTTCCTGCTACAAAAAAAGCCCTGGGTATAAGGCAGGTGAGCCTCACTCAGAAGGGGAGGTCAACACACACAGAGTGGGTAGAAGTAACAAGCAAGCTGCCCTTTGCCCTGCCTACATACGGGTTCCTGAACACAAGCCTGCTGCACTCACACAAGCTCCAGCCCCCCGATCAGGTACATTTGTAGGCACATATGAAAAGCCCTGCTGGGTCAGACCAGTGGTCCATCTAGTCCGGCATCCTGTCTCACACAGTGGCCAACCAGTGCCTCTGGAGGGCCAACAACAGGGCAGAGAGGCTGAGGCCTTCCCCTGAGAAGAACGTCAGAAGAGCCCTGCTGGAGCAGACCAGTGAGGGTCCATCTAGTCCAGCATCCTGTCTCACAAAGTGGCCAACCAGTTCTCTGGACAGCCAAAAGCAGGGCATGGGGGCTAAGGCCTTCCCCTAATAAGAATACCTCAGAAGAACCCTGGTGGATTAGACCAGTGTTCCATCTAGTCCGAGGTCCTGTCTCACACAGTGGCCAACCAGTTCTCTGGATGGCCAACAAACAGGGCACAGAGCCTGAGGCCCTCATAAAAACATCAGGAGAGCCTTGCTGGAGCAGACCAGAGGCCCATCAGCCCAACATCCTGTCTCACAAAGTGGCCAACCAGTTCCTTTAGAGAGGGCCAACAACAGGGCAGAGGCTGAGGCCTTCCCCTGATGTTGCCTTCGGGCTCTGGGATTCAGAGGTTTAGTGCCTCTGAATGTGAAGGATTGTCTTAGTCACCATGGCTGGCAGCCACTGCTAGACCTGCCCCCACAAATCTGTCTAATCCCTGTTTAAAGCCATCTTTCTCTGGGACCATCGCTATATCCTCTGGCAGCGAATTTAAGAACATAAGAGAAGCCATGTTGGATCAGGCCAGTGGCCCCTCCAGTCCAACACTCTGTGTCACATAAGAACATCAGAGAAGCCATGTTGGATCAGGCCAGTGGCCCATCCAGTCCAACTCTCTGCGTCACATAAGAACATAAGAGAAGCCCTGTTGGATCAGGCCAGTGGCCCATCCAGTCCAACACTCTGCGTCACATAAGAACATAGGAGAAGCCCTGTTGGATCAGGCCAGTGGCCCATCCAGTCCAACACTCTGTGTCACACTTAAGAACATAAGAGAAGCCCTGTTGGATCAGGCCAGTGGCCCATCCAGTCCAACACTCTGCGTCACATAAGAACATCAGAGAAGCCCTGTTGGATCAGGCCAGTGGCCCATCCAGTCCAACACTCTGTGTCACATAAGAACATAAGAGAAGCCATGCTGGATCAGGCCAGTGGCCCATCCAGTCCAACACTCTGTGTCACACCATGGCCAAAAAAACCAGGTGCCATCAGGAGGTTCACCAGTGGGGCCAGGACACTAGAAGCCCTCCCATTGTGCCCCCCCCAGCACCAAGAATACAGAGCGTCACTGCCCCAGACATAAGAACACAAGAGCAGCCATGTTGGATCAGGCCAATGGCTCATCCAGTCCAACACTCTGTGTCACACAGTGGCCAAAAAAACCCCAGGTACCATCGGGAGGTCCCCCAATGGGGCCAGGACACTAAAAGCCCTTCCACTGTGCCCCCCACCCCCACAAGCACCAAGAATACAGAGCATCACTGCCCCAGACAGAGAGTTCCAAATAAAAAAGTTAAAAAGCTGCAACCCCAAATGCACTTCCTGGGCTGTTTGCACTCCTCCCCAGGCCATACCGTAGACATCCAGCCCCAGCACTTCCCACGGGGATTCCACTTTGATTGGACGGACTTTCTTCGACAGGCTCTTGCTGTGTTCTGCGTTTTGGCAGGTTTCACACATCTTGATCTGGGAGGGGAAGAGAAATCAGAACAGAGGCCTGAAAGAGGCAACAGGGCATGCCCAGAGAAGCAGCCGAGCTGCACCAACCATGCCCTGGGTGCCAGACGATGCCAGGCCAGTAACAAAGAGCATGGTGCCTGCCAATGTGCCTTTTCACCTTCTTGTGTCTTCAGTCTTGGGGACGCGATTCAGAGGGAATAGGGGGGACTTCAGAGTTCTCCCTAGCAGCTAACAGACCAACTGCCAAAGCTGCTGCCTCAGCCATTCCCTCTCATCTCGCCCAGAGACATCTCTCTCACTCTGCTTTCCTAGCCTCTTTTTAAAAAAAATAACTCCTCTTGTCCCCCGTGTTTGGACTTCCTCTGTATGTTTGGCTTCACCCTCTACAGCAGCCATTTTGGAGTTGTGGCCGCCCACTGTGTCAAGATTCCAAGGATGCCCACAGGCCCTGATTTATTCATTCATTTAAATAGTTATACTTTACCCTTGCAGCTCAAAGAGGTTTACAATTCCATTTCCCCCCCTGATATACAAAGTACAGTAAACTCCCATTTCCAACCTATTTTGTGCTGGTGAAATTGTGAGTGACTGCGTAAATTAGTTTGCTCCGGGGCCATTTTTCCAGAGCTAAGACAAAAATGTGTGAGTCAGAGGCTAAAAAACCTGTGAGCTACCTCAAACTAACACAGCTTAGAGGGAATGCTGGTGTTCACTTTATCTCAGCATCCTCAAAGGAACCTATGGGCTCAACAAAATTAGGGGGCTGTGGGACTCAAGCCAGAAGAAGACCGTAGATTCATACCATGCCTTTCTCTCAGAATCAGTGGCTTACAATCTCCTATATCTTCTTCCCCCACAACAGACACCTGGTGAAGTGGGTGAGGCTGAGAGGGCTCTCACAGCAACTGCCCTTTCAAGGACAACTCCTGCCAGAGCTATGGCTAACCCAAGGTCATTCCAGCAGCTGCAAGTGGAGGAGTGGGGAATCAAACCGAGTTCTCCCAGATAAGAGAGCTCTGGCTGACCCCAGCTGCAAGTGGAGGAGTAGGGAGTCAAACCCGGTTCTCCCAGATAAGAGAGCTATGGCTAACCCAAGGTCATTCCAGCAGCTGCAAGTGGAGGAGTGGGGGAATCAAACCCGGTTCTCCCAGATAAGAGTCTGCACACTTAACTACTACACCAAACTGGCTCTCAAGACACTGCCCAGCTGTAGGGCACCGATACCACCTCTGAAAACCTGTGGGGGGGGGAACTTTGCCAGCTTTACCCAGTCCACCACATCCTTGACAATGCCCAGCCAGTAGTATCTGCTCTGAATCCGGTGTACCGTCTTCTTCTGCCCCAGGTGGTTCCCCAACTCTGTGAAGTGGCTTTCAAGGAAGACTTGCCGCCTTCTCTCAGGATCTACCACAACCTCACGTTTCTCCTCCTTCTTCGGCCCGACATAGTAGAGACAGCCTCCTGCGGGTTGAGCAGACAGAGGTGTAGCGGTCAGACCACTGAAGCTTTAGTGTGGCACAGCAACGAAGGGAGTTGGAGGAAGCCCGCAGGGGGAGAGGTTTGAATCCTGGCTCAGCTTAGGCTAGTCACGTCTATCGCAGCCTAGTTTATCTTCTGGGATTTTTGCAAAGACAGAAAATGTCCCCATTTTGGGGAAGTGGTGTATAATAGGGTTGCCAGCCTCTAGGTGGGGCTTTTTTGGGTAGCTAGAACTCCTTTGCATATTAGGCCACACACCCCTGATGTAGCCAATCCAGCTGGAGCTTACAGTAGGCTCTGTACTAAGAGTCCTGTAAACTCTTGGAGGATTGGCTACATCAGGGGGGGTGTGGCCTAATATGCAAAAGAGCCCCCGCTACAAAAAAAGCCCTGGGGTTTGGAGACCTCCCGCATTTCCAACAGATCTCCAGCTGGCAGAGATTAGCTCCCCTGGAGAAAACGGCTTCTTTGAAGGGCGGACTCTATGGCATTGGACCGTGCTGAGGCCCCTCCCCTCCTCAAACCCCACCCCCTCCTGGCTCCACCCCCAAAGTCTCCAGGTATTCTCTAACCCAGACCTGGCAACCTTACTCCTGGATACTAGCCCAATACTCTTAACGATTACATACGAGCCCCATACGAGCCCCAGAGGGCACAGAGGTCATCTGGGAAAAACCAGTTGAATATCCCTGGGCCAAGGGAGGTCAGACTGAAGGCCACCCGGGATCGGGCCTTCTCTGTCACCGCTCCACTACTATGGAACCAACTCCCTGAGGAAGTGAAGGCCCTAAGATGTTTAGATCAATTTCGTAGGGCCTGTAAGACCCACCTTTTCAAGATGGCCTTCAACTAGTGACAGAATCAATGATAAAGCTAGGCATGCTGCTGGAAATGTTTTAATGTCTTATTCTTAGAAGTCTATCAAATCTAATGTTTATAACGCCATATTGTTATGTTAATTTTAATAATTTATAACTGTTTTAACCATGTTTTATAATGTAAAACCGATGTAATGTTTATTTTATGTTGTGAGCCGCCCTGAGCCCGCTCTGGCGGGGAGGGCGGGATAGAAATAAAAAATTATTATTATTATATTATTATACATACCACACTGTCTCTCTAACTGAAGCTGTCAATTAATGGGCACCTGAAGCCCCTCCACACACAGATCTTTTAAAAACTTTTAAAGGACCACAGTTAGCGTGAGCTAGCTCACAGATCCCCTCGTCGGATGGAGTGTGCTTAGAGAGCACACGAAAGCTTACATTCTAAATGAAACTTGGTTGGTCTTAAAAGGTGCCGCTTGACTCCTGCTTTGTTTTAGCCTCCGGCTCCCACGTTTTGGTCTTCGCTCAGGAAGGATGAGCCCAGAGCACACTAATGGATGCAGTCGCTCCCGACTGTAATGTCAGCCGCTCACAAAGTACAATGTTTCCTCACAAGACCCTGCAGTTTAGAGAGAACTTTGGTTGCCAGTCTCCAGGTGAGGCCTGGACACCTCCTGCTTTTCCAACGGATCTCCAGCCGGCGGAGATCAGCTCCCCTGGAGAAAACGGTTACTTCGGAGGGTGGATTCTATGGCAGGGGTGGCCAACGGTAGCTCTCCAGATGTTTTTTGCCTACAGCTCCCATCAGCGCCAGCCAGCATGGCCAATGGCTGGGGCTGATGGGAGTTGTAGGCAAAAAAACACCTGGAGAGCTACCATTGGCCACCCCTGCTCTATGGCATTGCACCATCCTGAGGCCCCTCCCCTCCCAAACCCCGCCCTCTCCCAAGTCTCTCCAGGTATTTTCCAACACAGCCCTGGCAACCAGGGTTCCCTCTAAGCTGAGTTAGTGTGAGCTAGCTCACAGTTTTTTAGCCTCCAGCTTCCACATTTTTGCCTTCGCTCAAGAAAGATGGCCCCAGAGCAACCTAATGTACGCAGCAGCTCACGAAGTAGAATTTTTGCTCACAAGGCTCCGCAGCTTAGAGGAAGTATTGCTGGCGACCCTAGGTCTCGATGAAGTCAAGGGCTCCCTAAGCATGTGCAGAGCGCCCTTCTTCCCAGCTACCACCCAAACTGAAGAGGCTGGGGCTTCCAGAGAGGCAAGCGAACTGCTGTGCCCTGCCAACATCCTGAGAGTTGCCAAGCCCAATACAAGAAATAGCTGGGGACTTTGGGGGTGGAGCCAGGAGACGTTGGGGGTGGAGCCAGGAGCAAGGTTGTGACAAGCAGGATTGAACTCCAAAGGGAGTTCTGGCCATCACACTTAAAGGGACCGCACACCTTTTAAATGCCTTCCCTCCACTGGAAATAATGCAGGATACAGGCACCTTCTTTTGGGGGCTCATAGAATTGGACCCCTCAGTCCAATCTTTTTGAAACTTGGAGGTTATTTTGGGGCAAGGTGTTGGATGCTATGCTGAAAATTTGGTGCTTCGACCAAAAATAAAACAAAACAGTCCCCCCCCCAGAGCCCCAAATACCAGTGGATCAATTCTCCATTATAACCTATGGCAGCGTTTCCCCTTTGCAGGGTCGCGACCTGGTACCTGGCCACGGAAGCCTCAATACCGGATCACAAGAAAAGTCAAAGCTAGCCCCGCCCCTAGCAAAGAATGAGCTCTGCTCTGCTCCCTTCCTTTCCCATCTCTCTGTTGTGCAGATAAAAGCTAGGCTTGAAGGCTGACACAGGCTGCAAAGCCTGAGCTCCATTTTCCTTCCATCCTTCCCCCATCTCTGTGTCATGCAGATAAAAGCTAGCCTTGAAGCCTGACACAGGCTGCAAAGTCTGAGCTCCGTTTTCCTTCCTTCCGTTCCCTCAATGTCTCTGCATTGTGCAAATAAAAACTAGGCTTGAAGCCTGACACAGGCTGCAAAGCCTGAGCTCCGTTTTCCTTCCTTCCATTCCCTCAATGTCTCTGCATTGTGCAAATAAAAGCTAGGCTTGAAGACTGACACAAGCTGCAAAGCCTAAGCTCCATTTTCCTTCCTTCCTTCCCCCATCTCTGTGTTATGCACATAAAAGCTAGCTTTGAAGACCGACACCAGCTGCAAAGCCTGAGCTCCATTTCCCTTCCTTCCTTCCTTCCCCCATCTCTGTGCCATGCAGATAAAAGCTAGGCTTGAAGCCTGACACAGGCTGCAATGCCTGAGCTCGGTTTCCCTTGGAGACCTCTACAGAACAAAAGAGACAGGCTTTCCTGTCTCCCAGCTCCACCCCCAAATTTTAGTGGGGAAGTGTGAAAATAACCAGGCCATGGGGGGGGGGGGGGAGTTTGGGAACCTCTGACCTATGGGGCTGGGTCTCCAAAGCGAAGAGCGGAGTGCCCATCCCAGCAGCCATTCCCCTCCTCCCCCAACCCTAAACGCCCCCCTCTCCCGGCTTGACCTTCCACGAGGAACTTCTGGGCGTAGCGCTTGAGGTTCTTCCTCTTGATGGAGCAGAAGCCCGGCGGGAAGCAGCCCTCGGAGAGGAGGCGGAAGATGTCCTCGAACTTGCTGCAGCAGGAGGAGGAGGAGGAGGAAGACGACTCCACCACCACCTCCGCCTCCTCGGCCACCTGCAGCAGGCCCCCCGGCGGCTCCATGGCCCGGCCTCCTTGCACCACCGCCCGCCCAGCCAGCCAGCCGGCCGGCCTCTCTTCCTTGCAGGCGGCGGGCATGCGGAGCCAGGGGCCGGGGGGAAAGTGCCCGCCTGCCGGAAAGAGCGCCAGGCCAGCAGCAGCGCCCGAAAGATTGGCCACGTTTGCGGCAGCCGGGAGGAGAAGAGCTTTTGGGGGTGGGGGGTGGGGGTGGAGGGAGGGGTACAGCTTATAATTTTTTTTAGTAAAGTGTAATTTTGCTCCCCTAAACACAGGAAGCGGCCTTATCAGGCAGCTGTGTTTATGGCGCTTCCTGTGCTTAAGGGACAAATCAGCTTCATTTTTAGAAGAAAGGCAACATGTGCCTGAGAACAAAATAGGAGTCAATTGCAAAGAGCCAGTTTGGTGTAGTGGTGAAGTGTGTGGACTCTTTATCTAGGAGAACCGGGTTTGATTCCCCACTCCTCCACTTGCAGATGCTGGAATGGCCTTGGGTCAGCCAGAGCTCTCTTATCTGGGAGAACCGGGTTTGATTCCCCACTCCTCCACCTGCAGCTGCTGGAATGGCCTTGGGTCAGCCAGAGCTCTCTTATCTGGGAGAACCGGGTTTGATTCCCCCCTCCTCCACTTGCAGATGCTGGAATGGTCTTGGGTCAGCCAGAGCTCTCTTATCTGGGAGAACCGGGTTTGATTCCCCACTCCTCCACTTGCACCTGCTAGCATGGCCTTGGGTCAGCCAGAGGTCTCTTATCTGGGAGAGCCGGGTTTGATTCCCCACTCCTCCACTTGCACCTGCTGGAATGGCCTTGGGTCAGCCAGAGGTCTCTTATCTGGGAGAGCCGGGTTTGATTCCCCACTCCTCCACCTGCAGCTGCTGGAATGGCCTTGGGTCAACCATAGCTCTCTTATCTGGGAGAACCGGGTTTGATTCCCGACTCCTCCACTTGCACCTGCTGGCATGGCCTTGGGTCAGCCAGAGCTCTGGCAGAGCTTGCCCCTGAAAGGGCAGCTGCCTGCCTCTCAGCCCCACCCACCTCACAGGGTGTCTGTCTCCTGAGAGCCAGTTTGGTGTAGTGGTTAAGTGCGCCGTCTCTTATCTGGGAGAACCGGGTTTCCCAGAACCGAGTGATTCCCCACTCCTCCGCTTGCACCTGCTAGCATGGCCTTGGGTCAGCCATAGCTCTGGCAGAGGTTGTCCTCGAAAGGGCAGCTGCTGTGAGAGCCCTCTCCAGCCCCACCCACCTCACAGGGTGTCTGTTGTGGGGGAGGAAGGGAAAGGAGATTGTGAGCCAATTTGAGTGTACATTTTAGGACCAGTTTGATAAAAATGACACAGGCCAGGCACAGAATGCGACGAGTGTACAGTGGCCAGTTCCACTGGTATGCTGCAGGCCCTGTTCCATCCTGCCCGCCAAGTTTCTCCCAGCGCCTGGAGAGGCTTTTTTCCTTCTCTCCCTGGTCATCCACCGCCACCCTCTGACCTTTGCAGGAGGAACAGGGCTCCCAGCTTCCCTTCCACATTCTAAAGCCTTGCCTCTATGTCTCCTGAGGCCTGGCACCTGCTTTGCACACCCTTGGAGAAATAGCCTGCCTTCCCCCAGCAGTCCTTTTCAAATAGCGTGTCCAAGACGTTGGAGGTCTGTGTGGTACAGAGAAGTACTCTCAGGATCCAAAGTTATAAAGCATTTATTAACGAGAAACTGTTCATACTTTTAGAACAGCACCAGATTGGGCAACGGATTCAAAATAAAGAGATGAAACGCAATTCCTCTGTCCCTCCCTCTATACGTGCCCTATCAGATGTTAAAATACAGGACAGGCTTGTTCGCCTACTCTGATGGACTCAGCACCAAAAGAACCCTTCCTCTTTCTCCCCCTGAGTTTTATTACCTCAACCCCGCTCCTCCCCACTGAACAGGTCAGAGAAGCTTTTCTGGAAATATCCAGAAATTTTCTTCCTGAAGTCTCTCTAGTATTGAACATCTCCAGATCTCTGTGCCCTGTTATTGAGGGGTGGGGGGTAAGTTGACCATCCCATTGTCTAGACCTCTTAGCATTTGTATGAAGGTGAGCTGAGGTAAGTCTGGAAAGCAACTGAACTGACCTCCCCTCTTCCTGCCTGTTCTCTGCATGCATAGAAAAATACTTTTAAAACTCAGAGTGGAGCTCTCCAGGGACTCAGGTGGAGAAGCATCTTTCACATAACCTGCCAGCTGGTCCTTTTAACTGGAGATGCCCACAGTCCTTCAAATCTCCTTTCAGGAAATAACAAGCTGGGTAGCTGAGGAAGAGAAGCAAGGGAAGGGTTACATTCAGGCCCCTTCTCAGCTGTGGATTGTATGTCTTCACATTGCCTTTCTGCTAAGGTTGCCAACTTTGGGACAGTCACCTCCTTTCAGCCTAACCTACCTGGGTTGTTGAAAGAACAAAACGGAGTGGGGACAATAATGCACACCCTACGAATGAGAATCCGTCATATAGAGTGGGTGCAACTGACTTGTGCTGCAAAAGGTGGAAATGATCCTGTACCTTTATTTTTTAAAAAAATCAGTAAAATTCATAAAGAACTCTTATCAACAGCCAGGATGGCTAAATGAAACCTCAATTTTTAGATGCAGTACACTTCCAAAGAGCACCTGCTGTGCAGTGGATAAAAAAGGGCTTTTGTGCCCTTCCTGTGACTTTATATGAACATCTAAGGAAAGGGTTATAATCTACAAAGAGTTATAGCAGAATAACAGAGCCAGGTGGGGAGCTGCGTTGGTCCGAAGCACTAGAACAGGGGTGGCCAAACTGGCTCAGGAGCCACATATGGCTTTTTCACATATATTGTGCGGCTCTAGAAGCCCCCACTTCCCCATCAGCTGGCTTGGAGAAAGCATTTATCTCTTTAAAACACTTCTCCAACCCAAACCAGCCAGCAGCTTGGAGAATGCATTTAAAGTTGCTTTCTTTCCACCTCTCACCCCCCATCTATTTGCCTTTCTGCCTGCTTTCCTCCCTTCCCTCCCAGATCTCAAACATCTGACGTTCATATTTTGCAGCTCTCAAACATCTGACATTTATTCTATGTGGCTCTTACGTTAAACGAGTTTGGACACCCCTGCACTAGGTCAAAGTTGAGGTCTAGTGGCACTTTGAAGACCAACAAAGATTAAATAGCCTTTTGCGAGCATGCACGCTTCTTTGAACGCTTCTTCAAAGTGTGTGTGCGCAGGTAAATTTTTACCCAGGATAAAACTTTGTTGGTTTTAAAGGTGCCACTGGACTCCAACTTTGTTCTGTCAGAGAATAACAATTCACTAGTCTAGAAAAGGCTTTTTGTTTCGTTTTTGCTGAAATCAGAGCTGAGTGAGGCCCACTCAGTGAGTGAGGCCCCAAAGAATTCTTTATGATGTTCAAAATACTAATCTGAGGAATAACCATTTTAGGCTGGAGAAAAGACTCCAAAGAGATCCAAAGGCTTTGGGTCTCCTGCTGGCTGGCGAGGATAAAGAAGCCAAGATTCAGGCAGGGGGGTAGCCGCGTTGATCTGAAGCAATTAAACACTTTGTTCACTTCTGCTCCTTCAGACCAACGAGGCTGCCCACCTGGATCTGTTCTATAAAGAAACCAAGATTGCCTCCTCCGCCCTTCGCGTCGCCGTGTAATTTGTCAACGGTCCCTCACTCGGCTCATTTGTTTCCCACCGAGGCGGTTTCCCCGACGAACCCGCTGTCTCCGGCGCTCGGTCCAGCCCCTTTTGGGCCCCGGGTGGAATCATGGAGCCCGGCGGAATGGAGCCGGGCAGGGGTGGCTTCCTGGCTTGCGCCTGTTTCCTCACCGACAACCTTTTTGTGCCTCGCTACGGCCTCCACCTGCGCTACTGGGGGGATCCCGAGCAGCTGCGGAGGGACTACGGGCCGGTAAAGGCACAGCGCCGTGGAAAGGCCCGGGCAGCGGCGGGAGGGTCGTCTTCAGCCGCTAGTAGAACCATATCAGTCCCTCCCAGCCCTGTGAGGTGGGATGGGGGGCGGGAGAAGGGGACTGACCCCAGGATCTCCCGGGGCACTCTGTGGCTGAGGGTGGGGCTTGAACCCAGCAGATATCTCCCTGCTCCTAGTAGAACTCTAACCCAGTGGTGGCCAAACTGTGACTTGGGAGCCACATGTGGCTCTAGAAGCCCCCACCATCCCACAGGCCAGCTTGGAGAAGGCATTTCTCTCTTTAAATCACTTTTCCAAGCTGGCGGCTTAGAGAATGCATTTAAAGTTATTCCCCGACCCTGCATCCCGGAATCTATCTGCCTGCCTGGCTGCTTTTAAAAATTTGACGTTAATGGCTTGAGGCTCTCAAACATCTGATGGAAGAAGAAGAATTGCAGATTTATACCCCACTTTTCTCTCTGAATCAGAGACTCAGAGTGGCTTACAGTCTCCTATTTCTTCCCCCCACCCCACAACAGGCACCCTGTGAGGTGGGTGGGGCTGAGAGGGCTCTCACAGCAGCTGCCCTTTCAAGGACAACCTCTGCCAGAACTATGGCTAACCCTAAGCCATTCCAGCAGGTGCAAGTGGAGGAGTGGGGAATCAAACCCGGTTCTCCCAGATAAGAGTCCGCTCACTTAACCACTACACCAGACTGGCTCTCTTGTTTCCTTCTGTACATTCTATGTGGCTCTTCATGTACTATTTCACGTACATTCTATGTGGCTCTAACCTTAAGCAAGTTGGGCCACCCCGGCTCTAACCACGTCTCTCTGTGGCTGATCTTAAAGTCGCCATTCAACAGAAGGTTTCACTGGGAGACTGCGGCATGAAATTACTGGGCTCCAATGTATCAATAGATTAGATAGTACCAATCAGGATCTAAATGGTATAATCTTTTCTCACTCACTAAGGAAAGGAAAGGTCCCCTGTTCAAGCACCAGTTGTTTCCGACTCTGGGGTGACGTTGCTTTCACGTTTTCACGGCAGACTTTTTACAGGGTGGTTAGTCTTTTACACTTTCCCCCAGCAAGCTGGGTACTAAAAGTCTGTATAAATCTTAAAAATTGATCAGGATTGAGATTTACATGGAATGGCATTTACTTGAGTAAATGTTGTGAAAGTAACGTCACCCCAGAGTCGGAAGCGACTGGTGCTTGCACAGGGGACTACCTTGACCTTTTAAAATGTTCTTTGGGTTGGCCTGCAAGTTTCTTCTTTGTAAGCACAGAAGGAATTCAAGTTTGTTCTTATGCACAGCCCCACATAAGTCTTAGGGTATGTCAGTCAGACCAAGGATTATATATTCAGGTGGGTAGCCATGTTGGCCTGAAGCAGCAGGACAAAGCTGGAGTCAACCAAATTGAATTCTGGGTATAAGCTTTTGTGTGCATGAACAAGTGTGCAGGCACACAAACGTTTATACCCAGAATTAAATGGTCTTAAAGGTGCCACTGGACTCACTTTGACCCAAGGATTATAGTCACCTTTGCTTTGTCTAAACTGGTGTGATTTTAACAGTTGCAGCTGGAGACAGGACCAAGGTGGGGAGAGGGAGGAAGATGTCAATTTGGCAGCTTTGACTTTAGAAGAATAGGGACTGTACATTATAAGCTAAGTATGGGTCTGTAATATGTGTGCGTGTGCAGCATAAAAACCAGAAGTGTCTCTTTCCACTACAGGCCTTACGGGAGCGCGGCTGCAAAACTGAGGAAGAGATCGAAGCTGTGATACAAGAGGTACGGTCCATCTGAACAACTAGTTTAAGGGAAAAAAAAAAGATGGCACGGACAGGCATAAAAGGGGCTTCTGAAATGATGTGCAGTGTGAAGGAAGTGAACCAGTTTTCCCTCATCCATAATACTGGTACTTAAGAGTCACCCAACAGAACTGGACAAAAGAAATGGCTTTCCGACAACAGAATTCTGGCTTATATGGTTTTAAAACAACAACAAAAGGGCTATCTGTAGCTCAGTGAAGCCTCCACGTTTAGAGGCAGCATGCCACAACACCAGTTGCTGAGGGAAATAGCAGGGGTGAGCTGTCACCTTCATGCCCTGCTTGGAGATTCCCCAGAAACATCTAACAGTACAATCCTACAAAGATTGAACCATATGTCACCACTCAGAAGAACATAAGGGAAGCCATGTTGGATCAGGCCAGTGGCTCATCCAGCCCAACATGCTGTGTCACATAAGAACATAAGAGAAGCCATGTTGGATCAGGCCAATGGCTCATCCAGCCCAACACTCTGTGTCACATAAGAACATAAGAGAAGCCATGTTGGATCAGGCCAATGGCTCATCCAGCCCAACACGCTGTGTCACATAAGAACATAAGAGAAGCCATGTTGGATCAGGCCAATGGCTCATCCAGCCCAACACTCTGTGTCACGTAAGAACATAAGAGAAGCCATGTTGGATCAGGCCAATGGCTCATCCAGCCCAACACTCTGTGTCACATAAGAACATAAGAGAAGCCATGTTGGATCAGGCCAATGGCTCATCCAGCCCAACACACTGTGTCACATAAGAACATAAGAGAAGCCATGTTGGATCAGGCCAATGGCTCATCCAGCCCAACACTCTGTGTCACATAAGAACATAAGAGAAGCCATGTTGGATCAGGCCAATGGCTCATCCAGCCCAACATGCTGTGTCACATAAGAACATAAGAGAAGCCATGTTGGATCAGGCCAATGGCTCATCCAGCCCAACACTCTGTGTCACATAAGAACATAAGAGAAGCTATGTTGGATCAGGCCAATGGCTCATCCAGCCCAACACTCTGTGTCACACAAGAACATAAGAGAAGCTATGTTGGATCAGGCCAATGGCTCATCCAGCCCAACACGCTGTGTCACATAAGAACATAAGAGAAGCCATGTTGGATCAGGCCAATGGCTCATCCAGCCCAACACGCTGTGTCACCTAAGAACATAAGAGAAGCCATGTTGGATCAGGCCAATGGCTCATCCAGCCCAACACACTGTGTCACATGGTAGCCAAAACCCAGGTGCTATCAGGAGGTCCACCAGCAGGGCCAGAACTCCACCCGCTGTTGCCCCTGAAGCATCAAGAATGCACAGCATCACTGCCCCAGATACGGTGTTCCATCTGCACCTTGTGGCTAATAGCCTTTCATGGACCTGCATTCCTGCATTGTGCAGGGGGTTGGACTAGATGACTCTAGAGGTCCCTTCCAACTCTATGTTTCTATGCCCTCTGCTCCATAGGTTTCTCAAATCCCCCCTTGAAGCTGCATAGGATTGGGCTGTAGGGCCGCTGTGTTATGCACTATTACTTGAGGGTTTGCCCCACTGTACTCAGTAGGACTGACTTCTGAATCAAAGTGCACAGGATCCATTGCCTTGCAAGTAACAGAATAAGAGTTAAACGTCTCCCTTTCATCTTCATCAGTGATGGACTTTCCCCCAGGTTGAAAAAGAAGTGCAGAGGAGGAAGGACTTGGATCATCACTCTAGAGAAAGAAAAGCAATCATTTCCCAGAGCTACACGCCAAAACATCCAGAATTGTATACTTTACAGGTAAAGAACGCGGCATTCCAAGCGGACGTTAAAACTGCCAACCCCAAGAATGTGTTTTCAGGAGTAAAAATAGTAGACCAGCTTAGAATTGCTGCCGGAAGCAACTATTTTTGTGAGGTTGCTAAAGTCTATTCTCTTTCTTCCGTTCCTCCCAACACCAGGATTCATTTCTGGCCCCAGAATTTGTCGAAACTGTTAAGTACTGCACATCCAAAGGTGCGGACCTCCAAGGGCTCCTGAGTCGTGTGGAATTGATCTCTGGTAAGCGGAATGGCTCCATATTACATCTTCTTCCGAATGGGGCTCTCGCTTGTGAAATGATGTGGGACCGGATTGGCATTTTGAATGGCAATAGCTTCATGTTTGGAAAAAACCTTCCTGGTCTTTGTTTTCTTTCCTGTATAACTGAACAACTGCTCAGCATGCATGGAGAGCCAATTTGGTGTAGTGGTTAAGTGTGCGGACTCTTATCTGGGAGAACCGGGTTTGATTCCCCACTCCTCCACTTGCAGCTGCTGGAATGGCCTTGGGTCAGCCATAGCTCTTGCAGGGGTTGTCCTTGAAAGGCCAGCTGGTGTGAGAGCCCTCTCCAGCCCCACCCACCTCACAGGGTGTCTGTTGTGGGGGAGGAAGGTAAAGGAGATTGTGAGCTGCTCTGAGACTCTTCGGAGTGGAGGGCGGGATATAAATCCAATATCTCCACCTACCTCACAGGGTGTCTGTTGTGGGGGAGGAAGGGAAAGGAGATCGTGAGCCGCTCTGAGACTCTTCGGAGTGGAGGGCGGGATATAAATCCAATATCTTCATCTACCTCACAGGGTGTCTGTTGTGGGGAGGGAAGGTGAAGGAGATTGTGAGCCGCTCTGAGACCCTTCGGAGTGGAGGGCGGGATATAAATCCAATATCTCCACCTACCTCACAGGGTGTCTGTTGTGGGGGAGGAAGGGAAAGGAGATTGTGAGCTGCTCTGAGACTCTTTGGAGTGGAGGGCGGGATATAAATCCAATATCTTCATCTACCTCACAGGGTGTCTGTTGTGGGGGAGGAAGGGAAAGGAGATTGTGAGCCGCTCTGAGACTCTTCCGAATGGAGGGCGGGATATAAATCCAATATCTTCATCTACCTCACAGGGTGTCTGTTGTGGGGGAGGAAGGGAAAGGAGATTGTGAGCCGCTGTGAGACTCTTCCGAATGGAGGGCGGGATATAAATCCAATATCTTCATCTACCTCACAGGGTGTCTGTTGGGGGGGGGGAGGTAAAGGAGATTGTGAGCCGCTCTGAGACTCTTCGGAGTGGAGGGCGGGATATAAATCCAATATCTTCATCTACCTCACAGGGTGTCTGTTGTGGGGGAGGAAGGGAAAGGAGATTGTGAGCCGCTCTGAGACTCTTCGGAGTGGAGGGCGGGATATAAATCCAATATCTTCATCTACCTCACAGGGTGTCTGTTGTGGGGGAGGAAGGGAAAGGAGATTGTGAGCCGCTCTGAGACTCTTCGGAGTGGAGGGCGGGATATAAATCCAATATCTTCTTCTTCTTCTTCCCGAGGTCTCTTTGGCCCAGGTCTGGAAAGTGGACACAGGAGTTTCCATCTCAGAGCTCCATTTTAGCGTGTGTGTGTGAGGGGGAAAGGGGTTGTTTGCTGGACATGTCACAACAAGCCCACTGCTGTGATTTGGGTTTGGGCTCTCTGGTAAATTTATCCTTAACCAGCGTTCCCTCTAAGCTGAGTTAGTGTGAGCTCGCTCCATTTCTTAGCTTCCGGCTCACACACATTTTTGTCATAGCTCAAGAAGGATGGCCCGAGAGCGGACTAATTTATGCAGTAACCAAACTGCTCGCTCACAACTTTCATGCCAGTGGCTCACGAAGGAGAATTTTTGCTCACAGCACTCCACAGCTTAGAGGGAGCACTGTCCTTAACCCATCCCACAAAGAAATTCCTTCTAGCTATGCCTATCTTAGATAGTCATTTGTGGCACAGTGTAAGGATTGAAGTGGCCAGTTGCTTCCAATTTACCCCCCCCCCCAAACAAACAAACAACCCCCCTTTCAGTGGCTGCTCACCTGGAAACTATTTTTGCTCACCAAGAGGAGCCTGAGCAATTAACAATACATCAGCATCTTTTTGTTGCTGCTGTTCCCCGTATCAGATAAGAGAATCTTCCGACTCCCTGTATTCACTGAGGAATTCTGCCGGGCGTTCATCGAGGAGCTGGAGAACTTTGAACGGTCCGAGATGCCCAAGGGGAGGCCTAACAGCATGAATAACTATGGGGTAAGCCTAGAGACCAGGGGTGGCCAAACTTGCTTAAGAGAAGCCATGTTGGATCAGGCCAATGGCCCATCCAGTCCAACACTCTGTGTCACACAGCGGCCAATATGTGTGTGTGTGTGTGTGTGTGTGTGTATATATATATATATATATATATATATATATATATACACACACACACATATATACACACACACACTCTCTGGCTAATAGCCACTGATGGACCTCTGCTCCATATTTTTATCCAATCCCCTCTTAAAGCTGGCTGTGCTTATAGCCGCCACCACCTCCTGCAGCAGTGAATTCCACATGTTAATCACCCTTTGGGTGAAGAAGTACTTCCTTTTATCTGTTTTAACCCGACTGCTCAGCAATTTCATCGAATGCCCACGAGTTCTTGTATTGTGAGAAAGGGACAAAAGTCCTTCTTTCTCTACTTTCTCCATCCCAAGCATAATCTTGTAAACTTCTTGTAAATGTCATAAAATAATGTTGTAAACATAAGTGCCACATAGAATAAACATCAGATGTTTGAGAGCCGCATGACATGAACGTCAGATGCTTGAGAGGTGCAGGAAGGGAGGAAGGAAGGAAGACCAATAGATGGGGAGGAAGAGAAAGGTGGAAAGAAAGCAACTATTCTTGTAAATGCATTTTCCAAGCTACTGCCTAGCTTGGTTTGGAGAAGTGATTTAAAGAGACAAATGCCTTCTGCAAGCTGGCTGATGGGGTGGAGTGGGGGCTTCAAGAGCCACACAATATGTGTGAAAGAGCCACAGTTTGGCCACTCCTGGCCTAGACGGTTGACAACTTACCCGTGAGAAAGAAGGCTGGGGGTTGATTGCAATTGGATGGCCCGCTTGCCCTTCAGACACAGAAGGGGGGCTTGCAAGCTGACTGTGTAGGCGGAGCCCTTCTCCTGAGCTTGTACTCTGTACAGGCTAAGAGCTTCCCCTGGACATCCAGGTTCCCTCTTGGCTGCCATGGCAGGACAGTGTAATGCTGCAGGACAGTGGATTTAGGTGCTGCAGGACAATGAAATCGAGGAAGTCCCCACCGCAAGCCTCGCTCCAGCCGTGAGCTGTCCAAGTGGCCTCAAGCAAACCACTCTCTCTTGGCCTCTGCAAGATGGGGAGAATCACCCACCTTCTCAGACGGAGTTGCAGGGATAAATATCCGCACATGAAGAGTCTGAACTCTCCAAAGCGCTCTGATATTTTTAGGCTCACTTGGATTTTGATCGAGTTTTGCCCCCTGGAATGGCACGCATAGAAAACGGGGTCCTTCCCAGACATGGAAAGGACTGCCCAGGGCAAGAAAGCCGAGCCCCTGGCCTAGAAGGCAGACCCTGAGAGCCGGTTTGGTGGAGGGGTTAAGAATCCTAGAGTTGGAAGGGACCTCCAGAGTCACGTAGTCCAACCCCCTGCACAACGCAGGAAATTCACAAATACTTCTCCCCCCCCCCCATACACCCTTTTTGCCCTCCTTATCATCTGCCAAATTCACAGGATCTTCATGGTCATCTAGCCTATGTTTAAAAACTTCCAAGGAAGGAGAGCCCACCAGCTCCCGAGGAAGCCTGTTCCACTGAGGAACCACTCTAGCTGTCAGGAAGTACTTCCAAATGTTGAGCCGGATTCCTCTGTTGATTCTCCTCCTTCTCCTTCTAATCATAGTTGAAAGGGACCTCCAGCGTCGTCTAGTCCAACCCCCCGCACAATGCAGGAAACTCACAAACACCTCCCCCTAAATTCACAGGATCTTCATTGCTGTCAGACGGCCATCTAGCCTCTGTTTAGAAACCTCCAAGGAAGGAGAGCCCACCAGCTCCCGAGGAAGCCTGTTCCACTGAGGAACCGCTCTAACAGGAAGCTCTTTCTAATGTTGAGCCAGAAACTCTTGATTTAATTCAACCCACTGGTTCTGTTCCGACCTTCTGGAGCCACAGAAGACAATTCCACCCCATCCTCTATATGACAGCCCTTCAAGTACCTTCAAGATCATATCACCTCTCGGCCGCCTCCTCTCCAGGCTAAACATGCCCAGCTCCTTCAGTCTTTCTCATAGGACTTGTCCAGACCCCTCACCATTAGAGTGGCGGACTCTTATCTGGAGGACTGGGTTTGATTCCCCACTCCTCCACATGCAGCCAGCAAGGCAACCTTGGGTCAGTCACAGTTCTCTGAGAGCTGTTCTCGAAAGAGCAGTTCTCGAAAGAGCCCTCTCGGCCCCACCTACCCCTGCAGGGTGTCTGTCGTGGGGACAGGAAGGAAAGGAGATTGTAAGCCGCTCTGAGACACCGAGTGGAAGGCAGGAGTAGAAATCTAACTCTTCTTTTTCTTCTCTTTTGTCCTGGGGATGGTTTTCTGACCCTCCTCTCTCCCACCACCTGTTGCAGGTCCTCTTAAACGAGCTGGGGATGGACGAGGCCTTCATTACGCCGCTCCGGGAAAAGTACCTGGGCCCCATCTCGGCGCTGCTGTACCCGGACTGCGGAGGAGGCTACTTGGACAGCCACAAAGCCTTTGTGGTGAAGTACGCTTTGCACGAAGACCTGGATCTCAGCTCCCACTACGACAACGCAGAAGTGACCCTGAATGTCTCGCTGGGGAAAGAATTCACCGAGGGCAACCTCTATTTTGCTGAATTCAGACAGGTGCCTCTTCTTTAAAACACAGGCCCCAGAGCTCCCAGGGCTTCTCCCTCTGGCTTCTTCACGCTGCGTGGAAGTCACGGAATCTGCAGTCTGCCTGGGGTCAGATGCCGTGACGGCTGCTAGCGTTGGGGGCTTCAAAAAACAGATTAGGCTAGGGCAAGAAAGCCTAGCCCTTCCCCTAGAAGGCAGACCCTGACAGCCAGTTTGGTGGAGCGGTTAAGAATCCTAGAGTTGGAAGGGATCTCCAGGGTCATCTAATCCAACCCCCTGCACAATGCAGGAAACTCAGAAATACCTCCCCCCCCCTCTGTACACCCTTCTTGCCCTCCTTCTCATCATCTGCCTAATTCACGGGATGCCCACGGGGGCAGTGTCACCCACCTGATGTTTTTATAAATTCGGGGCTTTTGCCCAGCTTCTGTTTGGCTGTGCTGATCTTCAAAACTGGCTTTCGCAGGCGCCCCCACAGCACAAGGATCTTCACTGGGCGCACACAGGGAATTATTTTTAAGCAATAATGGTTCAGTTTAAAAAGCATCTGGCTACTCTGAGCTGCTACCTGAAAAGTTGAAGAGTGACTGTTAGATTTTTGGATAACCCGACTCTCTTCCAGGGCCAACTCTTTTGTAGTTGCCCACCCCCGCTTCCTGAATCCCAAAGAGGCCTGCAGGCACAGAAAGGCTATTAGACAGATCAGATGAACTGATGGAGAGGGGAGAACTATCGAGGGCTATCAGCCATGATAGCTAGATGGAACCTCTGTGTGCAGAAGCAGTCTACCTCTGGTCATCAGATGCTCAGGGACACCTAGAAGAAGAACTGCAGATTTATACCCCGCCTTTCTCCCTGAATCAGAGACTCAGAGCGGCTTAAAGTCTCCTATATCTTCTCCCCCCACAACAGGCACCCTGAGAGGTGGTGGGGCTGAGAGGGCTCTCACAGCAGCTGCTCTTTCAAGGACAACTCCCGCCAGAGCTCTGGCTGACCCAAGGCCATTCCAGCAGGTGCAAGTGGAGGAGTGGGGAATCAAACCCGGTTCTCCCAGATAAGAGAGCTCTGGCTGACCTAAGGCCGTTCCAGCAGGTGCAAGTGGAGGAGTGGGGAATCAAACCCGGTTCTCCCAGATAAGAGAGTTCTGGCTGACCCAAAGCCGTTCCAGCAGGTGCAAGTGGAGGAGTGGGGAATCAAACCCGGTTCTCCCAGATAAGAGAGTTCTGGCTGACCCAAAGCCATTCCAGCAGGTGCAAGTGGAGGAGTGGGGAATCAAACCCGGTTCTCCCAGATAAGAGAGTTCTGGCTGACCCAAAGCCATTCCAGCAGGTGCAAGTGGAGGAGTGGGGAATCAAACCCGGTTCTCCCAGATAAGAGAGCTCTGGTTGACCCAAGGCCATTCCAGCAGCTGCAAGTGGAGGAGTCGGGAATCAAACCCGGTTCTCCCATATAAGAGAGCTATGGCTGACCCAAGGCCATTCCAGCAGCTGCAAGTGGAGGAGTGGGGAATCAAACCTGGTGCTCCCAGATAAGAGAGCTATGGCTGACCCAAGGCCATGCCAGCAGCTGCAGGTGGAGGAGTGGGGAGTCAAACCTGGTTCTCCCAGATAAGAGAGCTATGGCTGACCCAAGGCCATGCTAGCAGGTGCAAATGCAGGAGTGGGGAATCAAACCCGGTTCTCCCAGATAAGAGAGCTAATGGCTGACTCAAGGCCATTCCAGCAGCTGCAAGTGGAGGAGCGGGGGAATCAAACCCGGTTCTCCCAGATAAGAGAGCTCTGGCTGACCTAAGGCCATTCCAGCAGCTGCAAGTGGAGGAGGGGGGAATCAAACCCGGTTCTCCCAGATAAGAGAGCTCTGGCTGACCTAAGGCCATTCCAGCAGCTGCAAGTGGAGGTGTGGGGAATCAAACCCGGTTCTCCCAGATAAGAGAGCTATGGCTGACCCAAGGCCATTCCAGCAGGTGCAAGTGGAGGAGGGGGGAATCAAACCCAGTTCTCCCTGATAAGAGAGCTATGGCTGACCCAAGGCCATTCCAGCAGCTGCAAGCGGAGGAGGGGGGAATCAAACTCGGTTCTCCCAGATAAGAGTCCACGCACTTAACCACTACACCAAACTGGCTCACTAGAGAGAGAGGGTGGGGGGGGCTGTTGGAATACAAATACTGGCTTAGGTGGGCCTTGCTCTGAGACTCTGGGCCTTAAAATGGACCCCCCCCCATTTGAACACTGATAGACTCATCCAGCATAAAGCTGCCCTGTCCTTTCAAAAGCCACCTATACTAGCGCCTGCCTGCTCTCCCTTTGGGGTAGCGTATACCACAAGCCGGTTCTATTATTGCGCAAACAAACATTCCCTCGGGGCTTCCCCGCATCGGTAGCCTCACCCGGCAGGGCTTCACGCTGCAGGCAGGCACCGCCTAACGCGTTCCTCTCCTTGCGTTCTCTTTAAGGACCCGAAGCCCGTTGCCCCGCTACGTGGACGTCGAGCACGTGCCGCGCCACGGATTGTTCCACCGCGGAGGACAGATGCACGGGGCGCTCCCCATTGCCTCCGGGGAGCGCTGGAACCTGATTGTCTGGATGCGGTCGTCCCCCCTCCGAAACCAGCTCTGTCCCATGTGCAACAGGCCGCCCGAGCTGGTGCCGGCAGATGGCTTTGGAGATGGGTTCACTGGGAACCCCGGAGGCCGCCAGCCTGAAACCGTGGACCTGTGCTCCTTAACTTAGGGGTGGGTGACGTGGAGGCGGAGGTGACTCTTGGAATTCAGTGCCAATAAAGCATCTCCAGCAGCAGGCAACAGCAGTAGCGCCCCCCCCCCAACTCCCTCATTGCCCCTGCAGTGAGGCCTGGGGCAAAGGTGGACCTCTTGTCGGCCCCACTCTGAGCCTGGCGGATCCTGCTGGGTCTGGCGTCCCCGCCAAGCTCTGCAAGTGAGTGGTTGCTCAGGTAGCTCTGCTCCGCAGCAACGGGGGTCTTCTCGCACTGCTCATTGCGCATTTGAAGATGACAGCAGCTCTGTTCTGCTCAGGGCGTGAACTGCTCTGCTCAGCAGGGGAACAAAAGTTAGAGGGACCATTGCATCTAAACAGTTACAATTAAATTCCACTAGCACAGAAGCAAACCTTGTTGAGAGCCAATTGGGTGTAGTGGTTAAGTGCGCGGACTCTTATCTGGGAGAGTTGGGGTTTGATTCCCCGCTCCTCCACTTGCACCTGCTGGAATGGCCTTGGTCAGCCAGAGTTCTCTTATCTGGGAGAACCGGGCTTGATTCCCCACTCCTCCACTTGCACCTGCTGGAACGGCCTTGGGTCAGCCATAGCTCTCGTAGGAGTTGTCCTTGAAAGGGCAGCTTCTGGGAGAGCTCTCTCAGCCCCACCCCCCTCACAGGGTGTCTGTTGTGGGAGGAGAAGACATAGGAGATTGTAAGCCACCCTGAGTCTCTGATTCAGGGAGAAGGGTGGGGTATAAATCTGTAGTCTTCTTCTTCCCCTCTCTTCCACTTGCAGCTGCTGGAATGGCCTTGGGTCAGCCATAGCTTTCACAGAAGCTATCCTTGAAAGGGCAGCTGCTGTAAAAGCACTCTTAGCCCCACCTACCTCACAGGGTGTTTGTTGTGGGGGGGGGGGAGTTAGAGGAGATTGTGACCACTCTGAGATTCAGAGTATAGGGTGGGATATAAATCCAAAATAATCGTCGTCTTCTTGTGTTTTTGTAAATGATACTCTTGTCTGAAAGCAGGCAGTCAAATCCCCAGCTCAAGAGCAGGGAAACGAGGTCATTAAATAACGATCTCCCTTGGCATCATTCAAAGGACATACTTGCTTTCGCTCTGGTGCTGAGGCTGTGCAGCTCGCCTAGTAAGTCTGGGGTGGAGGCAGAAGCCGATTCCAGGAGCCTCCTCGCTAACGATTCTGTTGAATTTTAATTTGATTTTGAGATTTCTATCCCAGCCTTTCCCGCGAGCAGGCGCAGGGCAGCCGACAGCAAGAATCTGAACACCTATTACAGATTAAGAATAAAAACGTCGTAAAAGCGCAACAGAATAAAACAAGACGATGCAGGATCATAAACGCAGACGGCGAGCCAGACGACATATCGATAGGCTGATCTCTGTGAACACAGCACAGTCCCCCAAAGACGTTATGGCCCCCAAAGTACTCCAGCCAGGCCCAGAGGCTCATTCCGGCCCTTGCCCTTTCTCCAAATGCTCCTGTAGTGCCCGGGAGTTCCTTGAACCACCTCCCCACTCCCTGCAGGGAGGCCAGCCTGAGGCTTCTCGCCAGGGCATGTTCTCTTCTTGCTGCCACCAGGTTCAGTTTTACCCAATCCTCCCCCTCGAGCGCTCCACCTAATCCAGCCTACCCTAATCCTCCCCCCTCAAGGGCTCCACAGTTCCCAGCTCCCCAAACCTGGCGCTGGTTTTACCTTCTCTTGTGGTGGAGAGCCAGCTTGATGTAGTGGTTAAGTGTGTGGACTCTTATCTGGGAGAATTGGGTTTGATTCCCCACTCCTCCACTTGCACCTGCTGGAATGGCCTTGGGTCAGCCGTAGCTATTGCAAGAGTTGTCCTTGAAAGGGCAGCTGCTGTGAGAGCCCTCTCAGCCCCACCCACCTCACAGGGTGTCTGTTGTGGGGGAGGAAGGGAAAGGAGATTGTGAGCCGCTCTGAGACTCTTCGGAGTGGAGGGCGGGATATAAATCCAATATCTTCATCTACCTCACAGGGTGTCTGTTGTGGGGGAGGGAAGGGAAAGGAGTTTGTGAGCCGTTCTGAGACTCTTCGGAGTGGAGGGCGGGATATAAATCCAATATCTTCATCTACCTCACAGGATGTCTGTTGTGGGGGAGGAAGGGAAAGGAGATTGTGAGCCGTTCTGAGACTCTTCGGAGTGGAGGGCGGGATATAAATCCAATATCTTCATCTACCTCACAGGGTGGGGGAGGAAGGGAAAGGAGATTGTGAGCCGTTCTGAGACTCTTCGGAGTGGAGGGCGGGATATAAATCCAATATCTTCATCTACCTCACAGGGTGGGGGAGGAAGGGAAAGGAGATTGTGAGCCACTCTGAGACTCTTCGGAGTGGAGGGCGGGATATAAATCCACTATCTTCATCTACCTCACAGGGTGTCTGTTGTGAGGGGGGGGGAAGGTAAAGGAGATTGTGAGCTGCTCTGAGAATCTTCGGAGTGGAGGGCGGGATATAAGTCCAATATCTTCATCTACCTCACAGGGTGTCTGTTGTGGGGGAGGAAGGGAAAGGAGATTGTGAGCCGTTCTGAGACTCTTCGGAGTGGAGGGCGGGATATAAATCCAATATCTTCATCTACCTCACAGGGTGGGGGAGGAAGGGAAAGGAGATTGTGAGCCACTCTGAGACTCTTCGGAGTGGAGGGCGGGATATAAATCCAGTATCTTCATCTTCTCTTACGGTAGGGCCCATTAGGCACTGTTGCCTTGCAAGCCACCGACACAGAGACGACTTAACAAAATACAAAGAAAATCTTATTTAACAGGGCAGGTAATCCTCAACACAGTGCACAACAAAAATAACAAACTATAGCTGGCTGTTTACCTCGACCTGAGCGGCAGGCAAAAGCCCAGCAGTCAAGAGTCTTTCAGGAACTTCTTCCTAGGATTGACCAGGCACCCTCCAGAGTTTCAGAAAATTGTCAAGCAGCTCCTCAAGTCCCGAGAGCTCCTTGCCTCCGCAAGCGCTTCTGTCAGGAGAAAAGATTCTCCTTTTCTAGCCACCAGCCTGTCCTTAACCTCAGGGACTAATGGTCTGTAGCAGGTGGCCCCACCCTGTGGCTGAACAGCAAGGGAGGCATCCTGACAAGACTCAAGTCCATTTAAGACGGGCCCCCTGGCCCTACAGCTCCCCTCCACAGGCCAAACTCACCCAGGGAAGCTCTCTTCCCCCCTCTCCTCAGGGACAGCTTTCCCTTTATGCCCGCTGACCAGGGCCTTTTTGTGTAGCAGGAACTCCTCTGCCTATTAGGCCACGCACCCCTGATGCAGCCAATCCTCCAAGAGAAGAAGAAGATATTGGATTTATATCCCGCCCTCCACTCCGAAGAGTCTCAGAGCGGCTCACAATCTCCTTTCCCTTCCTCCCCCACAACAGGCACCCTGTGAGGTGGGTGGGGCTGGAGAGGGCTCTCCCAGCAGCTGCCCTTTCAAGGACAACCTCTGCCAGAGCTATGGCTGACCCAAGGCCATGCCGCAGGTGCAAGTGGAGGAGTGGGGAATCAAACCGGTTCTCCCAGATAAGAGTCCGCACACTTAACCACTACACCAAACTGGCTCTCTACACCAAACTGGCTCTTAAGAGGTTACAGAGCTCTTAACACAGGGCTTATCGTAAACTCCAGGAGGACTGGCTGCATCCAAGAGATCTGGCCTAATAGGCAAAGGAGTTCCCGCCACCAAAAAAGCCCTGAGCCTGACAGCAACATGGCCGTTTGAGCTAAAATGCCAACCCCGGGCAGCCAGAGCCGTTTGCTGAAAGGATCTTCTTCCTTTCTGCATTTTAGAAGGCGAGAGGGCACCAGGTGCTGCCAGGAAGGCAGAGAGCAGGGTGAGTGAGCAGGGCAAGGGCAGAGGCTGGAGGGGGACCGAGACAGGGCTTTAATTGCCGCTGCAATGACTGAAGTCACGGGGAGCCTTCTCAACGCACGGAGGATCTTTTAATCTCCCCAATTTCAAACGGGGGCACCAATAAGATCGGTCGATTCAGAGGGGCAGCCATATTGGTCCGAAACGAGAACAAAGTTTGAGTCCGGCGGATTAAACTGCTTTAATCCAATCTTAGCTATACTGATAGACAGGTTGCTTACCTGTAACTGTAGATCTTCGAGTGGTCATCTGTGCATTCACACTTGTGGGATACTGCGCCTGCGCTGGTCCCCGATCGGTATCTGTAAGAAAGCCCGGGAAAGATTTCCGCGGACGGCGCCACTGGGCATGCGCCGGCGTCCCACTGCGCACGCCCAACGGCGCCACCGCGGCAATCCCACCAGTTCCTTCTTGACCGCTGAAAGCCCCTAAGGAAGGGAGACCATCAGCAGTGGGGAAGGAGGGTGGGTAGTGTGAATGCACAGATGACCACTCGAAGATCTACAGTTACAGGTAAGCAACCTGTCTATCTTCTTCGTGGTCTCTGTGCATCACACTTGTGGGAGATTAGCAAGCAAGGCATACCTGGAGGTGGGAAGACGGTCAACCGGAGATGACAGATTGTAGCACCGCAGTCCCCAACCGGGTTCTCTGCTGAGCATGCACGTCCAACGCATAGTGCTTCATGAAAGCATGCGGGGAAGACCAGGTAGCAGCTTTGCAGACATCAGCCAAAGACACGCCCTTCAGGAATGCCACCGATGTCGCCATCGCTCGTGTGGAGTGGCCACGCACAGGTCCAGGCAGTGGCCTCTTCGCTAGGAGGTAGCAGAGCTTGATGGTCTCTGTCAACCACTTCGAGAATCTCTGTGAAGAAATCTTTTCACCCAGTCTGGGCGCAGTGTATGAAACGAATAACTGCTGGTCCCTGCGAAAGGACTTAGATCGGCTTAGGTAAAAAAGCAGGGCACGCCTAACGTCTAGGGAGTGTAGCCTCCGCTCCTCGTCTGAGGAGGGGTTCGGGAAAAAGGCGGGCAGCCACACTTCCAAATTGAGGTGGAATTGGGAGGGCACCTTAGGGAGGAAGTTGATATCAGGGGCCAGGGAGACGCCAGACTCTCTAAAGGCTAGGTAGGGGTAGTCACAACGCATCGCCGTGAGTTCCCCCACACGGCGCGCGGAGGTGATGGCCACTAAGAAAGCAGTCTTCCAGGACAGAAGCTGCAGGGAGCATGAGGCCATGGGTTCGAAGGGACGCCTGGTTAGTCTGTCTAGGACTAGTGACAAATCCCACGGCGAGGTGGGGAGCTTGGATGGTGGATGCAGCCTAAATAGCCCCTTCATGAACTTCTTGGACTGGGGGTGGGCGAAGACAGAGTACCCGCCCACAGGTTCGTGAAAGGCAGAAATGGCTGCCAGGTAGACGTTAATGGAGGAAAACACCAGGCCTGCGTCTACTAGGGACACCAAAAAGTCAAAGCTGCCGGCAGGCCTGCCTCCCTAGGTGCGACTGGCCGGTCAGCCATGAAGTCCGAGAACCTCTTCCACTTCCTGTCATAGGATGCTCTGGTGGAGGGCTTCCTGCTATTTAACAGGACCTCCTGGACCCTACCCGAGAACTCTAAGGATCTATGTGCCACGCTGTCAGTTTCAGGTGTGGCACGTTGTGGTGTAGCACCAGCCCCCGTTGGGACGACAGGAGGTCTGGTTCCGCTGGGAAGTGGTAGAAGTTTCCCCCCGACAGGGTCAGTAGGGAGGCGAACCAGTTCTGGCGGGGCCACCAGGGGGTCACCAGGATACAGCGTGGCCTTTCCCTCGCTAACTTGTTTATTACCCTGGTCAGCAGAGGGAGAGGAGGGAACAGATAGAGGAAGCGGCCCTCCCATGGGATGAGGAGCCCGTCCCCCAGGGATGCGGGGTCTGCACCCCCTCTGGAGCAGAACATGGGGCACTTCTTGTTGTCTGCCGTGGCAAAGGCATCCAGCTGTGGGTATCCCCAGAGCTGGAAGACTGGCTGTAGGAATCGCCACTGAAGTTCCCACTCGTGTGGGGAGGCTCCCCCCCTGCTCAAGGAGTCCGCTTGAATGTTGAGGACCCCTGGAAGGTGTGCGGCCTTCACGAAGACGTCGTGCTGGATGCATTCCGTCCACAAGTCTATCGCCAATGCACAGAGGCGGCGGGACACAGTCCCACCCTGTCTGTTGATGTACGCCAGAGCGGTGGTGTTGTCTGTGAGTAGTGCCACCGTCCTCCCTATCAGATTTGGGCGGAAGGAACGAAGGGCAAAGTGCACCGCTAGCAGTTCTAGGTAGTTTATATGGTGCACTGCCAGCTTGGGAGGCCACGGGCCCCCCACACACAGGCCTTCCATGTGGGCGCCCCAGCCCCACTGGGAGGCATCCGTGGTGATGGTCACTGAGGGCGGTGGGAGGTGGAAGGGAGCTCCCTGGCAGATATTGTCTCTGGACTCCCACCACTGGAGCGATTGGAGCGTCGTAGGGGGGATAGTGAACCTCTTTCGAGG
Organism: Heteronotia binoei; assembly: GCF_032191835.1. Lineage (NCBI taxonomy): Eukaryota > Metazoa > Chordata > Lepidosauria > Squamata > Gekkonidae > Heteronotia > Heteronotia binoei. The sequence continues at coordinate 77,245,829 of NC_083233.1, read as the reverse complement.
TGAGTCTTTGTTCGGGCGAAACTGACGAAGAAACCATAGCTGTAGGTCTCTCATCCTCAGTTTCGCGTAAAGAAGCACGCTTGTCGTTGCTGCCATCAGCCCCAGCATCCGCTGAAGCTGCTTTACTGTGCCCCAGCCTTGGCTCCGGAGCAACTGTACTGAGTTGGTGATGTCCTCTGCCCTCTGGGCGGGGAGAAATGCTCGATGGAGGTTTGTGTCCAGCACCGCCCCTATGAACTGCACTGTCCTTGATGGAGTGAGCTTTGATTTTTCCAGATTGACCTGCAGACCCAGGGCATCGAGAAGGTGCAGTGTGGCTGCGATGTGGGTAGACAGACTTTCCCTTGAATTGGCTACCAGGAGCCAGTCATCTATGTATGGGAAGACTATCACCCCCTGCAGCCGCAGGTAGGCGGCCACGACACTCATCATTTTTGTGAACACCCTGGGTGCCGTGGAGAGCCCGAAGGGTAGTGCTGTGAACTGGAAGTGTTGTGGGCCTACCGCAAACCTGAGAAACCTTCTGAACTCTGGGTGGATGCTGATGTGAAAGTAAGCATCCTTTAGGTCTAGGGTGGCCATCCAATCTCCTTGGTTGATGAGGGGCAGGATGGACTGCAGTGTGGACATCCTGAATTTTCGATACAGGATGAATTTGTTCAGGTTCCGGAGGTCCATGATGGGTCTTAGTCCCCCATCCCTCTTTGGGACTAGGAAGTAGCGGGAATAGAACCCACCCGTTCTGTCCTCCGATGGTATTTCCTCTATGGCTTGTTTCTGTAGGAGGGTGTCCACCTCCGCCAGCAGAGGTGGGGATGGGGGGGTGGTGATCACCACTGACCGGGTTGGAATCTGAGCAAAGTCTATTTTGTAGCCCTCTTGGATGATGGAAAGGACCCACCTGTCTGAGGAGACCAGCTCCCAGGCAGGCAGGAAAGGGCGCAGACGGATAGTGGGCTGGGTGGTGGCAACGAAGCGTGGTGCAGGAAAGTCAAAGCCCCTGCTTGGGGGGGCGGGTGCCCTTAGGCTTGCCTGATGGCTGGGCAGTGTAGCGGCCTCTGTTGTTCCCCGAGTAAGCCTGCTTGTCGGGCTGTGGAGGGCGTGGTCGCCACTGTTGGTCCGAGGATGGCTTATGTGGAGTTTTTCTCGACCAGGACCTGCTCCACTGTCTGGCTCTGGGTTGTCTGGGAAGTGGCTGCACCCCAAGGCTCCTGGAGATCTTGAGGTTCTTGTCCAGTTCCTGCAGTGCGTTATCTGTGGTGGAACTAAAGAGTCCGTCCCCCTTGAATGGCAGGTCTTCGATGAGCGCCCTGGTGTCTTGTTGCAGGGCGGTCGATCTCAGCCAGGAGTGCCTGCGGATGGAGACGGCGGACATGATTGCCGAGGCCGAAACGTCCACTAGGTGCTTGGCCGCCGTTAGTTGTTGCTTTGCGACCTTCTGGCCTTCGTGCAGCAGTGCCTTGGCAGTGGTTTTCTTGTCATCCGGTAGGAAAGACAGGAGGGGGGACAGTTGCTCCCACATGGCGTATTGGTATCTGGCCATACAGGCCGTATAGTTCGATACCTTGGCGCCGAGGGACCCCGCCGAGTAGATCTTCCTCCCCATGGCGTCGAGTTTCTTCCCCTCCTTGTCAGGGGGGGTAGAATGCACCCTGCGTGACCTCGAGGAAGAGGAGACGATGGCTGAGTTTGGTTTTGGATGTGTGAACAAAAATTCAGCCCCCGCCTCCTGGACCTTGTACATGTGGTCCAGTTTTCTTGAAGACACCGGTGCCGAAGATGGTTTCTTCCACGGGTCCTTGAGTGCCTGGAGCATGACTTTGGTCATAGGGAGAGAGACGGCTGGAGACGTGTCCCGCTGGATGATATCAAAAACACTATCATCCACGGTTGGCTTGGGTTGAGAGATGGGCAGGGAGATGGTCGCTGCCATTCTCTTGATCATTTCCGCGTAGGAACGTAGGTCCTCAGAGGGCGAGACTGGGAGGTCTTCTGACGTGTTGGGATCCGGTGAGGGCTCCCAGGATCTCTCCTCGTCGCTCTCCGACCCCGACGGCGAGGACTCTCCTCGGCCCGAGCGCTCCGATAGGCGTGGTGATGGCTCCCTTCGTGGCGACCGTGTCGGTGTCGGTGTTCGGCGCGGGGGCTCCGTCGGTGTGACGCGTTTGTCGTGAGGAATCGGGGCCGATCCCTGAGGTTGCTTGGACCGATGCGATGTCCTGGAGAACGAGGATAGCTCAGATCGATGCTCGAAGTCCGGGTGGTCGAGTGGCTGGTGCCAGTGATATTGGGGGCAGCAGGGATACGTCGATTGCCACCGATGGTGATCCCAGTGCGGCATCGCTGGGTAGTGGCGTGGCTCGACTGAAGGCTCCCTTGGTCTCACGCGCTTGGGCGCCGCAGGCGTTGTCACGTTGACCGGTGGTAGTGACTCGACGTCCGATGCCGAGTCGAAGCTCCGCCGACGAGATGCCACCGATGGAGACCGACGGGTTAGGTCGATCTCCACTTCGTGTGTTGAGGGCTGTAGCCGATGGTCGCTGGGCCCAGGCGTCGGTGAGTTGCGATGCCGATGCGCGCTAGCCCGTGGAGTTGGAGGGCTGCGTGGCCGATGACCGCTAGCCCTTGGTGTTGGAGGGCTGCGTTGCCTTCTCGCGCTAACCCCTGGAGTAGCGGGGGTGCGGAGAGGAGAGGGGGGAACCCTCTTCACTGGTTCGGTGCCGATCGGTGCCGACACGTCGGAGAGAGGCGGAGGAGAGCGTGGCCGTTTTCGCTTCTCCTTGCTCTTCGCCTTCTTAGAGGATTCACGTCCCGGATCCTCTCTTCCTTTCTTCTGAGGCCGCTCGACCGACTCGTCGGGGGCCCGTTTTGCCGACTGTTGCTCCTTCTGTGGGACATCGACCGGGGCCGCATCGGCCGATGGGGCCTTTGGAGTTTGGGCGGCAGCCATTTTCGGTACCGATGCCGAGGAAGACGCCGATTGTTTCGGAGGGCGAAGCGCCGAGGCAGTTAGCGTGGCCGAGAGTCTAGCCGCCCTGTTCTTTCTGGTCTGCTTCGAAAAGCGGAGGCAGTGCAGGCAGGCTTCCACGCGGTGTCCTTCGCCGAGGCAGAGCAGGCACAGAGAATGGCCGTCGGGAGGGGCGATTTTCTTCCCGCAGGCCTGGCACCTCTTAAAGAACCCCCAACGGCTGTCCATAGACAGCGGTCGCTGGGAATGACCTCTCAGAGCCCTCTGAGAGGAGGAAAAAAACTAGGGGCGAGAGGGGGGGGGAAGTCCTGGAGGACAAAAAACCCCGCCACGACACGCACCCGAACAACAATGCACTTTTTTTTTTTTTACTAACTACGGAACTAACTAACTACTACACTACGGAAAAACAATAAACAGGCTAATATTTACAGGAGGCTCAGGGAAAAAGGGGGTAGAAAAAACCCAAAGCTCACCGACCGGGAACACGAGGAAAAACGCAGCTCTTCGCGCAGCGGTCAGAAAGGAACTGGTGGGATTGCCGCGGTGGCGCCGTTGGGCGTGCGCAGTGGGACGCCGGCGCATGCCCAGTGGCGCCGTCCGCGGAAATCTTTCCCGGGCTTTCTTACAGATACCGATCGGGGACCAGCGCAGGCGCAGTATCCCACAAGTGTGATGCACAGAGACCACGAAGAAGATCGTTCAGTTCCTTATGCATCTCGACTCTAACTAGCCCTTCCTGGCAACTGTCCGCCCCCACCCCCTTTGTGTAAGGCTTGAGAAAGTCTATTTCAGTGTCTCTGAAGAAGCGTGCGTTCTCTTGAAAGCTTATACCCAGAATTCAACTTTGTCAGTCTTAAAAGTGCCCCCTGGACTCAAAATATATATAAGTAGTCAGCGGAAGGGCATAGGGTAACAGCGTCCCCTCTAAGCTGAGTTAGTGTGAGCTAGCTCACAGTTTTTTAGCTTCTGGCTCACACATTTTTGTCTTCGCTCAGAGCAAACCAATTTATGCCGAAGCTCACCACTTGAATGCCAGTAGCTCACGAAGTGGACTTTTTGCTCAGAAGACTCCGCAGTTTAGAGGGAGGATTATGTGCTCGTGGATGGCCTTCTCCTGGCTGATGCCCAAGTACAAAGTCCAGTTTGGCATTTTGTTTTTTTAATGGGGGATCCTTCCAAGGTCAGAACCAGGGTTGGAGGGACCACAAATACTTATTCTGCCCACTGACCCCCTACAAGGCCAGATGCGAGTAAAGGCTCTAACCCTTTGGGCACCTGAGCTGTTCTCCAAGCCTTGGTCTGCAGGTGCGTGGAGGAGGTATTTGGTGCGGACTCACAGAGATCTGTTCCTGGGGTGCACCAGCAGAGAGAAGATTACAGTCCTTTACTGCAGGCGTGGCCAACGGTAGCTCTCCAGATGTTTTTTTGCATACAACTCCCATCAGCCCCAGCCAGCATGGCCAATGGCTGGGGCTGATGGGAGTTGTAGGCAAAAAAAACATCTGGAGAGCTACCGTTGGCCACCCCTGCTTTACTGGGTTTCAGAGGGGCTGAGATGCAAAATAGTCTATCTGAAGTGGAAGGGGCTTGGTGGCTATGCTGTGGCTGGCTTTGCGCCCCCCCCCTTATAAGAGCCCCGTGGCACAGAGCGGTAAAGCTGCAGTACTGCAGTCTGAACTCTCTGCTCACAACCTGAGTTTGATCCCAGCGGAAGCTGGTTCAGGTAGCCGGCTCCAGGTTGACTCAGCCTTCCATCCTTCTGAGGTTGGTAAAATGAGTCCCCAGCTTGCTGGGGGGGAAACGTAGATGACTGGGGAAGGCAATGGCAAACCACCCCGTAAAAGTCTGCTGTGAAAACATGGTGAAAGCAATGTCACCCCAGAGTCGGAAACGACTGGTGCTTGCACAGGGGACTACCTTGACCTTCAGAGCAGCCCCATGGCACAGAGTGCTGCAGTACTGCAATCCGAGCTCTCTGCTCACGAACTGAGTTCGATCCTGGCGGAAGCTGGGTTCAGATAGCCAGCTCAAGGTTGACTCAGCCTTCCATCCTTCCAAGGTCGGTAAAATGAGGACCCAGCTTGCTGGGGGGAAAGCGTAGATGACTGGGGAAGCAATGGCAAACCACCCCATAAAGTCTTCTTTGAAAATGTTGTGAAAGCAACGTCACCCCAGAGTCGGAAACGACTGGTGCTTGCACAGGGGACTACCTTTACCTTTCTTTTTACCACCTCTCTAGGCTAAAACCTCATCAGTCCTCTCTTCACAATTCCTCAGAGGTGACTCCAAACTTTTCAAAAAACCCTTGTTTTTAATTCTAATCAACTCCCCGGTTTGACCTAGCAGAAAACTAATTTCATGTAATTTGCAGCTGGCTATTGTCCCATTTCTCAAAAGCCTCTGGAGGCAACGAAAACTCCCTTTTGGCTACTTGGCATGTTTTGTTCATCTGTGTAATTAACCCCAGGATAAAAGGAAACAAAAATCCAAACAACATTAATTTCCTTGAGGGGGCAAGAGCAGAAATGTGCATATAAATAGACCTGCCATTAGCGCTCTGGGTCAATTATCTTCTTGTCAGTTTGTATAACTTGTCAAAATTGCATTTGGAAAACAAAACGGCTGGTAATAGCTGTACAGTGAGCCCTGGGACGTTTGGCAAAGTCACTCATTTCCATAATAATAAGAGTTTAATCTTTGCAGCAGGAAAATGGTTGCATATTACATATGCATTGGATTATAACAATCTTTTGAGGAAATGAGTGCGTGTAGGTACAGAATGGAAAGCTGGGCCTGCCAAGTTTTGGGCACAGAAAATTAACCGGGCAGGCAAGACCCTGGGACTCTCTCCTGGTGTAAGACCAACGGAACATGGAACACACCTGGACCCCAATTCAAAGCAGCCAACAAGGAGATCTTGAGACCTGTCTTGCTCTTACAAAACGGCTGAAAAAACAATAGGTGATAAAAAGCAGACTGCTGTCGTAGGGGTGCCATAAATCTAGGTGACATTCTGGCTTTGTTAGTTTGTCTCATTACATATACTAACCTACCTTCCACTATACTTTAATGCACCCTGTTTGTCTAAGGGCTAACCTATATTATTTCTCTTTTAGAACAGTATATCAGAATATCTGGGGTTTTTTTGTATTGACATACTCAAATGGGGGATATTGGCTGTTTGTCTTGTTGCATAAACCAACCCATCCTATGGCAAACTATATGGACATTATAATCTCTTGAGTAAACATGCCCTCTATTTAAACTAACAAAGCCAGAATGTCACCTAGATTTATGGCACCCCTACGACAGCAGCCTGCTTTTTATCACCTAGTGTTTTTCAGCTGTTTTGTCCTACACTAACAAACACAGATCCTATTGGTGATTCTTTAATCTGCTAAAAACATTACCCATGATTCCACACTGCCCACTTATATTAAGAACTGCTGTGTCCATTCCCTTATGTCTGATGAAGTCTGCTTAAGAGCATACGAAAGCTTACATTCTGAATAAAGCTTAGTTGGTCTTAAAGGTGCACTCGTCTACTACTTTGTTGTAATGGTTAATAGTAATAGTATTAGTAACAAATAATAGTAATGGTTAATAGTAATGATTTAAAATGATTGTATGAACTGGTATCAACCAAAGAGCAAAAGGGCCAGATCCAGGTTACAGCTGACAAGCAGCACAGTCCTGAGGGGAATTAAGTCGAGGAGATCAATGGGCATAGAAAGTGTAACTTAAAATAGTGCTAGAACAAAGTTGGAGTCCAGTAGCAGCTTTAAGACCAACCAAGTTTTATTCAGAATGTCAGCTTTCGTATGCATGCACACTTGTTCAGACAAAGGAATGGTGTACAGTGAGCAGAGTTACATATAGGTGGTGGGCAGTGGTTAAGAATGCAAAATGCCCACCAGCTATATGTAAGTTCTGCTCACTGTACACCATTCCTTCATCTGAAGAAGTCTGCATGCACACGAAAGCTTCCATTCTGAATAAATCTTTGCTGGTCTTAAAGCTGCTCCTGGACTCCGATTTTGTTCTATTGCTTCAGACCAACACGGCTGCCTACCTGCATCTATTAAAACAGTGCTCTTGTATATCAGATGTAGAGGACATTTGTATGAATGTATGAAGCTCTATTTTATCAGATTAGACCACTGGCCTATAAAGCTCAGTACTGAGCTCTACTGCTGACTGGCAGCAGTTCTCTGAGGCCCCAATACCAGACATCCTGTTAACTGGAGATACCAGGGACTGAACCTCAAGCAAGTAAAGCACTCAACCATAACAAGTTTGCAGTTCGATATAGACCTGGACGCCATCTTCAAATCCATGGGACTTAAATTCTCTGCAGATATGGGCCAGATTTGGGTAGACATGTGCCATCTATGCAGTCGAACCTGATTTTTTACGATGCAGGATGTAAGCTGTGAAGCTGAATTTCCAACTTGGGGGGGGGGGCATGAGATTAGTCCAGTTCAAGAAATATCTGGGGACTTTGGGGGTGAGGCTAGGAGACACGGGTGGAGCCAAGAGCAAGGATCTGACAAGCATAATTGAACTCCAAAGGGAGTTCTGGTCATCACATTTAAAGGGACCGCACACCTGTTAAATTCCTTCCTTCCATAGGAAATAATGAAGGATAGGGGCACCTTCTTTTGGGGCTCATAGAGTTGGATTCCCTGGTCCAATCTTTTTGAAACTTGGCAGGAAATTTGGGGAGAGGCACTGGATGCCATACTGAAAATCTGGTGTCTCTAACTCAATAACTCCCCCCCCCCCGAGCCCCAGATAATCGCGGATCAATTCTCCATTATTTCCTATGGGAATAAGTCTCTATATGGAATAATAGACTTCCCAGCAGACATGTCCCTCCCTCCCTTCCCCCCACTTTCTGATGACCATGAAGAGGGGGGAGGGCCTCCAAACCGTGGGATTCCCCTGCCCCCACCTGGGGATTGGCAACCGTACATGGGACTGATTCCCGCCTCCTTTTGGCAAATCATGTCAGCTCACTCTGAAGATCCAAAATGTCTCTGGCAAGTGCTGGAAAATATGGGAAGCCTCCACTGAACCTCCCTCTCTCTTTTTCCTTCCCTTTATTTGACGCTACGGCACGCTCGACAAAGGATTCCAACCGCCAGCGGGCCAGGAACAAAAACACACGACTTTAATTTCCCCACCGGACGCTTTTAGCCAACGGACAGGACCAAACCGGAAATAGGCGCGGAAGCCAGCGAAGAGACTTCGGGGGGGGCCGCTCGATTTCCCAGGCTCCGGAAGTCAGGTAAGGCGCGGAGACCTGAGCTTCAGAGCCGGGCCGCCTCTTCCCGGCGGGCCGTGTTCGCTTCCCTCGAGTGGCGAGGCCCGGAGCGGAGCCGGGAAGGACGGGGCAAAATTGGGTCCCCCAACGGTTCCAACGGGCAGGTCATGTGTACGCATGCGTGCTCCTTGGCCGGGAAGCGGCGAGGCGGGGTTTGGCGGTGGAGGCGAGGAACGGAGCGCTGGGATTGGCTGAGAGGGCGTTGACGTGTAAGCAGAAGCTGAGCGGCGCCTCTTAAAGGGCCAGTTCAGGGGCTGAGTTGAGCAGAGCCCAGAATGGAGTTGCGGAGGTGGAATGAAAGGGAATTGCTGGGCTCACTTCAGAAGGGGCTCAGGCACATTCGTAGACGGGAGATCCTCCTTCAGTGTCTCTCATCTATGCTGGTTAAAATGAGCCTCCATATTCAGGAGTAGCATACCTCTGGGTCAATACTCCCTCTAAGCCACGGGTGGCCAAACTTGCTTAAGGTAAGAGCCACGTAGACTAAAAGGCAGATGTTTAAGAGCCACAAGACATGAACGTCAGATGCTCGAGAGAGGAAGGAAGACAGGGGAGGTAGAAAGAAAGCAACTTTAAATGCATTCTCCAAGCTGCCGGCTTGCTTGGCTTGTAGAAGAGATTTAAAGAGACAAATGCCTTTTCCAAGCTTGCTGATGGGACAGTGGGGGCTTCGAGAGACACACAATATGTGTGAAAGAGCCACATGTGGCTCCTGAGCCACAGCTAAGTCGTGGAGTATTGTGAGCAAAAATTCTACTTTGTGAGCTACTGGCATTAAAGTTGTGGGTCAACGATTTGGCATACTGCATTAATTAGTTTGCTCTGGGACAGTTTTTCCTGGGCTAAGACAAAAATGTGTGAGCCGTAGGCTAAAAAACTGTGAGCTAGCTCACGCTAACTCAGCTTAGAGGGAACACTGCTCTGGATAAAACTTGTGCACAAGGGCAAGACGGAGAGGGTTTTGATCTCTGTGCCCTACTTGCAGGACTTTGGTTAGTTTGGGAAACAGGGTGGTGAACTTTGTGGGCCTTTGGTCATGATTCTGGTCTGGCGGAGCTCTTCTTATGCATCACTGGCCGATCTGTAAATCAGGGGAGGGACAGTGGCTCAGTGGTAGAGCATTTGCTTGGTAAGCAGAAGGTCCCAGGTTCAATCCCTGGCATCTCCAAAAAAGGGTCCAGGCAAGTAGGCGTGAAAATCCTCAGCTTGAGACCCTGGAGACCCGCTGCCATTCTGAGTAGACAATAGTGACTTTGATGGACCAAGGGTCTGTTTCAGTATAAGGCCGCTTCATATGTTCATATATATGTTCAAATTTACAGTTGCTTTGACAGCCGCATAAGACTGGGCATCCTCTTTGAGCGCAGGGCATCAATAAATGGCCCTCCTGCAAAGAAGCTCTCTTTGTTCCGCACAGGCCCCTGAAAGGAGAATGGCTCACAGCCAGGCGAGGAAGAAGTCCAGGTCCCGGAGCAGGAGTGACTCTCGGAGCAGGCGGGACACAGAGAAGAGGAAGGAAAAGAGGAAGAGGAGCAAAGACTCCCAAGAGAGGAGAAGCCCGTCTCCTGCCTGCAAAAGAGGGCCTGAGTCTCTAAAACTCCAAAAGCCCTCGGCCTCCTCGAAAGAAGGTATGGATGTGCTTGAGTGGTACCTCCTCCGGCAGCTGAAAGGGCCTCTTGTCAGCGTCCCACAGTTGTTGCCTAGAGAATAAATAACAAAGGAAAAGCAACCTCCAGAAATTGTTGGTATTAACCAGGGGTGGCCAAACTTGCTTAACGCAAGAGCCACATGGAATAAATGTCAGATGTTTGAGAGCCGCAAGACATGAATATTAGTAGTAAAAGGACTTACTACTACTAATATTAGATGTTTGAGAGCTGCAAGACAAGAAGGAAGGCAAGCAGGCAGGCAAATAGATGGTGGAAGGGAGAGGTAGAAAGAAAGTAACTTTAACTTTAAATGCATTCTCCAAGCTGCTGGCTGTCTTTGCTTGGCTTGGAGAAGCGATATAAACGGACAAATGCCTTCTCCAATGCAGTCGACAGGGTGGGAGGGGCTTCAAGAGCCTCAAAATATGTGTGGAAGAGCCACATGTGGCACCCGAGCCACAGTTTGGCCACCCTTGGTATTAACACTACATGTGAGCTAATCTTTGACCTGCCACCTAGAAGGAATTGAGGGGTGCGCCACACTGAAAGCCAGCTTCTGGTGCTCATGAGGGATTTTTTAGACAATTGCCTAGAGCCCCCAGTGGATGTAAAACGTGGGACATCCAGCTAGGAACAGTGTTTGGCAGGAAGTGCATCCCCCCCCAGCAGAGCCTCAGAGCACTTTAACTCATTCAAAACGTCCAGCTTTTCTCCTTCAGCATGCAGCCAGTGGGTTAGACTGCAGGTTCAGCCTCCCGCCCTGCTTTAAAGCTCACCGATGACCTTTAGCCAATTCCTCTCTCTCAACCTAAAAGACCTCGCGGGGTTGTTGCGATGGTAAAATGGAAGAGGGTAGAAACATGTACACCTCCCGGGAGGGAGGGAGTGAGGGAGGAAGGAAGGAAGATATTGGATTTATATCCTGCCCTACACTTTGAATCTCAGAGCCTTCCCCCCAAACAGGCACCCTGTGGGGTAGGTGGGGCTGAGAGAGCTTTTACAGCAGCTGCCCTTTCAAAGACAACTCCTACGATTGCTATAGCTGACCCAAGGCCATTCCAGCAGCTGCAAGTGGAGGAGTGGGGAGTCAAACCCGGTTCTCCCAGATAAGAGAGCTCTGGCTGACCCAAGGCCATTCCAGCAGGTGCAAGTGGAGGAGTGGGGAATCAAACCCGGTTCTCCCAGATAAGAGAGCTATGGCTGACCCAAGGCCATTCCAGCAGCTGCAAGTGGAGGAGTGGGGAATCAAACCCGGTTCTCCCAGATAAGAGAGCTATGGCTGACCCAAGGCCATTCCAGCAGGTGCAAGTGGAGGAGTGGGGAATCAAACCCGGTTCTCCCAGATAAGAGAGCTCTGGCTGACCCAAGGCCATTCGAGCAGGTGCAAGTGGAGGAGTGGGGAGTCAAACCCGGTTCTCCCAGATAAGAGAGCTATGGCTGACCCAAGGCCATTCCAGCAGGTGCAAGTGGAGGAGTAGGGAATCAAACCCGGTTCTCCCAGATAAGAGAGCTCTGGCTGACCCAAAGCCATGCTAGCAGGTGCAAGTGGAGGAGTGGGGAATCAAACCCGGTTCTCCCAGATAAGAGAGCTCTGGCTGACCCAAAGCCATGCTAGCAGGTGCAAGTGGAGGAGTGGGGAATCAAACCCGGTTCTCCCAGATAAGAGAGCTATGGCTGACCCAAGGCCATTCCAGCAGCTGCAAGTGGAGGAGTGGGGAATCAAACCCGGTTCTCCCAGATAAGAGAGCTATGGCTGACCCAAGGCCATTCCAGCAGCTGCAAGTGGAGGAGTGGGGAATCAAACCCGGTTCTTCCAGATAAGAGTCGGTGCACTTAACCACTTACACTAAAAGGCAGGAGAAAAATGTGACAGACGCCTTGGAAGCTAATTTTCGTGGCCACTAATCTCCCCGGCTTGAGCTTCGGCTGCCTCTTCTGCCCCATCTCCCCGTCCAGGATTCCCTAAAGGCAGATTGGTAGCAATTAAGCCCCATGACAAGTGCAGATCAAACTGGGTCATCTTGGGCAAGAAGAGAGAGCTTGCTCAGGTCTTCCTTGAGGCTGATGATTCTGGAGCATTTTAGATTTCAGCTCCACGGAGGATCCATGGCGGCTTTTGGACCACAGAATCACATTGTTGGAAGGGGCCGTAGAGGCCATCTAGTCCAGCCTCCTGTTCAGCGCAGGATCAGCCTAGGGCAGGGCTGTCACCAATGTTCCCTCCAGGCTGCAGTCAGATGAGCAAAAATTCAACTTTGTGAGCTCCTGTGAGCTCCTGCATGCATTATTGTGCTCCGGAGTCATCCTTCCTGAACTAAGATAGATAGATAGATAGATAGATAGATAGATAGATAGATAGATAGATAGATAGATAGATAGATAGATAGATAGATAGATAGATAGATTTATTGTCATTCTTCTCAAAAAAGAAAATGAGAGCAACGAAATGAGGTGCTCTTCCACCAACATACCAACACATCAACACCCACAAAAGGACATATACATAGACCATTTAAATACATCTAAAAACACATAACCATTCATAACCCTGCATTTAGCTTAACCACGGCACTTGGATAGAAGCTGCCCTTGAATCTATTTGTCCTTGCCTTCAGCACTCTATATCGCCTACCTGACGGTAAAATCTCAAACAGCAAGTGGCCCGGATGTGAAGGGTCCCTTAAGATCATTTGTATCTTCCTTCTACATCCCATATGGTGACAAAAAGGTGTTGAAGACAAAAAGGTGTGAGCCCTAGGCTAAAAATCTGTGACCTAGCTCACACTAACTCAGCTTGGAGGGAACACTGGGTGTCACACATGTGGCCCAGGGGCCAAATCAGGCCCCCGAGCAAGTCTGCTTTCTTCTTATGCATCACTGGAGAGCCAGTTTGGTGTTCTGGTTAAGTGCGCAGACTCTTATCTGGGAGAACCGGGTTTGATTCCCCACTCCTCCACTTGCACCTGCTGGAATGGCCTTGGGTCAGCCATAGCTCTTGTAGGAGTTGTCCTTGAAAGGGCAGCTGCTGTGAGAGCCCTCTCAGCCTCACCCACCTCACAGGGTGTCTGTTGTGGGGGGAGAAGATAAAGGAGATTGTGAGCCGCTCTGAGACTCTTCAGAGTGGAGGGCGGGATATAAATCCAATATCTTCATCTTCTTCTTCTTCTCCCTCTCTCATTTCCTTCTGTGTCACAGCTTGCGTTCCCAGGCTTGCTCAATTGCGCAAGAGCTATAAAGCAAAACCCCCTTTTCCTTCTATTGGCTGTGGCTCCATGCTCTCATCCTTTGGGGAGGGAGGGAAAGAGCCAGAGCTTCCTTTGCCCAGTTCTCTCGGTAACACAGGAGATACAAAATCTTTGCGTTTGTCTGTGTCCCTTATAAAGTTTATATTTCAGCTACCTGGCAATACATTTGATGACAGACATGGCCCGGCCCGACAAGGTCTCATTTGTGTCCGATCTGGCCCTCATAACAAATGAGTTCGACACCCCCGGCCTAAAGCATCCCTGACAAGTGCTTGTCCAGCTGCTGCTTGAAGATTGCCAGGGAGGGGGGAGCTCACCACTTCCCTAGACAGCCTGTTCCCCTGCTAAGCTAGAATCATAGAGTTGGAAGGGACCTCCAGGGTCATCGAGTCCAACCCCCTGCACAACGCAGGAAACTCACAAACACCTCCCCCTAAATTCATAGGATCTTCATTGCTGTCAGATGGCCATCTAACCTCTGTTTAAAAACCTCCGAGGAAGGAGAGCCCACCACCTCCCGAGGAAGCCTGTTCCACTGAGGAACCGCTCTAGCTGTCAGGAAGTTCATAGAATCACAGTTGGAAGGGACCTCCAGGGTCATCGAGTCCAACCCCCTGCACAACGCAGCAAACTCACAAACACCTCCCCCTAAATTCACAGGATCTTCATTGCTGTCAGATGGCCATCTAGCCTCTGCTTAAAAACCTCCAAGGAAGGAGAGCCCACCACCTCCCGAGGTGGAAGCCTGTTCCTCTAAGGAACCGCTCTAACGGTCAGGAAGTTCTTCCTGATGTTGAGCTGGAAACTCTTTTGATTTAATTTCAACCCGTTGGTTCTGGTCCTACCTTCCGGGGCCACAGAAAACCACCCCACACCCTCCTCTAGACAACAGCCCTTCAGGATGGTGATCCTATCACCTCTCAGCTGCCTCCTCTGCGGGCTAAACATACCCAGCTCCTTTAACCTTTCCTCATAGGACTTGGTCTCCAGACCCCTCACCATCTTCATCGCCCTCCTCTGGACTTATTCTGCCCAGAAACATGAACCTCCTCCAACATATACTGCTATGGAAGGAAGTGGTTTCACTGTCTACTTACAGCAGTGCACATGTACTTGAGGAAGGGAGCGTTCCTTCCATTTTATACCAGCGCCCAATATCCAGCAGATACCTTTCTGCCTGTCATTTAAACCCACTATTGTGCGTCGTCTCCTTTGCTGCCAAGCGGAGCAGCTCCCTGCCCTCCTCTAAGCGACGGCCTTTCAAATGCTTCGAGAGAACGCTTTCCCTCCTCGGCCTCCTCTTCTCCAGACTGAACGTTCCGTGCTGCCGTTAACCCAGTGTTGCATTCCAGGGAAAAAGAAGAAAACGGGGAAGAAAAGGAGAAAAGCCAGTACTTCCTCCTCCTCCTCAGACACCACCACCTCCTCGTCTCCTTCCGGGTCTTCGTCGTCCCCCTCCGAGGAAGGGTCGCGCGACGGCGAGTCCAAGCCCAAGAGGAAAAAGCAGAGCAAAAAGAAGACGGCCAAAGAGAAAAAGAAGAAGAGCAAGAGGAAGAAAAAGAAAGCGAAAAAGAAAGCAAGGAAGAAACTGAAGGAGAGGGCGAAAGAGGAGAAGCCCAAGGGAGAAGAGCTGCCTGGCCCTTCCCTGGAGCAGTGGCAGAAAGAGGTGTTGGTAGAACCTGGCCCAGGTAAGGCTTGTGTTTCTGGCAGGAAAGCCCTGCTTAGGACGGGTCTTTAAAAGGAAGCTGGCCGCACCGAGGAGAAAGGCATTTTGCAATTGATTTCCATTTTAAGTCTGTCTAGTCAGTTCACTTTAAAATGAAATCTTTTAAAAATGAGTTAGTGGGAGGGACAGGTGCTAGAGACCTGTATTTTAAGTCAATTGTTTTCTAACTTTTAAGTCTATTTTGCAATTGATTTCCATTTTAGGTCTATTTCCATTTTAAGTCCATTTTAAGTCAGTTCAGCTTTAAGCTGAATTGAAAGTGGGGAGACAGTTTGATATAGTGGTTAAGTGTGCGGACTCTTATCTGGGAGAACCGGGTTTGATTCCCCACTCCTCCACTTGCACCTGCTGAAAGTGACCTTGGGTTAGTCACAGCTCTCGCAGGAGTTGTCCTTGAAAGAGCAGCTGCTGTGAGAGCCCTCTCAGTCCCACCCACCTCACAGGGTGTCTGTTGTGGGGGAAGAAGATATAGGAGATTGTAAGCCGCTCTGAGTCTCTGATTCAGAGAGAAAGGCGGGGCATAAATCTGCAGTCATCTTCTTCTAATTTCCACAACCTACCGTATTTGCTGGCGTATAAGTCGACTGGGCGTATAAGACGACCCCCCAACATTTCCATTCAAAATATAGAGTATCTTTTTGAATTCCTTGCGGGCAGGATCCAAACAGGGCGACGAGAGCAGCAGCTCCCCCGCCTGGCCGCGCGGGCAAAAGAAAGCAGCCATTGGCTTTGTGTGAGGCGCTGTCGCTAGGGAGGCAGCTCGGCGAGGCGGCTTCCGCTGGAGAAGAGCTCCAGCGGAAGCCGCCTTGCCAAGCTGCCTTCCTAGCGACAGCGCCTCACGCAAAGTCAATGGCTGCTTTCTTTTGCTCTTCTCTCGCTGTAACCAAGGCGCAAGGGTCTGTTCCACAGAGGCACCGGGTTGCTTTCCTGACCTGTTCCCTCCATGCACCAGGCGTTCAGCCAGCCCGAGCACCCCTGTCTTGACCGCCACGGAGAGGCACAGGTCGGCAGCTTCCCACCTCGCAGCCCGGGCTCTGCTCTAACGCATGGGCGGGCTTCCACGTCTCCGAGTTAGAGCCATTCTTCGGACCTTCGGATTCCCCTTCTTCGCTCCCTCCCTCCTTCAGTCCGCCCTGCCTGCCGCCATTCCCCCGTTTGCTGGGAAAGGGGCCGCGCCGAAGAAGCACGGCAACACCTGTCCCTGCCTCGCTCCGGCTGTTCATCTGATGGCGTCTCACCACGGATCCTAGACCTGGCTGCCGCTGCACCCGGCGTATAAGACGACCCCCCCACTTGGAGGCATGTTTTTCTGGGCAAAAAAGTCATCTTATACGCCGGCAAATACGGTAATCTTATGTTGTCTGCTGGATGTCCCGTCCTATTGACTGCACTGCCTTATAACCATATATTATTTGCCTTTAGCCTCAGTGAGAAGGGCAGATTACAAATAACATAAATAAATCAATGAAGAAAAAAACATTGTGGTCACTGAAGGCTGAAATCTGATTGGCTGGCTGGCTTCTTGTAGAGTCAGGTTCCTCCCTCTGGTTCACTTTCCTTGCAGTCCTTCCTGGGGACAGTTTCCTGTCCCGCCTCTCCTTGACCCTTGTGCTTCCTTGAGGCTGCTCTTTCCCAAGGCTCTTCTACCTGCCCCACCCCTCTCCAGGGCCTGAGTAGAATAGTCAGCGGCAGCAAGAGAGCACCAGCCCGCTATGCCCCTCTGTACCAGCCTTGCCACGGATTTCCTCCTACTCTGTACTTTACTTTGCCACAAAAAACGGTCCCTGGTACTGAAAAGGTTGGGGACCGCTGCCTTACTCTGTAGCTCTGATGTGATCTTGTAAACCATTTAGCTCTGATGCAGTCTTGTAAACCACAGGTTTTGTTCACAGCTTTAAGCTGAACTGAAAGTGGTGGCAGGCCGCTAGAATAGAACCACAGAATTAAAAAGTTAAAAGACCATCCTGTCAAACCCCTTGCACCACGCAGGATGACTTGAGAACACGAGAGAAGCCATGTTGGATCAGGCCAATGGCCCATCCAGTCCAACACTCTGTGTCACCCATGGCCAAAACCCAAGTGCCGTCAGAAGGTCCACCAGCAGGGCCAGAACTCCACAAGCCCTCCCACCGTTGCCCCCCCCCCCCCCCAAGCACACAGAGCATCACTGCCCCAGACATAAGAGAAACCATGTTGGATCAGGCCAACAGTCCAACACTCTGGGTCACACGATGGCCAAAAACCAGGTGCCATCAGGAGGTCCATCCGTGGGGCCAGAACTCCAGAAGCCCTCCCACTCTTGCCCCCCAAGGACCAAAACGACAAGAGCATCACTGCCCCAGAGTGTTCCATCTACACCTTGTGGCTAATAGCACACTGATAGACCTCTGCTCCATAAGTTTATCCAGTCTGCTCTTGAAGCTGTCTGTGCTTGTAACCACCACTGCTTCCTGCCTAAGAACGTAAGAGAAGCATCCCCGATAAATAAGCGTCCTGTCTCTACTGAAACATCTCCAAGGAGGGAGAACCCACAACATCAAAAGGCAATTCCACCTTTGAGCCATTCCTAATACTCTGCTGCTATCTCCTCCCCTGCAATTTAAACCCATTATTGTCAGTCCTGTCCTCCACTAGCCATTGAAACAGTGCCCTCCCTTCTTCTAAAAGGCAGCCTTTCAAATATACTAGAATAAAAATAAATAAAAAGGGAAGTAGAAGGGAAGGAAGAATGAGGTGTATGGGTTAGAACATAAGAGAAGCCATGTTGGATCAGGCCAACAGCCCCTCCAGTCCAACACTCTGTGTCACATAAGAACATAAGATAAGCCCTGTTGGATCAGGCCAGTGGCCCATCCAGTCCAACACTCTGTGTCACATAAGAACATAAGGGAAGCCATGTTGGATCAGCCAGTGGCCCATCCAGTCCAACACTCTGTGTCACATAAGAACATAAGAGAAGCCATGTTGGATCAGGCCAATGGTCCATCCAGTCCAACACTCTGTGTCACATAAGAACATAAGAGAAGCCATGTTGGATCAGGCCAGTGGCCCCTCCAGTCCAACACTCTGTGTCACATAAGAACATAAGAGAAGCCATGTTGGATCAGGCCAGTGGCCCCTCCAGTCCAACACTCTGTGTCACATAAGAACATAAGAGAAGCCATGTTGGATCAGGCCAGTGGCCCCTCCAGTCCAACACTCTGTGTCACATAAGAACATAAGAGAAGCCATGTTGGATCAGGCCAGTGGCCCATCCAGTCCAACACTCTGGGTCACACAGTGGCCAAAAACAGCACAGGTGCCATCAGGAGGTCCATCAGTGGGGCCAGGACACTAGAAGCCCTCCCACTGTGCTCCCCTGAAGCACCAAGAATATAGAGCCTCACTGCCCCAGACATAAGAGAAGCCATGTTGGATCAGACCAATGGCCCATCCAGTCCAACACTCTGTGTCACATAGTGGTCAAAAACAAACAAACACAGGTGCCAACAGGAGGTCCAGGACACTGGAAGCCCTCCCACTGTGCCCCCCTGAAGCACCAAGAACACAGAGCATCACTTGCCCCAGACAGAGACTTCCAACAATACGCTGTGGCTAAGAGCCACTGACGGACCTCTGCTCCAGATGTTTAAGGATGGCTGGATGCTCGAGGCACAAAGAAATCTATGTGAGGCAGCAGGAGGAAGAGAACGCAGCCCCTGCCCTACAAGCCACCCATTGTGACCCCGTGGGCAGGCTAGTTCCCATGCGAGGCAAAGGTGAGGGTGTGGCTGGCAGATCTGGGTCTAGAGGTGGTGACCAAGGGTAACCTCCGCTTTCTGACAGTGCCACGAGGCTTCCCTTTTCAGCCCTGACGGACGAGCAGAAGTCTCGCATCCAGGCCATGAAGCCGATGACCAAGGAGGAGTGGGACGCCCGGCAGAGTGTCATCAGGAGAGTTGTTGATCCCGAAACAGGAAGAACAAGGTGCGCTCGTGGGGGGTGGGGGCGAGCAGAAGCCATGGATCCTTGCTAATTTTGCACAGTCAAAGAGGCATTCTGGTCTCGGCTTTCCTTTCCCTCCGTAGAAGGATAACCCTGAAACCAGACTGGTTCCTTTCACACACATGGAGCAGCGTGTGCTTTCTGGTCTACAGCATCCTGTACAGAGAGCCAGTTTGGTGCAATGGTTAAGTCTGCGGACTCTTATCTGGGAGAACCGGGTTTGATTCCCCACTCCCCCCCTTGCAGCTGCTGGAATGGCCTTGGGTCAGCCAGAGCTCTGGCAGAGGTCCTTGAAAGGGCAGCTTCTGGGAGAGCTTTCTCAGCCCCACCCACCTCACAGGGTTTGATTCCCCACTCCTCCACTTGCAGCTGCTGGAATGGCCTTGGGTCAGCCAGAGCTATTGCAGGAGTTATCCTTGAAAGGGCAGCTGCTGGGAGAGCTTTCTCAGCCTCACCCACCTCACAGGGTTTGATTCCCCACTCCTCCACTTGCAGCTGCTGGAATGGCCTTGGGTCAGCCAGAGCTATTGCAGGAGTTATCCTTGAAAGGGCAGCTGCTGGGAGAGCTGTCTCAGGCCTACCCACCTTACAGGGTGTCTGTTGTGGGGGAAGAAGAGAAAGGAGATTGTTAAACTGCTCTGATTCATAGAGAAGGGTGGGGTATAAATCTGCAGTCATCTTCTGGAAGCTTCTGGTTGGAGGCTGTGAGTGACAGGGCAGACGTGGATCTTTTGTTTCTTATCTTATTCAATTATTTGTTATGATGGCCTTTAAAGCTCATTCTCTGTGAGGCGGAGGATGCATTGATTGTGCTTCTCTTGCAGGCTGATTAAGGGAGATGGCGAAGTCTTAGAGGAGATTGTGACCAAGGAGAGGCACAAAGAAATCAACAAGGTAATGTGGTGGTTCTTCATCAGAAAAGCTTTCTGAATTCAAAGGCGCTAGGACACAATTTGACCTTGGAGCATTTAGAGGACACAGCTGCACCTCAAAGCCAGATTCCAGCTGCAGCAGCAGTGAATAATGTATGAACATAGGAAGCTGCCTTCTACTGAATCAGACCCCCCTCGGTCCATCCAAGTCAGTCTTGTCTACTCAGACTGGCAGCTGCTCTCCAGGGTCTCAAGCTGAGGTTTTTCACACCTACTTGCCTGGACCCTTTTTCGTTGGAGATGCCGGGGATTGAACCTGGGACCTTCTGCTTACCCAGCAGATGCTCTACCACTGAGCCACCGTCCCTCCCCTTAGGCCTATGAACATATGACGCTGCCTTCTACTGAATCAGACCCTAGATCCATCAAAGTCAGTCTTGTCTACTCAGACTGGCAGCAGCTCTCCAGGGTCTCAAGCTGAGGTTTTTCACACCTACTTGCCTGGACCCTTTTTCGTTGGAGATGCCGGGGATTGAAACTGGGACCTTCTGCTTACATAGCAGATGCTCTACCACGGAGCCACCGTCCCTCCCCAAGTCAGTATTGTCTAGTCAGACTGGCAGCGGATCTGACATAAATGAGACCTTGTTGGGCCAGGCCACGTTTGTACCTATTTAAGATTAGGTAGCAGAGCTATAAACTTTATAAAGGACACAAACAAAAGTAATTAAAGGTTTAAAAAACTGAAAACCTGCTTAAAGCATTAGCACTCATTGGTCTTACATGGTAAGACCATGGGATCCAGGGAACTGGGCAAAGGAAGCTCTGGCTCTTTCCTTCCTTCCTTCCCCAGGGGATGGGGAGGAGCCTCAGCCAATAGAAGGAAGAGAGGCTTGGCTCAGCTGCTCTGCTGTGCGATAGAGCCTGACAAAGCAAGCTCTCTCCACCTTCCTCCCCAAGAGAGGAGCCTCAGCCAGTGGAGAAAATAGAGGGTTTGCTCAGTAGCTCCTGTGCAATTGAGCAAGCCTGGCAAAGCAAGCTGTGCTGCAGAAGGAAGCAAGAGAGAGGGAGAAGGGAGCAGATGGCAGCCAGTTGCTCAGGGGCCCGATAGAAGCCGTCCAGGGGCCTGATTTCAGCTACCTGCCAATACTTGGACTGCATGTTTGTCATTCCTTGTCTAGTTCATGCACTTTTAGTCTGTCCTTCATCCATTTTCAGTCTATTCTTTTGCATTCATAAGGGCTAGAAACTTGATTTTAGCAAAGAAAATGGAACTGTTCTTTAGACTATTACAGTAAGGTGACAGTAGCTCCTTTGAATGCGAGGCATACAGCAGGCTGGCTTTGTCTCCCTCTGCTTGTAAGTGACCTCTTGCCCCTCTGTCTTATCAGCAAGCCACCCGGGGAGACGGCCTTTCCTTCCAGATGAAGACGGGGATGCTCCAATAGCAGTGCAGACCTGCGACACGCCAAAGATGGCTGCTTTCCCCGACACAGAGGCTTTGCCAAAACAGGCGCACATTCCCCCGGTACCGGTTGGAGAACGTCTGGACAGAAAACGGGCCAAGCGAGAAGCTCCAGCCCACAGCTGCTGCAGAGATGTGTTGCCTGGGGGGGAGAGAGAGCCTTTCTGCTTTCAGAGGCCTCCCCCTTCGAGAACTTGCCTCAGCGCCCTGCATGATGCTCTCCACTCACCGCTTTATCCACTATGCAAGCCAGTTCCCTTGGTCACAAACACCAGAGTTTGTTCTTTTCAAAGAAATAGACGACGGAGAGAAATAGGGGAAAAGGTGAAGGATGACTTTCTGGAGGGTCTGACAAAATGAGTACTAGAGAGGTTTAGAATCATCAGGGGGTTTTTTGGTAGCAGGAACTCCTTTGCATATTAGGCCACGCCCTCCCGATGTAGCCAGTCCCTCCAGACTCTCTCCACCTTCCTCCCCAAGAGAGGAGCCCTGTACTCTCTCCACCTTTCTCTCCAAGAGAGGAGCCTCAGCCAATGGAGAAAATAGAGGGTTTTGTATTCTGTAAGCTCCGGGAGGATTCGATACATCAGGGTGTGTAGCCTAATATGCAAAGGTGTTCCTGCTACTAAAAAAGATGAGAATCATAGAGTTGGAAAGGACCTCCAGGGCCATCTAGTCCCACCCCCTGCACAATGCAGGAATGTGTGTCTTCTCCGAGGAAGGCAATCAAAATGGTGGCAGCTAAGCCCCGCCCTACTGATTGGGGGGGGGAGGGGTTTGGACACATTCCACCTGCCTTTCTCCTCCAGAAGGGGAAACATTGCCAAGAAGAAGCCTTATCAAGATGAAAAGGAAGGGAAAGGGTGTCTCCATGCCTAACGCTGGAAGCAGTCAAGATTTGGGCTCAGCCCCAGAGCTGGTTCATTACTAGGGATAGGCACGAGCTGAATTTTAAACAAAGAAATGGTCACAAATGGCAGTCTCTGTACATGGCTTTTCCAGGTTTTGGCACCCGCGTGGCCGCAGTACGACTCATACACGAACTCAGAAGCGAACTCCCGAGTTCACTTGCAAGTTGCAGTGTGGCTTGCAAAAGCCGTTTAAAGGGAACCCTGTAGATGGCGTTTGCAAACTGCGCTGCATCTCGAACCGCAAACCGGTTCGTTACACGGAAAAATTCGTGGAGGTTCATGAGACCCCTACGAACCTTCGCGAACGTCCCATTTTCATGATTTGTGCCTGTCCCTGTTCATTACTGACATCTGGGCCAAAGGGAAGCCATCCAGCACCACTTGGCTTCTGCGTGCTTCTTCCAGAGCAGTAGGGGACTGCTGGCTGCCCTTTTGGGATTGGCCTTCATCTCAGAAGAGTGGTGGTGGGGTGCGGGGGAAGGATGGCTGCTGAGTCAGGATAGACCAACCATCCGCAGTCCTTTCTGCATGGACAGAGTTTAGCATGTCAAAAAATACACCCAACTCCCTAGGGCTGTATGGAAAAAACGGCAAGTGTAGTTGCTTAAGCCTGAGCTATATGAAAATATGCACTTTTCTGTTGTTGTTGTGTGTGTATGTGTGTTGCTGCTAGCTCCAGTCTGAACCTGGCCCGTGGCAGGCCGCCTCCTGAAAGCAGTGTAACCTGCTCTAGATCAGGGCCTCTTTGGACAGCATCTCTTTCCTTCTCCAACTGGCTTTATGTCAACCCAACAGAGGCACTTAAGCATATAAGGGGGAAGGCACAGACCAGTGAGCCTCCGACCAGACAGGTCTTTCTGGCTAGCCTAGGAGAACAGCAGTAGACTAGCGAGAGGCCCTACCCGACAGAAGTTCAGATGCCTGTTAAAAAACCGGCCTGACCTTATCTGGGAGATTGCGCTGTGGGCCCCTTTCCTTTTAATCCCTGGGTGCAGATTTAGAGTCCAGTTGCACCTTAAAGACTAACAAAATTTCTGGCAGGGGAGGAGCCTTCATAGAATCGTAGAGTTGGAAACGACCTCCAGGGTCATCTGGTCCAACCCCCTGCACAATGCAGGAAACTCACAAACACCTCCCCCCAAATTCACAGGATCTTCATTTCTGTCAGATGGCCATCTAGCCTCTGTTTAAAAACCTCCAAGGAAGGAGAGCCCCCCCCCCCCCCGGAAGCCTGGTCCACTGAGGAACCGCTCTAACGGTCAGGAAGTTCTTCCTAATGTTGAGCCGGGAACTCTTTGGATTTAATTTCAACCTGTTGGTTCCGGTCCTACCTTCTGGAGCCACAGAAAACAACTCTAGGATTCTGACGAAGAGGATATGAGGGGGTGGAAGCTCCTTCCCCCTGAGGAAAGGCTGAAGAGTCCAGGACAACTAAGTGGGGATATGATAAGAGTCCCCCCTCCCCTTTTCAGTTTAGAGAAGATACAGGCAAGATAAAATGGTGCATGGAGTGAAGAAAATGGACAAAGAACTATCTCCCTCTCCCCAGATGCTAGAACTCAAGGGCATCCAATGAAGCCAACGGGGCAGCAGATTTAGGATGGGCAAAAGGAAATATTTCTTTACACAGACGAGTGATTAAAATGTAGACTTTGCTGCCAAAGGATGTAGCGATGGCCACAGGAATAAACATTTAAAAGAGGATTTGATAGATTCTGGGTGGTCTCCCATAGCTGCTAAACCTCTGAATTTCTTCAAGAAAAGAATGGGTCACACTGTTCTTGGCCCATTAAGGGATTCATTGGGACTGTGGAGCCTGATTTAAAAGGCATCAGTACTGTTCTGGGAAAGAGCGGGTGTCGCACCGAAATTCCAGCGGAAGGGTTGAATCAAGGGTCTGACCATCATGTACCTCAGTGGTTGAGCATTTGCTTGACATGCAGGAGGTCCCAGGTTCAATCACCGGCATCTCCAGTTAGAAGGACCAGGTCATCAGAGACCTCTGGAGAGCTGCTGCCAGTCTGAGTAGCCAATACTGACCTTGATAGATGGCCTGATTCCGTAGAAGGCAGCTCCAGGTGTTCAGCCCCACCAGGTTGGCAGACTCGGCAGCTGCCAACCTGTTGTGCGCCAACGACACAGGCTATAGCACATCCTTAGCATTCTGTACCCAACAACTCTGAGAAAGTAGGTTAACTTTGAGAAGCCATTTAGTTTTGCATCTAAACCAGGATCTGCGCACAGATCCTCGATTCCGCACTTGTACCTCCTGCAACACCTGACCTGGCTCTGTATTGCAAGCATTGTCATTCTCCCCCCCCCCCCACTTCCTGCTCTTCCTTTAAATACTGTCTGGCAACTGGACAAGGGAGCCAAGCAGAGTGGGATGGTCTTCGTGCCCCGCTTGTTCGGTGCAGTGGTTAAGTGCGCGGACTCTTATCTGGAAGAATGGGGTTTGATTCCCCACTCCTCCACTTGCACCTCCTGGAATGGCCTTGGGTCAGCCATAGCCCTGGCAGAGGTTGTCCTTGAAAGGGCAGCTGCTGTGAGAGCCCTCTCCAGCCCCACCCACCTCACAGGGTGTCTGTTGTAGGGGGAGGAAGATATAGGAGATTGTAAGCCACTCTGAGTCTCTGATTCAGGGAGAAGGGCGGGGAATAAAGCTGCAATTCTTTTCTTCTTGTGAGTTCCTGTAGGCATCTGACAGGAGGAACCAGGAACGGGCTGGGCCGGGCTTTCAGCCCGGCCCTGAAAGTCGGTGACTCCAGTCCTTCACGACAGCAGCTCCTTCAAATGACCGAGAGCCCTGCCAAGAAAGACGCAGCAAGGAGCCTTCCCGTTTCTTTTAATTGGTGTTAACATACAAGTGACAACCGTATACAAAGCACATCCAGGTAGCAGGACGAGGCGGCAGGAACAGCAAGGAGAAGGGGGGAGTCGTACGGTTAGGTATGGCTGTCGCACGGAAGAGCAAAGAGACCCGACGGCGTCATGCACACACAAACGCAAGAACAGAAAGATGGAACGCCAGGTTCAGCTGGACTCTTGCCTTTCCCCTCTCACGCCTCCCCCCGTTGAAGCGATCTCTGTCCCCTTCTCCTCGCCCTGCTCCAGCTGTTATCCTAAAGCCTATTTTTCCAGTCCGATGGAACAAACATGACGGAATACAAAATAACAAATTGGGAATAAAGACTCCTGAGGGCTCGAAGACACGGGGAGGGTGATGGAAACTGTAAGGCTTTTGGAACTAACGGGAAACTGCAGCAACGGTGAAGATACCTGAACAAGAGGGACGACTCCGGTTAAGTGCAGAATGACCTGTCGGGACGAGGGGGGGAGCTGGCCACACCCCCCGTTGGCAGGCGACTTCCTCTGAACTAGCATTAGGACGCTGTAAACATTCTTTAGATGGGAGGGGGAGAGAGTCTATCAAAAAATGCTAATGAGCTGATCCAGCATAACAGAATGGGGAACGCTCTGGACACGGCAGGAACGAGATGGCCAGCGGGGACTGCTTTTCCGATACAGCACAGTCCCACGCGAACATTCATTCAGCACTAAGAATGACACATAGAGATTATGACTGCCATACAGGGATTATATAGTGAATCCTGCCTGTCCTTTCAGACTGCAAGTTCTGCAATAGGTTGGCAAGTTTGGGGTAGCACGAGGACAGCTGTGGGAGAGCGAGAGACAAAAGCGCCTTGCTAAATATCCCACATCTGCCCTGGCTTTTTTGGCAGCTTGAAGCTTTTGGTCTTGGCAGCAATTATTGCTCAAATGGCAACTCGGGAAACCAAACGTGAGCATGCGTGGACCTCGAACAGGATGCTATCCCACGTGTGGCCTTTACATCGTTTGACTGAGGGAGAAAGCAGTTCAGTAATTCCACACTACCGTGTTCGTCTCCGGAAAGATCACTTAGCGGCAGAAAACTGAGATCTTGAAAATACCAGCCTGTCTGCATACACTGCATTGGGGGAGAAAGCCCCCAACCAATTCTATTCCATGATGGTTCAAAATGATGTAACGGGAATATACTATGCAAACTACAACCCCTTTGCATTTATTCTGTTTAATCTGCTGTCCACAGGAAAAGGCAAAAATGGTTGACCAAGCACTCATGATCCGCCCCTTCAGCCTGGGATGGTCCTACTCAAAAAGTCCTAAAGTTGTCAGAAACTTCTCACTACTTCAAGCTCAGTTGTTACAACCAGGGCTGGAATTCTAGCAGGAGTTCCTTTGCATATTAGGCCACACACCCCTGATGTAGCCAATCCTCAAGAGCTCACAAGGGTCTTTTTTTGTAAGCTCTCGGATTGGCTACATCAGGGGGTGTGGCCTAATATGCAAAGGAGCTCCTGCTAGAATTCCACCTCTGGTTACAACCATTTAGAAATTTGATCAGATGAAAGTAAAGATTCTCACATTGCTAAAATTCTGCTTCTAGTAACAATTCTTTGGGATCATGGCAGAATAGACACAACCTTCCAACCAACACTGGATGGGTGGGTTTCCTTGGGCAGTTTTTTCTAAATAGTTGCAAGGGGTCTATATTCCTGGGAGAGCTGCCAAACACCATTTTGTCCTCCCCCCCCCCATTACTTTTGTTGAGGGGGGGGGGAAGAAACCAATCCAGGTTTTGTGGAAAACATATTGGGGAGACTATAATAAATGTTGGATTTATGTGACTGAAAACGCAGAATTTGCAAAAGATGCACATTTTGAAGAATTCCAGACACATCCGGATTCTTCTAATTTAAGCGCAGTACCAAATTTTCTCTTCTAGAACCACCACCCATTCGCACAACTTTGGACTCTCGCAAGTCAAAACGGGCAACGTAATTAGCACAGTTGGGCTTCTCGCCACAGAGAAGTTACCCCAGGGGAAACCAGTTGTGCCTTCCCCAGGGACACTGAGCCGTGAGAATTAGTTGAGCACCCTCGTAATACTGAAGAGAAAAAGTGACCTTGGACATCATTCTTACAGAAATAAAGCAAAGAAACAAGGGGCTTTTGGAACGACGCTATGCAAAATCACCCCAGTTGAAGCCTGTTTGGCTTCAGAGGGTTTAGCCTGAAGGCTGATGGCACCATTAACCTCACAAGCGGGCTCATTTCATCTTACAAATGGCTTTAAAAAGTCCAGATTCCACAGACTAAGCCTGTGCATTTGGCTAAAGAGGATTTGACTCGCCAGCCCTTCAGTCCCCAAACCTATTCTGGAAAACAAAACCCAAATCCGAGCCTGTGTTCAGATAGACCTATTGCTGTTGTTTGTCGAATGCTGTGGTGTAGCAAGTCGATCTTTAAAAAATACAGGACAACACAAAGTTGGAAAGAAAGGTCACTGACCAGCTATCAAAATCCAGTAGGGCTTTTAGAATAAAAGCAGGAAATCAACTCCACCCACATAATCTTCTTTTGACACACGCTTGCATCGTCCAATATTATTGCAATGGCAAAGAAAGGTGCTGAACAGAAATGTTTTTTTATCTCCCGAATTTTGCACTGTCCTGCAGAAATCGAGGAGGGAGAATTGGCTGGCAGGTTGGCCAAGGCGGGGCCCCACCAAAGGTGTGATTGTCACTGGATTATTGGGTTTCCAATACGATTGGTTGACAGGCGCATAGAAGACTGCATTTCAACATCCTTTCGACAGTTACATTAAACTTGGTCCGTGAAATCATTGTTTTGTACATAATGCCTGAAATCGAGGGGGGCAGGGGGAAAATGTTAGATTTCAAAACAGTAATAATAAACCCTGACTGTTTCTTTCCCTCCAGACACAATTCCGTCATGTAAAATAAATAACTTCCACATCATATACACCCCCTTCCTCCCCTCCCACCCCAAAAACATTTACATTGTCTTCTGCGTTGCACTACCTATACACACACACGCACAATAAAAAGAAGGCGTTGAACTCCTCCTCTGAGAGCTTGAAAATGTTCATGCCGTGCCTTGAATTGGGGACCGTTCAGAGGGAGAGGTGGAACTGGTGAACTGGCCAAATCCAGATTTTTGTAACCACGTTGTCCTTTTCATGATTATGGTCTGGATAACTTTTTGGGATGGATTGTGGATGGCGGGACAGACAGGCTGGTGCCCCCGTGGCCCACTGCAAGCTAGCAAGTGGTGATGTCAATTCATGTTGTTTTTCCCTCCCCCCCCGGGTTCTAGATGTACATTCACGAGAACTCTGATGAATGAGAAGAAAGGGAAGCCAATATTTCCCCCCCCCCCAGTAGTAAAAACCTGCCAGAATCTTCTCGTTGGCTTCATTACAGATGAGTGGCTTTGAACCTCGCAATATGGCTACTTAAACCACTGAGGTGTGTTGGGTGTTGCGGACTTTGTTTCAAAAAAAGCCATGGTTTCCGCAGATAATTGAATGTACCTTTCAGAGAATCATGCCCTCTTCAATGGCACACACCATGTAAATTTGGTGTCGGGACCCCCGTAACAAACGGGTGTGTTTGTGTGGGTTTTTTTCCCTCCCTTTCCAGATGAGATGTCGAAAGCCCCGCTGTGGCTCGAAAGAGGCCACCTTCACAGTGCTCCAAGTCTTCGCATTGTGGGGAGAGAAACCCTAAGAAACAAAGCTGTTGCGTTTAGAAAAAATCCTCTTTTACATAGAAGAGCTTCGTAAAGTAGAAAGTGGTACAAATGGTTCGGAGGGTGGGAGAGGAAAAAGGGGACATAGAACCGGGAGGACGCTCACGCAAGTATTTTTAAAAAGCCAGAAGCTGTAGGCAAGAGAGGGCAACCCTGACGTTTGGTAGACGGGGCTTCCTTTCTTCCGGGATAACAGTGTTTAGGAAAGGTATGTCCCTTGGCAGCAGCTGGGAATTCTGAATCCTGGCATGGGGCAGAGAAGCCATAGGTGGGGGGATTCGGGGGCTTTCGGGTAGATCTTTCTTTGTAGGCACTTTCCCCTTTTGGGTCCTTTCCTTTGAGCAGTTCCTCCCTTTCTACAACGGCTGAGAGATGGTGCTGTAAAGAGAGTCTCCTCAGAAACCCGGGGAACCACTCGTGCGTTCAAACAAACCCACTTCTCTCAGGGGCTGCTGTCAAATCAGAAACCATCTAAGAGAACAAGTCCCTCGTGTTAAATTGGCTTTTCTTAGTTGGGCTGCATGGCAGAGTGATACATTTCTCTTTAATCTCCACACTTTTGGAGGAAAAAAGGGGGAATCCTCAACCTCTCCACCGATAGCCACGTGTGTGCGTTGGCGCATTTGTCATGTATCCCGGTTTAGCAACATTTAACTGTCATGCACTATAAATAGGGAGAGGGCAACTTTATAAAATAGTAACAGGCCTCCTCTTCAGGACAATTTTTCAGTGCAAACTAAATAAAAACAATGAGGTTTTACAGTTGCATAACTAACAGTTGAACCAAACAAAGAAACAAAAAAGAAAAGGGTTATCTTCTTGGTCAAAAGATGTTACCAAAGGTGGGAAAGACGGAAATGGTTTCCCATCTATGGCTGGTAGAAAAGAAATAGGAGAATTTGGACTTTGTAATTTTTTTTTTTTTTAGGTTGTGAAAATGTCACACTTGAGAAGTTTGAAACTTGGCAGGGGCGAGTTTCCAAAAGGTTTCCGGTACATTAATCACATCTGGGGAATCGATCGCCCAGCCTGCTTCCCCCAGACGCCTAGGGGAAAAGTTCAGGACTCCTCCAATAGCTTATGTCCTACGAGCGCCAGCCATTTAATCCCACCATCTTCTAAAATCCTGGCTGGATTTTTCTTTCCTGTGATTTTTTTTTAACAGAGACCACTGCCACCCATCAGCTTTTCATCGTTCCATGGCAATCGCACCAACCGCCTCGCTCGCATCGTTTTGCCTGTATCAAACGCTCCCGCATCTTTTGAGTCTCTCGGGACTGCGGAAACAGAGCCATTTCTCACCCTTGCCCAGTCCTGCTGGCCGGCAACATCCACGCAGATGGCGGAGGAAACTCACGGGAAGCACCCTCACATGCCCCCTCCGTTCTGCCCCCCCCCCGCCGGGCCCCAGAGTGCCTCCCCTTCTATTGCAACTTTCTGACTGATGGCTAAAGAAGCTGGGGAGGCACGTATTTACAATTGCTAAACCTGGGTAAGAAAAGGGAGGCAGGAAAGAGCATGGGCTGCAGCTGGAGACCGTTGCAATTCTCTCGTTTCCCCCTCTCCCGACACCCTTTGGGGCCAAAGGCCTTCCTCTCCCCTTCAAGATAGCGCTTTGCCAACTTGGCGCCTTTGCTGGAAGGCCTGCTCGTCTTGTGTGGGGAAAAGAAACACACTCCGCCCTCCTCTCTCAAAGCTCTCGCCACCTCGCTGGTAATGAGTAGCACCATTTTTGCCGTGTTTGTCCCACACCGTAGGCCTCGGTTCTTCCACTGTGCCTGCTTCCGCCACAGGCATCTGCGGCCACCTGTCGCTGGAGCTCGGCCCCCTCTACTTCTGCCCGAGGGCCCCAGGTTCGAGTTTGGTGGCCGCACTCCGGCCCCAGCACCCCGTGGCCAGGCTCATGCTCCTTTGGCTGCGCTCCCTGTCTCTCTCCCGGTCGCTCTCCGACTGGCTCTGTGTCCGCTCTGGCCTGTGGCTGCCGCTCCCGCCGGCTGCCATGGGCTGGGACGAGATGGTGCGCAGCAGGTGGTTCCGCTTGCGCAGGAATTCCGTCTGGCTGGGGAGGCCGAAGCTGCCTTTCCGAAGGGCCATCCGGGTGGTGTTCTTGGCCGGCCGGGAGCGATGGGTGTATTCCAGCTGGGCGAGGTGGGCTGCGTATCCCTCGGTAATGAACTGAAAAATTTAAAAGAAATGATTTCTTTTTTTAAAAAAAGAGAAACTTGCTTTGGGGAAAAAACAAACATGCATTCCAGATCTCCACTCTGGTTCTACGGATTTCACAGCTACATGTTCAGACACTATGGAAAGTGAATGCAAGTAACCAGTTGCCGAACAGGAATTGGGCCAAGAATTTGGCAGGGGTGGCCCAACTGCTACCCCTCCTATCTATTTGCCTTCCTTCCGGCTCTCAGACATCTGACGTTCATGTCTTGTGGCTCTCAAACATCTGACGTTTATTCTGTGTGGGTCTTACTTTAAGCAAGTTTGGCCACCCCGATCCTAGGCATTCTAACTTCTGAAAGGTGCGTTCCTGTTGCATACTCGTTAGGTAAGCTGCCTCCTCCTCTTACCTTAAATGGGAAGTCAGGGAGACTTGAGGTGGTTTAACATTCTCCCAATTCTCTTCAGCAAGACAAGAGCTACCAGATTTTTATCCCACCCTTTATATACCCTTTGCAAAGCATTATTCTGGACCCCTAGCTCACCCCACATCCCTACAGCTTGCGGGGGGGAGGTCTGTTTACCACATAAAAATATATTATGTAAAAAAAAATAAAATAAAAATCACTGGAAGCGTACAACTGCTGTGCAGATTAAAATAACATTGTTTGGGCGGCCCCCTCAGCGCCTGTTTTATTTCCTCTTGCGCTCTTTTCCCCCCGTGTGTTTTTAAAAATTACTCCCGTTGTCCTCTGCCCTAGGGCTGCTCTTGTATGTGGCGTGCGGAGAGGGGGCCGCCACCTCCCACAGTGGCCATTCTGTGGTCGACTTCACCTCCCGTGGCACCGTTTTTTGTACCCACCGCCACTCATTTGTCAGAAGGTCAAAGGTACCCACAGGATCAAGAAGGAGGCGACGATGGATTTATGCACTGCCCTTACAATCTGCTTCCCTTCCTCTCTCCACAAAAGACACGCTGTGAGGGAGGTGGGGCTGAGAGAACTGTGACTGATCCAAGGAAGGTCACTCATCTGGCTGCATGTGGAGGAGAAGTGGGGACTCAAACCCAGTTCTGCTGCTCTTAACACTATGCTGAACTGACCCTGGTCTAGAGGTAAGCTCAGCCCCAGAGCGTGAAGAGCATGCAGAAGAGAGGCCGGCCGGCTGGGCCAGCTGCTGCTGCTGCTGCTTCCTGTCATGTTTCAGATCTCCTGGGATTGAGAAAGAAGCACTTTTCTCCCTTTCTCACAATACGAGAAATATACATTCAATGAAATTGCTGAGCAGTCGGGTTAGAACGGATAAAAGGAAGTCCTTCACCCAAAGGGAGATTAACATGTGGAATTCACTGCCACAGGAGGTGGTGGCAGATGCAAGCACAGACAGCTTCAAGACGGGATTGGATAAGCATATGGAGCAGAGGTCCATCAGGGGCTATTAGCCACAGCATATTGTTGGAACTCTCTGTCTGGGGCAGTGATGCTCTGTATTCTTGGTGCTTGGTGGGGAGGGGTCACAATGGAAGGACTTCTGGTGTCCTGGCCCCATTGATGGATCTCCTGATGGCGCCTGGATTCTTTTGTGACACAAAGTGTTGGACTGGATGGGCCATTGGCCTGATCCAACATGGCTTCTCTGATGTTCTTATGTGACACAGAGTGTTGGACTGGATGGGCTACTGGCCTGATCCAACATGGCTTCTCTTATGTGACACAGAGAGTTGGACTGGATGGGCCATTGGCCTGATCCAACATGGCTTCTCTGATGTTCATATGTGACACAGAGTGTTGGACTGGATGAGCCACTGGCCTGATCCAACATGGCCTCTCTTATGTGACAGAGTGTTGGACTGGATGGGCCACTGGCCTGATCCAACATGGCTTCTCTTAGGTTCTTCGGAATGACTGGGGAGTGATGAAACCGGCTTCCCTCACCACAGCATCAGTCCTGCTGGGCTCTCTTTCTGCTGCACTGCTGCTCAAAGGCAGAAGCAAAGATACAAAGCAGAGATACAAAGCAGGCACAGGGCAGGCCAGCATCTGTTCCAGCAAGCAGGTGCTCTAATCCTCAAGCTCCTCTAGGCACCAAGGCTCCCTCTAAGCTCTGGAGTCTTGGGAACGAAAATTCGACTTTGTGAGCTACGGGCATTAAAACTGTGAGCGACGGCATAAACTCGTTCGCTCTGGGGCCATTTTTCTTGAGCGAAGACAAAAATGTATGAGCCAGAGGCCAAAAGCCAGTTTGATGTAGTGGTGAAGTGCGCAGACTCTCCTCTGGGAGAACCGGGTTTGATTTCCCACTCCTCCACTTGCACCTGCTGGAATGGTCTTGGGTCAGCCAGAGCTCTCGTAGAAGCTGTCGTTGAAAGGGCAGCTTCTGTCAGAGCTCTCTCAGCCCCACCCACCTCACAGGGTGTCTGTTGTGGGGGAGGAAGATAAAGGAGATTATGACCGTTCTGAGACTCGGATTGGAGGGCGGGATGTAAATCCAATATCATCATCATCATTTTCTTCACCACATTGTTTTGATTGTTTTAATTACTGAATGTTAAATTTTATAACGTTGTGGATTTTAATTGTCTGTCGTGGTTTTACGTTGTAAGCCGCCCTGAGCCTGCTTTGGCGGGGAGGGCGGGATATAAATCAAATAAAGTAAAATAAAGTTCTTCTTTTTCTTCTTCTCTTTCTAAAAAACTGTGAGCTAGCTCACACTAACTCAACTTAGAGGATCACTGCTAGAAGAAGAAGATATTGGATTTATATCCTGCCCTCCACTCCGAAGAGTCTCAGAGCGGCTCACAATCTCCTTTACCTTCCTCCCCCACAACAAACACCCTGAGAGGTGGGTGGGGCTGGAGAGGGCTCTCACAGCAGCTGCCCTTTCAAGAACAACCTCTGCCAGAGCTATGGCTGACCCAAGGCCATTCCAGCAGCTGCAAGTGGAGGAGTGGGGAATCAAACCCGGTTCTCCCAGATAATAATAATAATAATAATAATAATAATAATAATAATAATAATAATAATAATAATAATAGTAATAATAATAATAAAAAACTTTATTTTTATATCCCGCCCTCCCCCGCCAAGGCGGGCTCAGGGCGGCTTACAACGTAAAACCACGACAGACAATTAAAATCCACGTCGTTATAAAATTTAACATTCAGTAATTAAAACAATCAAAACAATGTGGTGAAGAAAATGATGATGATGATATTGGATTTACATCCCGCCCTCCAATCCGAGTCTCAGAACGGTCATAATCTCCATAAGAGAGCTATGGCTGACCCAAGGCCATTCCAGCAGCTGCAAGTGGAGGAGTGGGGAATCAAACCCGGTTCTCCCAGATAAGAGAGCTATGGCTGATCCAAGGCCATTCCAGCAGCTGCGGGTGGAGGAGTGGGGAATCAAACCCGGTTCTCCCAGATAAGAGAGCTATGGCTGACCCAAGGCCATTCCAGCAGCTGCAAGTGGAGGAGAGGGGAATCAAACCCGGTTCCCCCAGATAAGAGAGCTATGGCTAACCCAAGGCCATTCCAGCAGGTGCAAGTGGAGGAGTGGGGAATCAAACCCGGTTCTCCCAGATAAGAGAGCTATGGCTGACCCAAGACCATTCCAGCAGCTGCAAGTGGACGAGTGGGGAATCAAATCCGGTTCTCCCAGATAAGAGAGCTATGGCTGACCCAAGGCCATTCCAGCAGCTGCAAGTGGAGGAGTGGGGAATCAAACCCGGTTCTCCCAGATAAGAGAGCTATGGCTGACCCAAGGCCATTCCAGCAGGTGAAAGTGGAGGAGTGGGGAATCCAACCCGGTTCTCCCAGATAAGAGAGCTATGGCTGACCCAAGGCCATTCCAGCAGCTGCAAGTGGAGGAGTGGGGAATCAAACCCAGTTCTCCCAGATAAGAGTCCGCACACTTCACCACTACACCAAACTGGCTCTCTAGGCACTCCCCACCCTAGTCCCACTAGACCAACCCCTTCCCAGCAAGAGGCTTTGGGCCCATGGCAACCACAGCTGAGAGCTTCTTTTCCCAGCATCCTTTTCCCCACTCGCCTTCAGAGGCTTGCACGGTTACCTGACATTGGTTCTGCAGCTTCTTGGTCGGCCGTCCCACGATATAGATCTGAGAGGGCGGCAGATTGATGGAGGCGTAGACGGAGATGTCCTTGGTGGAGCCGTAGGCCGCGTGGATCTTCATGTGGACCTGCAGGGAACCAAAAGCAGAGCGGTGCTCAACAGAACCAACGATGGACACTCTGGAACTGCAATGCGCTCTTGGCTTTCACCAGGGGTGGAAATGTTAAAAACATCTCTGGTTGACTATTGAACCAAAGCTTCATTAGCCAAAGGAGTCTCACAGCAGCTTACAAATCTCCTTTCCCTTCCCCTCCCCACAACAGACACCCTATAAGGTAGGTGGGGCTGAGAGAACTGTCATGGAAGCTGCCCTTTCAAGGACAACTCCTACAAGAGCTATGGCTGACCCAAGGCCATTCCAGCAGCTGCAAGTGGAGGAGTGGGGAATCAAACCTGGTTCTCCCAGAAAAAAGAGTTTGCACTCGTAACCACTACACCAAACTGGTGAAGAAGATGATGCTGTTGGATTTATACCCTACCCTTCACTCTGAATCTCAAGAGTGGTTCACAATCTCCTTTACCTTCCTTCCCCACAACAGACACTCTGTGAGGTGGGTGGGACTGAAAGAGCTCTCCCAGAAGCTGCCCCCTTTCAAGGACAGAGTCTCAGAGCGGCCTACAATCTCCTTTATCTTCCCCACCACCACCACAACAGACATCCTATAAGGTAGGTGGGGCTGAGAGAACGGTCACAGAAGCTGCCCTTTCAAGGACACCTCCTACATTGGTTCACAATCTCCTTTACCTTCCTCCCCCACAGCAGACACCCTGTAAGGTGGGTGGGGCTGAGAGAGCTCTCCCAGAAGCTGCCCCCTTTAAAGGACAGAGTCTCAGAGCGGCCTACAATCGCCTTTTATCTCCCCCCACCACCACAACAGACACCCTATAAGGTAGGTGGGGCTGAGAGAACTGTCACAGAAGCTGCCCTTTCAAGGACAACTCCTACATTGGTTCACAATCTCCTTTCCCTTCCTCCCCCACAGCAGACACCCTGTGAGGTGGGTGGGGCTGAGAGAGCTCTCCCAGAAGCTGCCCTGGAGCAGAACAGCTCTGAGAGAACTTGTGACTGACCCAAGGTCACATCGGCAGCTGCAAGTAGTGTATTTCTGCCTGGGACTCTGACTGTCCCCTGGGTCCAGATGCAACCACGGCCAGCCCTGTAGAAACGCTGCCTGCACAGCCACATCTGGGCCCCTCCTGAGTTCTGCCCGCCTCCCCCACTTACATCCGTGATGAGGGACTTCAGGAAGTTGGCCTTGTGCCGCAGCGGGTCGTGTACCAGCCCGTCGCAAAAGGAGACAATGCCGTGAGGAAAATTGTGCTGCGCTAACCATGCCACCACCCTCTGCTTCTGCATGTCGGGGCGGCCGGTGATGTAGATAATGAGGTAGCCAAGATCTTGCCAGTGCCTGCGGAAGAAGAAGAAAGGAAAGGAAGTTTCAGGCGTAAGACAGAACACAGCTGCGTTGTGCCCTTTCGTTTGCGATGTACGTTGGAGGGGATCACTGAGGTCTGTGGCACAGAGGAAAAGCCTCTGCTTGGCATGCAGAAGGTCCCAGGTTCAATCCTCGGCATCTCCAGTTGAAAGGACCAGGTAGGAGGAGATGTGAAAGACCTCTGCCTGAGACCCTGGAGAGCCGCTGCCAGTTGGAGTAGACCAGGGGTGTCAAACATGCAGTTCGGGGGCCAAATCAGGCCCCCGGAGGGCACCTATCAGGCCCCTGAGCACCCGGCTGCCAT
Source organism: Heteronotia binoei (assembly GCF_032191835.1). NCBI lineage: Eukaryota > Metazoa > Chordata > Lepidosauria > Squamata > Gekkonidae > Heteronotia > Heteronotia binoei. Next base: position 77,209,024 of record NC_083233.1, on the reverse strand, counting down.
CTGCTTCCTTCTCCTTCTCTCTTGCTTCCTTCTGCATCACAGCTTGCTTTGCAAGTCTCGTTCAACTGCACAGGAGCTACAGAGCAAAGCCTCTATTTCCTCCATTGGCTGAAGTGCCTCCCTTTGGGAGGAAGTGGGGGAGGAATAGCTTGATTTGCCAGGCTTTCTTAATCGCACAGCAGAGCTACTGAGCCAAGCCTCTCTTCCTTCTATTGGCTGAGGCTCCCCACCCAGTCCCCTGGGGAAGGAAGGAAAGAGCCCGAGCTTCCTTTGCCCAGTTCCCTGGATCCCAAGAGAGAAATACAAAGAAAGCATCTTAAAGACCAATCAGTCCTAAGATTTTAAGCATGTTTTAAGGTTTTGTTTTTTTTAAATTGTGTTTGTGTTTTTTATATCTCTGCTACCTCATGTTAAATAAGCCCAGCCCGACAAGGTCTCGTTGATGTCAGATCCAGCCCTCATAATGAATGAGTTCGACACCCCTGAAGTAGACAATGCTGACTTTGATAGACCGAGAGTCTGATTCAGTAGAAGGCAGCTTCAGGTGTGCGGATCATCTTTGGGTCCGGACTCTCAGGTGGATTGCCTCGCCCAGGGGTGGCCAAACTGTGGCTCGGGAGCCACGTGCAGCTCTTTGACATATATTGTGCGGCTCTCGATGCCCCTGCTGACCCCGCTGGCTGACTCGGAGAAGGCGTTTTTCTCTTTAAATCATTTCCCCAAGCCGTGCCACTTGGTGCCTTGGAAAATGCATTTAAAGTTGCCGGTTTGGTGTAGCGGTGAAGCATGCAGACTCTTATCTGGGAGAACCGGGTTTGATTCCCCGCTCCGCCGCTTCTACCTGCTGGAATGGCCTTGGGTCAGCCAGAGCTCTCTTATCTGGGAGAACCGGGTTGGATTCCCCACTCCTCCACTTTCAACTGCTGGAATGGCCTTGGGTCAGCCAGAGCTCTCTTATCTGGGAGAACCGGGTTTGATTCCCCCGCTCCTCCACTTGCACCTGCTGGGATGGCCTTGGGTCAGCCAGAGCTCTCTTATCTGGGAGAACAGGGTTTGATTCCCCCCTCCTCCACTTGCACCTGCTGGAATGGCCTTGGGTCAGCCAGAGCTCTCTTATCTGGGAAAACCGGGTTTGATTCCCCCGCTCCTCCACTTGCACCTGCTGGAATGGCCTTGGGTCAGCCAGAGCTCTCTTATCTGGGGAAACCGGGTTTGATTCCCCCCTCCTCCACTTGCACCTGCTGGAATGGCCTTGGGTCAGCCAGAGCTCTCTTATCTGGGAGAACCGGGTTTGATTCCCCCGCTCCTCCACTTGCACCTGCTGGAATGGCCTTGGGTCAGCCAGAGCTCTCTTATCTGGGAGAACCGGGTTTGATTCCCCCCTCCTCCACGTGCACCTGCTGGAATGGCCTTGGGTCAGCCAGAGCTCTCTTATCTGGGAGAACCGGGTTTGATTCCCCCCTCCTCCACTTGCACCTGCGGGAATGGCCTTGGGTCAGCCAAAGCTCTCTTATCTGGGAGAACCGGGTTTGATTCCCCCGCTCCTCCACTTGCAGCTGCTGGAATGGCCTTGGGTCAGCTAGAGCTCTCTTATCTGGGAGAACCGGGTTTGATTCCCCCCTCCTCCACTTGCACCTGCTGGAATGGCCTTGGGTCAGCCAGAGCTCTCTTATCTGGGAGAACCGGGTTTGATTCCCCCCTCCTCCACTTGCAGCTGCTGGAATGGCCTTGGGTCAGCCAGAGCTCTCTTATCTGGGAGAACAGGGTTTGATTCCCCCCTCCTCCATTTGCACCTGCTGGAATGGCCTTGGGTCAGCCAGAGCTCTCTTATCTGGGAGAACCGGGTTTGATTCCCCACTCCTCCACTTGCACCTGCTGGAATGGCCTTGGGTCAGCCAGAGCTCTCTTATCTGGGAGAACAGGGTTTGATTCCCCCCTCCTCCACTTGCACCTGCTGGAATGGCCTTAGGTCAGCCAGAGCTCTCTTATCTGGGAGAACTGGGTTTGATTCCCCCCTCCTCCACTTGCACCTGCTGGAATGGCCTTGGGTCAGCCAGAGCTCTCTTATCTGGGAGAACCGAGTTTGATTCCCCAGCTCCTCCACTTGCAGCTGCTGGAATGGCCTTAGGTCAGCCAAAGCTCTCTTATCTGGGAGAACTGGTTTTGATTCCCCCCTCCTCCACTTGCAGCTGCTGGAATGGCCTTGGGGCAGCCAGAGCTCTCTCAGGAGTTGTCCTTGAAAGGGCAGCTGGTGTGAGAGCCCTCTCAGCTCCACCCACCCCACAGGGTGTCTGTTGTGGAGGGGGGGGGGAGAAGATATAGGAGATTGTAAGCTGCTCTGAGTCTCTGATTCAGAGAAGAGAGGCATATAAAACTGCAGCCTTCTTCTTTCTTTCTCCCTCCCATTTATTTGCTTGCCTGCCTGCCTTGCAGCTCTCAAGCATCTGACATTCGTATCTTGTGACTCTCAAATATCTGACATTTATTCTATGTGGCTCTTACCTTTAAGCAAGTTTGGCCATCCCTAGCCCCACCTCTTGGGTCATAAACTCCTACAGCCAGGGAATAAGAACATAAGAGAAGCCATGTTGGATCAGGCCAACGGCCCATCCAGTCCAACACTCTGTGTCACACAGTGGCAAAAAATTTTATGTATACATACACACTGTGGCTAATAGCCACTGATGGATCTGTGCTCCATATTTTTATCTAAACCCCTCTTGAAGGTGGCTATACTTGTGGCCACCACCACCTCCTGTGGCAGTGAATCCCACATGTTAATCACCTTTTGGGTGAAGAAGTACTTCCTTTTATCCGTTTTAACCTGTCTGCTCAGCAATTTCATCGAATGCCCACGAGTTCTTGTATTGTGAGAAAGGGAGAAAAGTACTTCTTTCTCTACTTTCTCCATCCCATGCATTATCTTGTAAACCTCTATCATGTCACCCCGCAGTCGACGCTTCTCCAAGCTAAAGAGCCCCAAGCGTTTCAACCTTTCTTCATAGGGAAAGTGCTCCAGCCCTTTAATCATTCTAGTTGCCCTTTTCTGGACTTTCTCCAATGCTGTAATATCCTTTTTGAGGTGCGGTGACCAGAACTGCACACAGTACTCCAAATGAGACCGCACCATCGATTTATACAGGGGCATTATGATACTGGCTGATTTGTTTTCAATTCCCTTCCTAATAATTCCCAGCATGGCGTTGGCCTTTTTTATTGCAAACGCACACTGTCTTGACATTTTCAGTGAGTTATCTACCACGACCCCAAGATCTCTCTCTTGGTCAGTCTCTGCCAGTTCACACCCCATCAACTTGTATTTGTAGCTGGGATTCTTGGCCCCAATGTGCATTACTTTGCACTTGGCCACATTGAACCTTATATGGCCGAGGACCTGCCTACCTGAGGGACCGTCTTTCCCCATATGAACCCCAGAGAGCACTGAGGTCAGCCGGGAAAAATATAATGACTATCCCTGGGCCGAAAGAGATCAAACATCAGAACACTAGAACATGGGCCTTTTCAATCGCGGCCCCTGCCCTATGGAACCAACTTCCTGAGGAGGTGTGGGCCCTGCGGAACCTCGATCAATTCCGCAGGGCCTGCAACACCACCCTCTTTAAAATTGCGTACTCAGACTGCTAAAGAAAGCTGTTAATTAAGGATCCGCCAATGCGGCCCTAAAGACCTATACCGCTGTGTATAAACTGGCAGAACTAGCATCAAACACCATCAGCACTGTCAGACCAAGTTATTTAACTGTATTGACTGGTTTTTAAGGTTGTTAAATTTAATGTTTTATATTGTTAAATTTAAAGGTTTTATCTATTATTGTATGTTTTTATGAAATGTTGTTAGCCGCCCTGAGCCTGCCGAGGTGGGGAGGGCGGGATACAAATAAAATTTATTATTATTATTATTATTATTATTATTATTATTATTATTATTATTATTATTATTATTATTATTATTATTATTATTGTTATTGTTATTATTATTATTATTATTATTATTATTATTATTATTATTATTATTATTATTATTATCTGCCACGTTGACGCCCACTCACCCAGCCTCAGCATATGTATCAGCCAGTATCATAATGCCCCTGTATAAATCGATGGTGCGGTCTCATTTGGAATACTGTGTACAATTCTGGTCACTGCACCTCAAAAAGAATATTATAGCATTGGAAAAAGTGCAGAAAAGGGCAACTAGAATGATTAAAGGTTTGGAACACTTTCCCTATGAAGAAAGGTTAAAACGTTTGGGGCTCTTTAGCTTGGAGAAACGTCGACTGCGGGGTGACATGATAGAGGTTTACAAGATTATGCATGGAGAAATTAGAGAAAGAAGTCCTTTTCTCCCTTTCTCACAATACAAGAACTCGCGGACACTCAACGAAATTGCTGAGCAGTCGGGTTAAAACGGATCAATGGAAGTCCTTCTTTACCCAAAGGGTAATTAACACATGGAATTCAATGCCACAGCAGGTGGCGGTGGCTACAAGCATAGACAGCTTCAAGAGGGGATTGGATAAGCATATGGAGCAGAGGTCCATCTGTGGCTATTAGCCACAGCGTATTGTTGGAACTCTATGTCTGAGGCAGTGATGCTCTGTATTCTTGGCACTTGGGGGCGCACAGTGAGAGGGCTTCTAGTGTCCTGTCCCCACTGATGGACCTCCTGACAGCACTTGGTTTTTTTATGGCCACTGTGTGACACAGAGTGTTGGACTGGATGGGCCATTGGCCTGATCCAACATGGGTTCTCTTATATGACACAGAGTGTTGGACTGTATGGGCCATTGGCCTGATCCAA